>NW_024423344.1:62712591-63052302 GCF_017311325.1 Ursus maritimus | reverse complement strand
AAGGAGGGCGGGTGGGAGGGAGGAAGGAAGGAAGGAAGGAAGGAAGGAAGGAGGGAGGGAGGGAGGGAAGGAGGGAAGGAAGGAAGGAAGGAGGGAGGGAGGGAGGGAGGGAGGAGGGTGGCCATGTGAATTGCCTCAAGGGATGAGACACAAATTAATAATGTGAACTACCAGTGATAAATTGGACTCTGAGAAGTTTGAAGTTTTATTTGAATAAAACACCCATCATTAAAGATGGGAAACTAGCAAACTAAAGTGATGTGATTCTGAGTAAGTGAGAGAGTGGGATTCAGCATTTCAGCTACTTTAAATGGGGTGACCTCATCATAGTTTTAAATAGACTGTCCATTATAAGCATAAATTATCACCCCATGAAACTTTGATAGGCTGGATACTGACCTGGAAATTAACAATCAAGCATACTGCAGAAAAAATTTATAAATGAACCTTTTTGCTTATAACCAGCATGGTGCTGATTAGAGAAAAAAGCAAAACCATGGCAATTTTTTAAATTGCTATTGTTAAAATAGAATTAGCTTAACTAGCAATGAGAAATACAAAGCTTCACCTGTCCTAGAAATCACTCCCTCCCATGCTATAAAGATTTAGTGATGGAGAGTAATTCTTATTCCTAGGATAACAGCAGCTGAATAGGGAAGGTGGTTCTGGAATTTGGCTTTCCTTTTTTTTTTTTTTTTTAAGATTTTATTTATTTATTTATTTGACAGAGATAGAGACAGCCAGCGAGAGAGGGAACACAAGCAGGGGGAGTGGGAGAGGAAGAAGCAGGCCCATAGCATAGGAGCCTGATGAGCCTGATGTGGGGCTCGATCCCATAACGCCGGGATCACGCCCTGAGCCGAAGGCAGACGCTTAACCGCTGTGCCACCCAGGCGCCCCTAGAATTTGGCTTTCCTATTTAATAAACTACTCCTCAATGAATTGCTCTATCAAAAAACACTTAAACAAACAAACAAACAAACAAGCAACTGTGGTATGTTGCCCAAAGTGAATCCAGTGGTTTTTCTTCCTAAACCATCACATGTCACCAAAAATATGTCATCAAGTTTGGGTATATGTATGTCCTTCTAGAAATACTTCTCCAATATGATTATTATCTGTGAAAGTCACAATATTCTCATTGAAACTGTATCTTTTAGTTCATATATTTAATACTATTTAAAATCCTAAAATATCTGCAGCAAAAAAATTATTTGTTGCTGTCAAAATAACCTGACTCCAACAGTTTACTAATATTATTTGTTGTTCTCTTGTGAATTAAATCCCTTTGAAAAGTGATTTTTTTAATAGCTAAATTCAAAAAAAGTTTATGTGTTTAAAGGAATCACTTTAAAATGTAGTTTAAACAGGGGCGCCTTGGTGGTTCAGTTGGTTAAATGTCTGACTCTTGATTTCGGCTCAGGTCATGATCTTTTGGTCTGAGATCAAGCCCTGCATGGGGCTCCACGTTTATCATGGAGTCTTCTGGGGATTCTCTCTCTCCCTCTGACCACACACCAAGCACTCATGCTCTCTAAAATAAATAAAATCTTTAAAAAAAATAAAATAAAACGTAGTTAAAAAACAAAAAAAAATGTAGTTAAAAAAAACTATGGCAATTTATTCTTTAAGTGAGAGCAAAGGAAGGCACAACTCTTAAGAGTCAGTTTTTCTGGAACACATATATATGACCACTTTTTGTTAAGGTACTTAGTGATATTTACACTATGATGAGTACATATATTTTCAATTATGAGTCAAATAGTACACAGTGACATATCCTTTTTTGTAAAACTTTATATTTTTCCCAGATTTAATTGTTGCCTCTCTTTTTCCTTTTGCTTAGACTTTTCCCAAACTCTCCCAACATTAAAACAACTTAAAATACAGGTTTTCCTATGATCAAAATTATCAGGTAATCCATATCCTGAAGCCCTCAATTCTTCTGCTTCAATTTGGCTTGGTTGATCCCAGACCTGTCAAATAGCTATTGCCCTGTGATTTTCGTTCACTAATTCTAGTTTCCATATTTCTGCAGGAGCACCGAGTGTCAATTGGTCTTAATACTTTGTACACAACAAAGGATTTATTTTTCTCACTTAAAGGCCTTTAGGATTTGGTCTTCATGCCTAAAGTTGTGAAAATTCACAATGATATTCTTGGCTCTTCTTCAATAATTTCGTTATGAACTGAATGAATGTAGCAGCTTGTGTCCTTCAGTTCTGGGACTTTTTTTTTTTTTAATTACTTTGAAAATGTCTTTTTTCTTTCATTTACATTGCACTTTTAATGAAAACACTATCAGCTAGATATTATGTGGTCTGCTTTTTGTATTTTGTAGGACATTTCCTTAATGGTCAGACACTTCTACTAATTAATTTTATTCTTTCAATTTTTAAAATTTCAGGAGGTCTCTCATTTCTTCAATTGTTCTGATTGTAACAGCATTACATTCTTTCCCATAGATGCAATGTCTTCTCTTATAAGTTATTTTCATTTTTTTTTGTTGAGTCATCTTTTCTGCTCCTTAATTATTAATTTAGCTTCTCCAAACTCCTCTCTGGTAGTTCTTGCTTCTTGCTGTAGACCATTTCTTTCTTTTTGTAGTGTACTCCAAATACACGGTACTCCTTGGCTATATTTAAGAGTGAGAAAATAAAATAATGCCTGGGAATCCTATGCAGCTTATCAACAAATAGATTTCACTGCAAGGTGAGCAAGCAGGGACTTGATCCTTCAAATATCAAAGATCTGGAGATCTTTTCTGGAGAGCCAAGTTCTTCAGAAAATAAGCTTTCACTCATCTCCTATTCGAGAGTTACAGGACTGTGTACCAATGCTCTTGGAGATACATGGCAGGAGAGAGCTAGGGCTCTCACTCTTAATCATGGAGACTCTCTACCTTTAGCTGTGCATGGTGTTCCCATTTTAGAATCACCATAGCTCAGAGTATCCATGGAATAAATCACATCCCTGATGAAGTAGGGGCACTCTAGTAATCAGTTGTCTGCTCATGCAGGGGAAGAGGACCTGGGGAGCTATAGCATATCTTGTTTAGACTTTCACAAAACTCCCTGTTTTTGCCCCATATTTCACTCCCACCTTCTGCAGTATCTATTATTGCCAATTCCTGTCTTTTCCAAGCTTCCTGCTTGTTGGCACCTCCCTCTGTAAGCATTAGGGATTCAACTCTCTCTGCTCTAGTAACCCCTCCTCCAATTTATATTACCCAGAAATCCACAATATTTCCAATCTATTATCTCTCCTCAAATTCTCTTTGCTCATGTGTGTTTCTATCCTTTGTGTTCCTTTGATTTCAGTGAGGTGTTCAGGAGGGAGCATAGGCAAATACATTTACTCAAGTTGCCATGTTTAACTGTAATCTCAAGATCTTTTTTCTGTCAGAAAACATGCTACTCCTAATATAATCAAGTTATCTGAATTTTATTACGGAAAAGAATCACACAGTTCTACTTTTCATTCACCTTCTTGATTTAAGAATTTATATTTTTCTTTGCAGGAGGTGGTCCATCAGCATCAAGCAACAAAAGCCAACCAACAAAATCTGGCACATATTTATGAACAAGTTAACTACCTAGAATGACTCTTAAAATTTCCTTAGTTATGGGGGAGAGAAGGATGCCTGAAATGACCACTATGTATCCACTTTCTTCAATTCAAGAAACTAAAACTATCAGTCACATACAAAATACAGACCGTTATTCCAGCTTCTTGGCATCCACTAGAAATTTCCCAGCTAGTCTTGCCTTGTAGAATGACAATGCCACATAATAATGGCTGAACTCACTGGAGGAGAGGCATGTATGATGGGGCAAGAGGACATGACTTGACAAAAAGCATTATGAGTAAGTGGCTTCCTTGCCATCTATCATTCCTCCTCTATCCTCCACACTGGCCTGAAGAAATCTCTTACCACGTGCTGAAAGAGCAGATGGGTTTATCACAGCACAATAACAGCCAAAGAAAAGTCCAAAATGAAAAGACTGACTTTTTAACAAGAAATATTTGATGTTGGATTTCAGTCAAGGTTGCGTTTCTCTATCCACTGGTAATTTTAATAAAACCAATTGAGAATTCACCATGATCCAGTCAGTTTCCTGTTAAAATCAATAAAAAAGAAAATCTGGGGCCATAGACAGCTAGCACTGATTCTGCAGAGATTTGTCTTCCCTCAGAATAAACATTTTCATAAATCCAACTCAAAAAACAAAAGAAAAACATAATAAAACAACAGAAAAGTGTGTCTCTCATAAAAAACACAGGGTGTGGGATGACCAAACAAGAAAGTGTGAGAGGTTTACACTGACCACAAACATACCATGAGTTCAAAGGATGGCCTAGTTATCAAAAAACTTAAGGCAACCTTGAGTAGCATACAGCAACCTTGAGAAGCATGAGAGATCCCCAGCTAATCAAAGCTACTTATAAAGATTAAGTCATTTTTCTTCTGTTCAGAAAAACATTAAGATGCCCAATGAGTTTACCAAATATTTTTAATTATAATGCATGCTTAGGCAGTGTTAAATGACTTAGTATGTGTGATTTCTGATTTTAATGGGAAAAAATGCTAATAAAAGGACTGTTAAAACATGAATCTGATTTCTAAAAGCAAAACCACATATAAACCATCCCATGAATATGTTAAAAGTCAGCCAATTTTTAATAACAGGAAGAGTAAGAACAGGGACCACCTCTCCCATTACATTTCTAAACCTCCCCTAACATTTATAATACAGGTCTACATACTTGGAAATGCTGTCAAAATTGCCTTGCTAATGAGAATGGCTCAAAGTACTAACATAGCTTGCACCTCAAATGTAGATCAGATAATGAGAGCTTAAGCACTTAGTGCATATGCTGTGGAAATTAAAAATGAAAACAAGGTATGACACCTTCTCAGAATAGTAAAGTACATTAAAGTATATGCTGAGCAATGAAACAAACATCGAAGCCATGAGTTCCTAATCACGAATAAGATTTTGATTTATTGATTTTGGGGAAAAGGCTTATAATTCTGATTTGACAAGGTAAAATGTTTTAGTAGAATGCCAATCTTAAAGAGATGTTCAACAATTAAATATTTGTAGGTGCCGAGCATGTAATAAGGGGTAAATAGATGGTTCTTCTATTTTAATTATTATGTACTGATTGCTAAAGAACTCTTTCCTTTAAATGTTGCTGCTTTCCAATGAAGACAAAAGTTTCGATATGGGTAGAGTCTAGCTGGTTCTCTCCCTCTGTGCTCGAGGGCATGTTTTTACATTATCCCTCACAGCACTCATTCCCCTGCACTGTAATTTGTTTATATGTCCTCTTGCAACACTTGATCATGAGCCCTTTGAGATCAGGGATATATTAGATCTCTTTGAGTCTCAAGCACTGGGCGTGGCCTATGAAAGGTACACCACACATAGATAATGACAGGAGCCCATACATTAGGCAACCCAGGCAGGAATACTGATTTTATTTCTGTATTCGGACAATGAACTTACCTAAAGCCCTTTCCTTGGTAATGGTCCAGGGTGTGAATAAAAAAAATAGTTTTCCACTCAAGTAATAATTTTAACTGGGGATTGCAGCCTGGAGCATTGGGATAAAAAGGATTCTAATAATGAATTTACTTATAGTAGCAAGGATTGCAATGCGCTACGGATGCAGAAAGAGGGTAAACCAAGTATATTCAACATTCCAAGCCTAGGTTTAAAAATCTGATGGTCTGGGGCGCCTGGGTGGCACAGCGGTTAAGCGTCTGCCTTCGGCTCAGGGCGTGATCCCGGTGTTATGGGATCGAGCCCCACATCAGGCTCCTCCGCTATGAGCCTGCTTCTTCCTCTCCCACTCCCCCTGCTTGTGTTCCCTCTCTCGCTGGCTGTCTCTATCTCCGTCAAATAAATCAATAAAATCTTTAAAAAAAAAATCTGATGGTCTGAAGTGTGTAAAGACGGATGTCTTTGTGAAAAGATATTGTTGGAATTGCTTTGGTCAGGAATAAGGAACAGGACACTATGAATGTTATTAATTATTTCTCCTTCTTTTTCTTTTCTCTTCTCTCCTTCTCCTTCTCTTTCTCCTTCTTCTTTTAAATGTGTAAACACATCAGCTAGAGGACCAGGCAAAAGCAATTTGTGCGAATATCTCACTCACACATGCCATCAACAAAGCGTCTGCAATAAAAGTGGTAAACACAGAGAAAGAGGCCAGGGAGACTCTCAAATCCCTCAAATATCAGTTAGTAATGATTGATTATATAAATGGCAAAAATAAATGAAGGGCAAATATTTTCTCAAATAAGTACTCTAATTCTATATTATAAAAGAATATGCATTTTTAAAATTCCTAACTGCCTATTTTACATATACTCCTGGTGAAATAATGTTGAATTCTATAAAGACTATTCATATGTAATGGTTAGCCTAAATTTCTAAAAATGAAGAATATACTTGTCAACTGTTTGTGAGAAAATATAATCACTAATTAAATGATTTAATATGTACAGCTTTATCTGTTAATCGGTGGTGATTTTAATTTTCAATAGCTACCAATTTACTTATTTTAAAAGCAAATAAATAATAAATACAATTGCACTGGAATGATTAAAAGCATTTTATGTACTTGTCCTCTTCCAGGAATACATTTTATCATTTCCTTGGAAAAGAGACTATGGTTAAAGTTATGACAATTCTCCACAATATCACCATACTCATTTCTGATGGCAAGAAAGAAATGACAGTCCTGAAAATCTCTGACCAGAATTATATTGATAATAAACTACATAGCTCTTTTTTTAAACAAGCAAAAACTAAAATTATTGTTTTAAGCATACATAACATTTTAAGATTTGTGTATCAAACAACTTTTTCTGTAAAACAGGACACAAATATGTGATAAAGAAGTTGCCTCCCTCTCATGACCCCTAAAAATACCGGCGAAACAAAAGAACCTTAATCATCCTACAGGCTGACAATATGCAGGTTTTCAACTTTAGTTCTAATTTCTTCAACCCCCCCCCCCTTCCCTTTCGCTATTGCCACTGCACGGGAGTCTACGGTCTCATCCACCTCAGACCCGAGTTACCCAAAACAACAATTTGGCCACGTAATCCTTTGGCTTTACCATCTACTTACATGGCATGATTTACTGCATGCATCATGACCAGCCTCCTCATTTCTCAGTACATGTACACACACCCTTCCTTGTTTCCCATCTAATCAGGTCCAAATCGCTGCACTGAACGCCACCATCATGCACGATTTGGTACAGTCATGCCCATCCAGCTTCCTGTGCCCTTACTAGCAGCTAAAGGTACAAGAGAAACAAGTTCTCTTGAATTATGGTCTAATTCTTTCAAACCAAAGACAAAATAGATGGTCTTGATTAAATGCTTCCATTTATACACTGAGGAATGAAAAACACAGGAATTGCCACGTGAGAACTCTAAGACAGTAAGTTTATACCCCAGGCCTGGTCATGTGTTCTTAATCCTTAATCCCACCATGTTTCACCCTTCCTACTCATGAGCTGCTCCAATCCATGTTTACTGTAAGAGGCTGGGTTCGTGTGCGTAACTGATGTGACCACTTGGATTCTGGATTTGTTTTCCAGACCAGTCTCACCTACAATGGCTAGGTTCAAAAGCACCTATTACCTGTTTGACTCTTTACATTGTGTTTTTTCAAAGACTAAAATAAATCATTGGGTGAAAAATTAAGCCAAAAAAGAGAAAAATCATTCTTCCATGCAATTCAACTTAGTTACAAGTTTTCTTTGTTCCTCTCTGATGATAGCAGAACTCACCGCAAAAAGACATTTTAGAGCAAAGAACATCAGAACAGAATTCTCTTGACAACTCGGACTCAGAGAATGGTTCTGATTCCTCTAACTGCATCAAACTTATGACTGGAAAAATAATCAAGAACAATCTGAGGATGAGTATAGAAGTCACACCTTTAAGGCAATGTAACGCACGCCTTAGAAAGACTGAAGTATGTGTCAGTACAGAAAAATCCCCACTATATGTTTGTGAGAAAACAATTTGGAGAACAGTATATGTATAATCCCCTCATTTATAGAATTCTTAGAGAATAGAATTCTATTACCAGTATGAGCAGAAAAGAAAGAGTATACACAAGGTAACTATTTACATGGGTTACACTGGAGTGGATTAAAAACTCCTATTCCCACTCTGAAACGCCTTAACATGGAGTAATTATCCAGTAAGAGCATATTTTACAAAGAGCACACAAGTGCTGAAAAGCCACACTGCTGGTCAGCTCAAGTGCTTTATGTTATAGTCACATTTTAACGTGATCTCTCATATTCCAATCAAGTGTTGAGAAATGGATGGAAAACATTCCTATCTTATTTCAAAAGAAAGTGTACAACTATAGCTAGCTGCTTGACATTCAAATAATGGATTGGTTTTCCTTATCCAGGGAGAAGAAACACTACTTCATTTCTGCAGTTTCAAGCCTCAAAGGTTTTATTGGTTCTTAGTTGTTGTTTGTTTCTTGGATTTGGGTTGTTTTTACTCTTGGGCTGTGTCAAATAAATGATCCTAGAAGCTACTATATCAAAAATACAACTGCAAAGCATCTAACATAATGAGTATAGGGAAGTTACAGAATTATACTTAGTTAGATCTAAAAAAGGATCTCTAACACAGAGTTACCACGTGCTGACAATGGCAGGTTTGAGTCCTAACTTCATTACTTAGAACTCATTGCTTCTCTATTAAATATGAAAATGGTTATGTCTCTAATATCTCTTTCATTATTGCCAAATACCATCATAGACTAAATTACATTATTAACTGCATGGCAAAGATGGCTTCAGCACGGTTTACAGAGCCAAATGGGATATCGCTGGAATCAAATCAGCTGCCGGTGGGGCCAATCTTCTTGGACACATCAGGTTTTTGAGAAGGCAAAGTCATACGCCAGCATGTGGAACAACTGTTGAGTTCCTGAAGTACTGCGAGCGAGCTAAAGATTTCAAGGGGCTCAACTAAATAAATTATCCTTCATGCAATTGACCATGCTACTCACAATGAACACCTCCTCAATAATTGGCTCAGTAGAGGGATATTGACTTGAGAACTTAAAGCAGGTTATCAAAGGCGAGAAGGAAATTGTTATCTAATGATGGAAGAACACTGCAAGCTTGTCCCAGTAATCATGAGGCTGTATGAAACTATGTCAAGGCTTTGTAAAAAAAAAAAAAAGAAAAAGTAGGACACAGATTAATAAGCTATAGAATTATAAATAATAAGCTATAGAATTATAAGATAACAATAATAATAATGTAAATAAGCCACTGGTATTTAATCATTTTCGGTCTTTCTTGCTTAAAAACTCAAACTAGGGAGCACCTGGGTGGCTCAGTCGGTTGAACATCCGATTCTTGGTTTTGGCTCAGGTCATGATCTCAGGGTTGTGAGATCCAACCCCGCATCAGGCTTCACGCTCAGCACAGAGTCTGCTGGAGACTCTCTCCTTCTGCCCCTCGCCCCACTCTCTCTCTAATTCATTCTCTCTCAAATAAATAAATAAGTAATCTTTAAAAAAAAACTCAAAATAGGAAATAAGAGGTATGTATACACAACTCACAGTGCTGAAGGAAACTGATGTGGAAATAAGAGCCTTTGACCACACATCACATAAGCAGGGACGTGAGCGTACCCTGTCCTCGGGATCTGACACTCAGATAGAAACAAAGAGGATATGTGCTGGAAAATGAAAAAGTGTACAAAAAAAAAAAAAAAAAAACAAACAAAAAAAAAATCTATTTTAACAAAAGAAAAAAAATGAAATCTACCAGAGGTTAAAAGTGACTGTTTTCAAGAGACTCTGTAACTGGAGAAGAAAAAAAGAAAGCTATTCAGTTTGGTAATACTTTCGGAAGTACTGCCAATTTCACATAAGACAGATGTGAAATGACGATACATTAGGGTGCTTAGGTATCTTCTTCAAAGCCAAAGTAACTTTCTGAATGAATTATTTATAACTCACATACTACTGACAAGCATTCCACATAACTTTCTTCCATCCTGCTATTAAAGGGCACCCATTTTCTTCTTGGCTTCTCTTTTTCACTCCTGAATCTCAGAATCTAAAAACCACTCTTCTACCTGCCTACCCCAAAGACCTTCCTGCCTGGGGAACCTGGAACCTTCAACAGTTTACAGACATCCAGGTGAGAATGTGGTAAGGGCACAATCTCAGACTGTTCCTGAACACATGAGTCTGTATCCAGTTTGGATTCTATCACAATTTCTATCACCACCTCGTTCACAATCCAGGTTCGAGTACAGGCCAACTGGTGCAACATGGGAGCCGGAGGTTACATCTCCCTCTATTTATGTCATCATTTGTTCACAAAGGAACAATCTCTACAGGTTGCTAAGATGTTCCAGGCATAACAAAAATAACCATACAGATTTGAAGGAAGTATAGCTTAACCACAATCATTGCAATAGACTTTGTAGGCCTTGGCTGCTTTCAACTGCAGTAGCTGCCAACATTATTATCGTATGACCAGAACAAATAAATAAACAAGTGGGGTTGTCTTTGCTTGCAACAATGGAAGTAGGACATCCTGTGTCCGGACAGGACTAGCCTCACTCTACGACTGAGATGAGCAGGGCCTTCAAAGCATTCACAGAAGGATTAGGAGAAGAAACTGGATGCTAGCTGGATTAAAACACCTAAGGAATCATCACGTGAAAACAAATCTTGGTTTCTTCTGCATGTCTCCAGTGGGAAAATGTCAGATACGTGGGTAGAAGATGCAGTCAGCCATATCGCATTCCCTGCAAAAGAATTACCCGAAAAGCAGAGAGAGCTTTCCAGACCTAGAAAGGGTGTCAGAATTTCCTCCACAGATGCAGTGATGGCTAGTTGGCTCTGCCCTTTCTTGCGGGATTCTGGAGGCCTAGGTTTAAGGGCCAGGGTTAAGACAACAACTGGATTCCTAAGGCAGGGATGATTCAGTAGCCCTTAACTCCCTGAGACTCAATCCCTTTTTATATCACAGACGAAATTCACAGACAATAGAACTCATCTCAGGTATATATTTTTCTCAATCAGTAAAATGTACTAACTATAATATAAAAGGACCTTACAACTTTTACAAACTTTAATAAAATAATAGTAGTTTAATATGTAAATGTGTCGACCAGACTTTACAAGAAAACCATGAAAATAATGAGAGGACAGACACAACATGTTATATCAGTTATTCAAGTACCAAAAGCAGCTTAGCCCTCAGTACCATGATTTGTTACAATAGTGAATAACGTCTGGTAAAATATGGAACACAACAAAGCATCATCTTTTTTTCAATTTATATGATAGCTGCATTTCTGAAAAAGTTACTGCATAATAAAACCACAGGAACTATTTTTTTTTAATGAATAATAGAGTTAGTTTCCAAACTCAGAAAATTATACACAGGTTTTTCATTTGCAGGAGTGTCTTCAAGAACATTTGAAAGGCATGCAGTATAAGAGACAACTCTATGCATTGCTGGAGCCAAGCCATTCCAGTCCCCAGGCACTACAAACCAGTGGCACCCACTCAACTACTATGACATAGCTATGTCTTTGCCATGCTTCCAAACCCCTATGGCTTATCTTATTTTTGTCACTCTGATGGTTAACTTTACCTAGCACTTGACTAGGCTAAGGGATGCCCAGATAGCCAGTAACACACTGTTTCTGGGTGTGTCTGTAAGGATGTTTCTGGAGAGAATTAGCATTTGAATCAGTAGACTGAGTAAAGAGGTTTGCCCTCTTCCAACACGGAAGGGCATCATGCAACCTGCTGAGAGCCCAAATAGAACAAAAAGGCTGAGGAAGGGCAACTTCCCCATTTCCCCTCCTGAGATGAGACATCCATCTTCCCCTGTCCTCAGACATCAGAGCTCCCCACTCTCGGACCTTCAGACTCAGAGACTTAAAATCAGTTCTCAGACCCTCGGATCTGGATGAAATTGCACCATTGGGTCTCTAGCCTGCAGAGGGCCGATTGTGGGACTTCTCTGTCTCCATAACGACATGAGCCGATTCCTATAATAAATCCCCTCTTCATATATATTTTTTTTCTTTTTGTTTTCAGTTTGTCTGGAGAACTCTAATACACCTACCCCTTCATCTGCAGACTTCTCAATAACAAAGGGAAGTTCAAAACCCAAAGCATTAGGGAAGTAATGCGAATGGAGCAGGGAGAAGATGAAGCCTGAAGGAGCTCCTTGACTAGAAGAACAACTAGCTGCAGTGTTTTTTGTAGGGTTCTGCAGCTGCGCCTCTCTCCCGAGCAGTTAAGGGCACGGTTCAGGAGCAGTAGGAAGGTGTACTTTCGAGGTGGTCACAGATGGTACCCAAGCAGAGGCCAGATGACTATTCACAAAGAAGACTGAAGTGGGGATTCGGACATCTCTGATTCCCTAAGACTGTGCAAAATGCTCATTCACCATGGTAACTGTTCAAGTCAATCTTCCTAGGAATCTAAGGTGGTGTTGTCAACTTTCACAGCTAGTTCACAGACAACGCTTCTCACAACGCACTCTATGACTCCAGTGACCAGATCATTCACCATCCAAACCAGGTCACTTTTGACATTGCAGCTGGATGTTTTTAATAAATATGGCACAACAAATATAAATCAGGGCTGTCCCAGGCAAGGCTAGACCTGTGTTTGCCATATCTACATTGGAATTTATGTCTAAGTAAGAACCACCAAGGAACAGTAGTATTACTAAATAAATGAAATCCCCACACAACTGCCTAACCATTCGGGACTTTTTTCTTCTGTATTTATTTTAAAAATTAAAAACCCAAAATTATGGCATCGTGAAAATAATTATAGCTTACTAGATTCCTGTATATTTCTCCCAAGTCATATATTTTCTATATGACTATGTTTATACTAAAATATATATATTTCAAGTTGCCTATGCCAATTATAGTTTAAAATATAAGTCATATTATTAAATTAAAGGCTTCATTAATTTAGAAAAATACATATATAAATATATCATATTGCATACTATAATATATTATGTGAACAGAGTGGTTTCAAAGTGATTTGATATATGTAATCTTATTTAAATCAGTCTTCCAAAAATGAAAACAAGCATGAAGGGGTATATTCATTCCAACCAAAAAAATAGCAGTATCATGAATTACCCTTATGTTTATATTTCAAATCTAACAGTGAAATGGCTGTTCTTAAAGTCATTCTTTATGGAAAACAGAGATATTTACATATTAAAATATTGGCTCTATGATTTTTAAAAAGTCACAGTTTATAACATTCAGACCCTTTAACATTTTTTTCAAAAAACACAATGTTTATGTTGTAAATAAGAATTATTTGTATATAATTTGCCTATAAAATGCATAGTCTTCTAAAAAGAAATTAAGACCTCTTTGAAAGGAGGAAAATACCTGAATCCATCCATTGTTCCAGTATCGTACTTTGCTCACAATAGTACCTAATGAATAAATGCTCATTAAATTAAACACTAGATGAATGAATGAATGAACGAACGAACGAACCAGCAATCTCTCAGGGGGGAGTGTTTAGGAAGAAAACTGCTCGGTGATCATCAGTGTTCCCTCTGGAAATGCTTCTAAAACAGAGTATTGCAATTCCCCTTCCTTATATTTCTTAGCCAAATACCATAAAGAAACATTAAGATTATAAATAAGACTATAAATGGAGTTAAGACTTATTTCTCTGCACCAAACTTTCAGAAATTAAAATATATATAGCTATAGATTTATTTAAATTTGGTTCAGCAATTTCTACCAACATCAGAGGATTTACTGTGAGCAATTACTTCTCAGTCACTGTGCATACAAAGCATAACTTACACCCTCAAGCAGCTTTTTTCCTAACAATAACATTTCTCATTTAAAAGGAGTATTATTATAAAATTCTTCTTACCCAACCCTCATGACTCTTAATAACTGATCAGGATGAAAGTTTGGTCTATAACATTCGTATAGTGATTTTTTAAAACCATCCTCAATAATAACCCATTCTGGGTTCATGTGATGCAGCTCAGAGAAAGAGCCCTTCATACTTCACCTGCGTCTTTTTTTTTTTTTTTTAAAGATTTTATTTATTTATTCGACAGAGAGAGACAGCCAGTGAGAGAGGGAACACAAGCAGGGGGAGTGGGAGAGGAAGAAGCAGGCTCATAGTGGAGAAGCCTGATGTGGGGCTCGATCCCATAACGCCGGGATCACGCCCTGAGCTGAAGGCAGACGATTAACCGCTGTGCCACCCAGGCGCCCCTCTTTTCTTACACAGGTATAAATGATTTATAATTAGCAAATTTATTACAATGACTATTTTAAAGTACTCTAAATATTTTAACTTCTTCCCTTGCACTTTAAATAACCACTGATTGAACTTCCTATGTGGTTAAGATTACTAAGCAAAGATAAATTTCATCCCACTTCCTATTCGATTCATCATAAAATCTGAATTAGTTGAAGAGCCAGATTACGATATATTAATGATAATTGTGAGATAACAATGAGAATATATGACCACTCTTGGTGGGCAAGATTTAAGCTGATCAGGCAAACATATGTCTATATTTCTACCCATACCATGAATTACATGTCTACTATTGCCACAGATATAATATCTTGTTAAAAATATGTATGTCAAATCTTTCTTTTCCTGCAAATCAGAAGTAATAATTAGGTTAAGTATAAGCAAAATTCTACAACTGGCTACCAAAGGAAGCTAGGATAAGTCTTTCACTGGCAATCTTTTAAGACAGAAATAAAAAATAAAAATTCAAACTGATTTATTGAGCTTCTAAGCATCATTGATCTTCTAAGCTTCCTTTATTGCTCTTCTAAGCACCATTATAAGCACTGGGGATACAAAGACAGGACGTGCCCCCTGCCCTACTGGAACTCAAAGTTTGGTAAGGGACATACATATTTTAAAAAGAAAAACAAATAGGTACTGTGCAATATATAAGGGGAACTTAGTCCAATACGATCAGAAAGAACAGCTTCTCAAACTTATGTTTTTAATGTATAACTTCAAGTACGATGGATAGACTAAATGGCTTGACAAGATGCTTTTAATCCCATAATTCACTGAATTTAGCTTCCCCTGAATCTTAGATAAATTAAATTCTTTTATAATATCAGATAGTTTCACACGACTCCCTAGGAGATGGGATTTATTAGAAGGGAAAACTTAGATCACTCGGGTATATGGAATATCTAACAACTTTATTTCCAATGATAAGGTATTAAGTCTGTTTACTTTTCCTCTTAAATTTAGAGTTATATATTCCATCGTCCTCTCAGAAATCTTTTCCAAGAAGACAGGTAATCAAATCCACCAAGCAGTTAAATAGAAGATTTTTCTGAATATATTCAAGATCTAACTCGACAGTGAGGAAAACTAGTTGGTTCTATTTTAATTATATGTTGGCTGATAAATAGAATTCTCTCATTCCTAACCATCAGAAATTGCTAAGAAAACGTCTAGGAAATAGCAAAACCTTTGAAATTCAGCACTTAAACTTTTATCCTCAGTCTTTATCACATGCCGAACTCATGACCATTAGGCTCCACATTTTAACTTTCTCCCATAAAATATTAACTATTTTGTTTGATATTTCTGCTGTGTACTCTTTAACAAAAGACATTCAATAACTATATATTGAAATGTGACTGTCCGACACTCAACTACCTGATTAAGTTATGTACTACGCACAGTATATTCCGAACTCCATTTGTTAATATTCTAAACATAGGTTGAACTGAATATACTAACCCTCAAGTCATTTACGTAGGAAAAAAGCACATTTATGACTACCTTAATCTTTCAGTAATCTGTACTTTCTGCTCTTTGGTTTTAATATTTTACTTTCTAATATAGTTCAGCGCATGTGGGATACAGAAACTTGATTGCTTGATAAGCACATTTAGAAAAAATATGAGAAAAAATAAAAACAAATCTGGAAAGTAGATTGCTTGATAAAGTCATTTAGGAAATATGAAAAAACTAAAATCAAATCTGGAGTGCTTTTCTATATGAAATGCAATCTGAAAAGTTTAGAATAGAGTTGTTAAGTCATCCATAACACATCTGTGGGTCCTAATGTAAGACTACGTGACTAGAACAAGAGAGAAGACATATGTAAAAGAGAATAGTCATTTACGATGAAATAACATTCAAGAAATAAGAACAGGTGTAACACTATCTTCAGTAGTGGCTCTTTCAAGGACGGAGGTGGCATGGCTTTGGACATCACAAAGAGAGGGTTTCAGCTCCCTCACTTATTGTCACTTTGAAAAAATCATGTTAACTTTTCTAATAATAGAATAATAATGCCTACCTCACAAGACTGTTGGGAAGGTTAAGTTCAATGACGCACTATTAATGAGTTCCCCTGACCTATAATATATACAATAAGGATTTTATTTTCTGCTCCCTCATCTAACAGTTTAGGGAGGTGATTAATGCTATAGTCACCCACAGGTTTGCAAACAAAGCCTCACTTTGCAGAGAAGTGGCTTCGAGCCCAGAAGGAATAAAGGACGACTCGGCAGAACACCACAGTTGGTTGGAGAGAGTGCCAGTTCCTTGTCAAGACTGTCCTAACAATGACCATGAGTTGTGGTCCCCAAATGATAGCAAGCTGAGATTCCCATCACATGCTGGCCTGGAGGCCTTGTGTGCCTTTGGTCTTCAACCCGGGCTGCTCATCGGATCACCAGGAAAGCCCTGACGCACACCAGAGACTCAGATTTAATTGGCCTAGGGTGAAATCATATAGAGTTTTGTGTTTTGTTTTGTTTTGGGGTTTTGCTTTGTACTTGCTGGCTGTTTTAAGGTTGTTTCTCATGGACAGCCACTGTTAAGAACCACTGCTATAAGCTGAATGTAAGTAATCTGAATCCTGTGCCCGTCACCTACTCCAACCCCATGATCTCAAATAAGGAGTGGAGACTAATCCTATTGTGGGTTTCAAGGACCCAAAGATCAGGAATGATGGCTAGAGGGTAGAATGAAGAGGTGAGATGAGAAGTTCTCAGCCTCTACAAACAGTGAGGGCAGAGCCTCTCTGAAGTGACAAGAACTCCTTCCTTGACAAAACTGGTCTAGTTTGAACCCTCTTGTAGATTTCACCTTGTCCTTGGCTTGCTGAGCCCAATTTCGCAAGAGTCACCTACCCATCCTTGATATCTAATCAAGTTCCTCTTAGTAATTTTCCATCCACTGACCCCCTCACTCTGTCCATTGGCTCTAAATCACTATCTCTCTTTGCCGTATATGGAGTTGAGCTCAGTTCTATAATTAAGTTTCTCTCCCCTACTGCAGTAGCTCTAATAAAATCTGTCTTGCTGTTTTAACAAGTGCCATACTAATTTCTCTCTAACGGTTGTTATATTCTCCAAAACCTAGTCAAAACTACAGGGAATGCAAATGCATGGAGAAGTTTAAACATGCAGCCAGGACTTCTTGAATCAGAGAGGGAAGGGTGAAAAGAGGCAAAGCCAGTCACAAAGGGAAGATTCTAAAGAGATTTTCTAGAAGATATGACAGTAGGACCCTGTGAAAGCCAGGGAGAATACCTATAGGTGAGGCTATCACCTGCCATCTATCAATGGGCAAGCCAGCAGGAATTATTTGAGAACCTTGCACGGGTTGCCCTGACTATGCCTCACAGTCTCATGATCCTGGGTCGTGTCCAAGATGTAAGCCCTATGATGGCATTTTTCTGATGGCAGTGCTTCCTCTCCTCTGAACAAATCCCAACAAATACCTTCCCTTTCATGGTGCATTTTAGAATCCCTTTCAATAGTATTAAATCATCTCACCTACATTTTCAAATCCCTTTTTTATATAAAATCCATCTTTTACCTTCATTGAAAATCCTACAGACACTGCCCCTGATGCCTGCTCAAATGTTCTTCTTTCACCTAAGAAAAGAATTAGGGTCAACATCCTCCCAACTCGGCACTGCTACTTCCATTATTATATTATTTCAGAATTTCTAAAGTAGTATGAAATTTACCCATTCCATTTAAGAACTCTTTCCTTCTCCCTGTTGTATCATCTACTAACGTCAGGGTCACTCTGATTCCCTGAAAACTTGATCCATACTCTTTATCAATCCAAGTACTGTCATCACCTAGGCTTTATGCTGAAAGCTATTGGCATGGATTGGGTATTTATGTTTGATATGCTCAAAAACTCATGAGAATTTATGTTTATAGATATCACCATTAATAATAATAATAATAATAATAATATACTTACTGTGTCTGTTACTGTCCTAAATACTTTACCTGTATTAATGTATGTAATTTTCCCAATAATCACAGGAGACAGGTATTATTAAAAAAAAACAAGGTTCAAGCAGACCGAAGAAGTTGTCCAAGTTCACAAGCTCACAAAGAGAATAATCAGATTTTGAGCCAAAATCTATGTGATGTCAAACCCTGTGTTTTCCCACTATAGCATTCTGCCTTTCCTTTACCAAATTCTATGTCCTGACTACACTAGGAGGAATAGCACCCGGCTGGCACAAAGAAATAACCTGTCTTTAACTTCTGCTACAGGCGCTCAATTCACAGAATAGATTTTAATGGCAGATAAGTTCAACTCCAGAAATTCCATTCAATCATGGGCATTTCCTAGTTTACTAAAGACCTCTCTGATCCTGTGAGAGACATAAGACTCTTCTCTGACATTCAACCCCACAACAATCCAGTTATTCTTCTGTCAACTTACACAAATAATGTCAACATTTCACTATCTAAATTACTTCAATGTATACTCAGTGAATACAAAATGCTATTCATAAATAACACTCCAAAGATTGAGAAATGTCTTTCAATCCATATGGAAGTCCACTGGGAAGGAAAATAGGGCCAAAGGGTAACCAGACCACTTGAATAGTATTCTAGAAATAGATGGACCATATGCTTTATCATCATTTACAAGTACAAATTAAAGATTTTCACAATCAAAAAGACTGAAGTCAATTAATATACATTATCTCAGGCAGGAAACATACCAGATCCCACACATTTCAGAATGTAATTTTTAAAATAGTAACATCCCATTAGCTAGAAAAGTAAGTGTTCCCGCAGCATTCCCACATCCCATTCCCATTTATAAACAGGCCTTCATAACACTTTGCTAAACACTTTCTATATTCACAGAGGAAAATCTAAAGTGACCTAATTTTGATCTCCTTTTCAGAAGTTTGAATAAATTATATTTTATGTTTATAAGACTAAACTAAGTTCATAAGAGGAAGCTTTACAGGGTTGTTAATTAATCATATTCCTTACCCGAGAAATTTCTGGTCAGTTTGCTATATGGACAGTCTATCAGGGCTAATATTAATGTGATGCTCCAAGAAGGGCCATTTATAGACACCACAGAAGCCCTAGTGAGTATTGGATCTGGCTAAAGGAACCATACCAACTGGCCAACAAAGGATATCCACTGGCCAAAATGTGGCTCAGGATCTATCTCTCCCTAAGGCTGCATTTGTGCTAGGAAAGAGAAATTATAATTATAACATTCCCCCAGTTATCCATAAGCTATAAAGAGGCACGTGACCCCTGAAGCTGATAGGAACAAATTAAATGAGTCAATATTCAAACACCTGGCAGTGTAAAGTGGACACATCTTATTCAAAGCTATGAAAGAAACAATATCCTCCCTTCCGTATTTCCTCTTGCCCCTTCTCATCCCTCACCAATGCAGGCAGCATAAATTAACATCAGCAAGGACACCAAGCTCAGCATAGCAAATGCGTAATGAAGAGGGTAATTCTAGCAACTACAAAGAGTAACTTATACGGTGTTTCCATTCCAGAATTCTTTCTCCTAGCCTCTGTCAGTCAAGCATACATATCAGTCATTCTTAACTAAGCTTTCTCTGTGAAACCTCAAGATCCCTTCAGGAAGTATCATTAGTACATTTTCACGTGTCACCATTTTAGGGCATAAATAGTCTAATTATGTGTTTGCATAAAGCACCAAGTTTCAGACTTTGGAAACTTTGAAATCAGGGATCCTCAGCTTTGCATTCCCACTACCAAAGACAATAACAGTAGGCTACCAGGCTCACAATAACATCCGTCGAGCAAATAAATGAATAAATGGATGGCTTAATAAAGCTGAGGTTAAGGTAATGTCTGCTGATTGAACAGGTTAGTCTTCATATGGGAACCAGAATAAGCAAGTAAAGGTTCAATTAGGTATAAACTTAGAGATAAGAACTGGTCTCTATATTCTCTCCCTTACTGCCCTCACTCCTATTTTTTACCTCCATTCAGAAAAAGAACTTGCTAAATGTACAAAGAATAAAACAGGACTAGATAAATATCAATACTTATTTTCAGTAATACAGTGCTAAGACACAGAATCTCAATGCATTGCTAAAATACAAACACCCAAAAGCCATCAAGGCTAGCACTAACTTGCTTTGCACCCCCCACATTTTCCTGGACACTCCCCTGCTCTAGAGCCATGCATCATAGCAATTTGGCTCCCTGTTGTCATTCGTGTTATGTAAATGGTGACCTTGGTGTGTATTTGGAGATAGAATCCCCCTCCACTCTGCACACTCGCTACCTTATTTCACTGGGAGTGACGGTTTTCCCAGGTGCTGCTGTGCTGCAGCTTGGTGTAACTGTTGACGTTAATTAGTTTATGCAAATCAGCTAGATACCATCCCTGATTAATGTCTTCACTGCTTTATTAATTTTGAATACTTTAAGAGGCTGTTGGACATGTATGATGCAATATCTGCTTAGAGAATAACTACTCATATGATTAATTTAGACCCTGAAGAACAGTACTTGATCTCTTTCTCGTTGATACTACTAATCACACAAAATTTATAACTTTAAAAAAAAGTAATTGAGCCAGAAATGAAAGTAAGTTTTCCGAATTTTTTACAAGTGACATTGGCATATCGCACCCTTAAAATAGCTACACGGATTTGCAATCTAAAATTAATAGCAGAGAAAGGGTAATGAGTGCCCATTCTGTACCAGGCTCCGGGCTCAGGGCTTCACATTCTTTTCCAATCTTAATAGAATAATCAAGCCAGGCAGATGGGAGCGACAGTCCAGGAATCCTAACCTTGACCGCTGGCACCAGACCCCAATTCTTCACCACGATGACACGTGGACCAAAAGAACTCACACATTCAACAAAATCATACAGAACTCACAGAAGTCATTTTTGTGATCACTGTTCCTTCCAAATGTTCATGTTTTCTGACTTTATTTCTATTAGTTCCTCCACTAAGCACTAAGCTTCCATGAGGGCTGAATTTATATTGTACATTGCTCTGCATTACCTGCAAACATAAAAAACAGTAGCTTGTACTGAAACAGATTTTATTGATTCAATTTTATGGTTAAAATTATTTTTCATCGTTCTGTTAAAAATTACAATCATTTAATTCTCCTCCTCAGATATTTTTCTAAGTGGTAAATACTCAAAGACATTTCTGATATAAAAGGGAAGTGTTCATGACTAGGGAACCCCTGACTTTTATGGAGAGGGGCATAAGCAAGATGTTGAAGGAAATGAATGATCCTATGAGATCATTTATTCAATAAATATTTACTCAGTTCCAGACACTGTAATCGAAATGGCTGGATGCAATATCTCCCACCATGAGTGCACAATCTAATAGATGAAATAACGGAAGTGTCAAAGTCACTCTAATACGAGGTATCGTGTAACTAATTCCCATTAACAGAAAAACAAACCTATAAGAAAAGAGTGATTCTGGTACCAACGAGATGATTACATATGTTTAGAAGAATCAGAGGAAGTTCTTGACAGACTCCTCATCTAGACTCCCAGAGACAAAGTCTGGGCCAGGCAACAGGAAGTTGATAATAAAAAGGAAGAAAACCCAGAACACTAGACACGTGCCTGAAAGAGGGCCAAGGAGTCCTCCAGCACGTGTGCAGATCTAGGAGAAACGACTGGGAAGGTCAACTGAAGCCCAGTCCGGAAATCCCTGAATGCTAAGCCAAGGGACTGGGTTCTTACTGGAATTTATTACTTAAAATATTTATAATAACTCCGGGCATACACAAGGTCTGGGAGATGGAGAAAGGTTGTCACTGCTGATGTCTGTTTCTCGAAAGTTCTTTTACTTGAATATGAGATCATTCTGTACGCAGATTTGTCCTTTCTGAGGAGTGCCCGTGTCAGCATTATGGGAAGAGACTTTGATTTTTGGTCTGGCAATCTTACTATCTGTCGAAATGTGTTCCTGCTGGAAAATCACTTTACCTTCTTCTCTCATCTCCAAATGCTTTACTTTTTAAAAAGGAGGGTTAGGTCAGATGCCTCCAACATTGAATACTCCATATTTTGTCAAGCCAAAAGTGGTTGCAGCCATATTATTGTAAGGCACAGAGACTGCCCTTGGCAAGACCCAGCTCAACTCTCACCACCTCTTAAAGGCTCTGTCCACCATCCCCTTATGTTTCATACCATTATTTCATTTATACAATTCATTTCAGTGACAGAATCCCTAGTCTCAAGTTGTGACCGAAGACCATAAAAACTAAATTATAACTTAATAAGTAACAATAAAGGGCTATGATAGCAAACAGTTGGTACAAACAAATCCGTATTTTTTGGTAGAATAAGGAATTCCTGGAAGAAGTGCCATTTTAGTGGAGGTCAATGAAGTAGGATAGGGGAAATCATTTTACTTAGGATCATTTAGCTATAAAAAAACAGTCCCACTTAAGTAATTTTAAGATAGGGAGGTGAAGCAAGGATACACATACCAAGGAACCCACAAATAAAGAAACAAACAAAAAAACACAATAATTCAACCTTAAGGCAAGTAAATGGCACAATGAAGTTACGTCACAGGAGCCTCACACTCTGACATGCATGTGACTCAGCTTCTGTTCAAATGTCTTCAAATGTTTCTCCTCACTGACAGCTAGATTCTTGACCCTCTGCTCTGCCTGTCTTTTGTCTACCTCACAGCTTCTCCTCCATGTTTGTACCTCCTTGTAACCTTGGCTTGCCAGGACTTGTGAAGGATCCAACTCTACCTCCTATATGGCAACTGAGGTATTCATTTGGCCTCAATGGTCCCTAGGTCATGGTTCTCTCAGGACAGGACCTCTCAGTTAAACGTTTTAAGATGTAAGGAATCTGATTGGTCCAGTTCATCTTTTCATGCCCACATACTGGCTCCTCGTGGTTCAAATGCCACACTTTGTCCAATTAGTTGTTTCTGAAGGGAGAGGAGAAGGGGTCGGGGCTATGAAAAGCAGAGCTGTGCCACCCACTTCAGTGAGGACTGTGGGAAGGACAGTCCCTTAAGAGATGTGTAGATATGGAAGGCTCCCGTCATGTCTGTAACTGTACAGCCCCACGCAGAAAGAGACCGTGCATAATGAACAGAGGGGAGAAAGAAAAGGCATGGCGAGGAACTGCAAGTTCAATACAGTCAAGGCATAGCTCGTGACAAGAGATCACAGGCAGCTACGTAGGACACTGTTTTAAGATAAATTAAGGCAGGAAGACTCTTTATGAGCCTGCGGCCACAATCCAAGGGGGAGAAGGTGAAGACTTCAACAAAGACAGTGACCACGGTACTAGAAGGTAAACGATGGGTTTCAGAGGAATTAGAGAGGTAGTATTTACTAGCCTACCTCATCAATTATGTGTAGGAAATGAGGGAGAAGTCAAATAGGATTCCCAAGTTTCTCATTTAGACAACTGGGTAAAAGGCAGTGCAATTAACTATATCAGAAAAGGAACTAGAAGCCATTTATTACTGGGGGTGTCAGGGGCTTGAGTTTTCAGGCTACGTTTACAGTGATTAAGGTATACCCAAGCAGAATAGCCAGGAGGCAGTCGGATACAGAAGGCTAAAGCATCCAGAGGGGTCTAAGCCCAAAACGGGGACTTGGTGACTATCCATAATTACATGAGATGAGAGCTCCTGGAGAGTGTGAGAGGGGACAAAATGCAGAACCCTGACAGGAGCTTTCACACTGCTGTCTCAACTCTCCACGAGAGACTCAAGGCCACCTGAGGGCAGCGCGTCTGCCGGCACTCACACACCTGGTGCCAAGCACAGAATGTGGTGGAAATGCACAAACTACCTTATACACACCAAATCAACTTGTTCCTGAGGGGGATGGAGGTTTTATTTCTAGTAGGGGGTAGTTCAGAAAGGAGTCATAGGGAATTTGGAGTCATTATAAACTGATAATACAAAATAACGATTCCACCCAAGAGTTTCATGTGCCAAATAACCAAACACCTGAGTATGTATTTGGAATAAAATGTTATTTCTTCTTCATTTATTGAATGCCTGGGTAAATGACACAAGTGTACGCATCTGTCAAAGCTCATCAAACCGTTTATATGATATCCACGAATTTTGCTATAGATAAAATGAACCTCAATTTAAAAAATAGCTGTGGAAAATGTAATTGATTAAAAGAAAACATTTCTTTTTTTATTTTCTCAGCAAATACCCATTTACCGAGCACACACTCAGATCCTTAATTAGGTGCTCAGAATACATAAAACATGAGTGTGACAAAAGTTCTTATTCTCAAGGAACTCATGGTTTAGGGTTAAGCCAGACACAAAACGGATCATTACACTGGATGATAACGGAAGTAAGAATAGAGTGCCAAGGGTCAAACGAGACTGTATAAAAAGGTTACAATCCCGTCTGTCTCCTCTGTGCTCCTAGGTCAGATGTCCAGGGGCAAATGAAGCTGAAAAGCTCACTTCCTAAACCATGAATGGATACATTACCAGAACTATGTGTGCTAATTACAATTGTAACTCATTAGAAGAGACACAGACAAGAAGGGAAAGCAAACGCAGGGTAATAAGAGTGTGCTGCTGAGTCTGCACATTCTGGTTTAATCCCTATTATAGAAACCACAGTGTGCGGGACACAGGGTGGTGGGGAGAATGAGCCTGGGAAGGTTAGCTACTTGAATGAATGCTAGAAAATGTTCATTACTCAAGTAATCTCACATCACTTTCAACAATACCAAGTTCAATTCTACTCAAACTCAACAACTCGACTCACTTGAGGCCTGAGTACTGAACAACCCTTACAAACACAGTGATGCTTCAAGTTAACAGTTCTATTTCAGAAAGATTGATATTAATTTCTGGGGGGAAGAAAGTCTCATACAGATACAGATTTTTTTTTCCTGGATTTTTATTTAACAGAACTGCTAAAGTTTTCCCAAATACTACAGTTACTTTTCAAAAGTTAAGTAGAAAGATGTAACCTTCTCTTGTTTCTTATTTCTAAGTGTTTTCTAACACCGTGACATTATAGCTACTCAAACAAGAACTTCTACAGGGACTGTAACAGACACAGAGGCCAAGCACAAGGTGTCATCAGCCAGCCGTGTCAGTCAAAGAAGCAATAAACCTTTATTAACCCATTATATCTTCCGGTGCATGGTAAATTGTAGAAACTGATTTCTACAAAAAAAAAAAAAAAAGTAAATACTGTACATTTGAACACTGAATAAATATGGGTATAAAAATCATCTAAGTATTTTTCTAAAGGGAAAGAATCATGGTAATGACACATTTCAACTAACTGTGCATTTTAATCATTTAGGGCAAATTAACTGCAAAAAGGAGGGGAGGGATTCACTTCCATTACGGACACATTGGACACTCTGTATAAATTACTTATGATTTATCCCATATATATTTATTCTGCTTGACATAAATATAGACACAGGCAATACCTAGCACGTCTTGGAAATACATTCTTTGAATATTAGTGAGCATATTTACGAGAATATCATATTATTGTAAAAATTTCATTGTTGGGGTTGTTTTACATACTCTGAGATGTTACTGAGCTGCATCTTTTTATCTCTTTTAAAAATGCTATTCCCGGGGCACCGGAGTGGCTCAGTCGGTTAAGCATCTGACTCTTGATCTCAGCTCAGGTCTTGATCTCAGGGTCGTGAGGCTCACCGTGGAGCCTACTTTAAAAAAAAAAAAAAAAAAGCTATTCCTTTTCTTAAAATTCTGGACTCCCTCTCAACTCTCAAAAAGAATCTCTCTCTGGGTGAGACTTTCCATAGAAGATGAGTTGCCACTTTAGTAGGACGTCAAATCATTCACCTTCATGGACGTAGTCACATGAGACAGAAGTTTCACATCTGCTTGAGGGTATCATGTAATTTTCTGCATGTTAACGGTATGGGACACCTCAATTTTCATCCTCCTCACAAAACAAACAAACAACAGCATTCTGAAATATGATAAAGCATTTGGTTAGCTATGGGCAACTTTGCGACAAATGCCTTATCAATGGTGAAGTTGGTTTTCAGGTCCTCGATCACCACTAAATATTCTCAATCATCTTGGAAGGAATAGAATTCCAAAACTGAACTAATAAAGGTATACTACAGTGTTTAGTATTTGCAGCATTTTAACTTTTAAATTTTTGTAGCGCATCGAACATTTTTACAATTGTCTTTTGTTTCCACTAGCTACGCTTTTGGAACTAACACCTGTTGGGTAAGAGATAAGCTGAAACAAATGATGGCTTTTACAAGATGAAATCTCTCTGGGTGGGAACTACCACCCCCCACGATGTGGTTTCCCATCACCATATGCTGACGTGCCCGTTCATACTCATGTTACCTTGACTGGCAAGTTCCAGAAAATTAGTTCATTCTTAATATTTATTGCTATAGGGATTAATATTCCAAAGATGAAATGGCAGGTGGACGGACCTGATAAAATGCAAGTGGGTTTTAAATGTCCAGCAGAGGGTAGTGTAATTTGCTGTGGCCTAATGAGAAAGACTACTGGCTGGAGGAAAAAAAGACACTTAAACTATGATAATAAAATAAAGAAATTGCTCTAAGGTTCCAAGAATCAGAAGTATATAGCAAAAAGGTGAACTGTAGACTAAAAATTGTGAAGTCCCCAGTTTTGGCTTATTACATTTTGTTCAGAAACCCACTGAGTAAGAGTATACATGGTTCTAGGGCTAAAGCCAGACAAAACAGCCACTGTCTAATCATAGTTAAATATAGAAAACAAGGTTGAAATCAAGAGACAACAACAGTCTTTAAAAACAGTTGATGGGATGTCGCTTGGCTCATATTGCCAGCACTAAGGCACAAATAACCTCACAGGTCAGATTTCCAAAGCAGAGGTCTGGCAAGGAAGAAATGGACAGGACAGAAATCACCAAACTCTTGACAGTAAGAGTTTATAACCCTGTGTTCCAAAATGTTGACCTAACTGGCTTCAACCCATATCAACACAACACAATGTCAGCATTCATATTCATCCGCCAGGCAAGTGTCTAATTTTAAATAGTGATTCCCAGTTAATTTTCTCAATGGACAATGCTTTGATTGGTTTCTTTACCCAAGTGGTCAGCCACAATTCGTATTGTAGGTCACAAAATATATGCACAAAGAATTCTAAAATCACCATAGTGAGACATTAATTAGTCTCTGACCATAACACAGAGTACGCTTTTTAAAATAAAGACGACTTTTATGCAAGCTTTCACATGTTTTCTTAAAGACATTTTATTTACCTAAGTAAGCTGATTTTTCACAGCTAAGTTATAAATCTAAGACCATATCCTGTATGGGGATAAAGTTATGAGATCAGTGTGGTTCCCAGAAGTTTTATTTCTGTCAAAGGTTGGAACAAATGACTCACCAAAGTTATACAAATTTTCACAGCAGTGGGTAGTCTGTCTATGCACAGAAATCTGGTGTGAAATGCATTTAGTCAGACTGGGTGATGATACTTCCAGTGATGGGGAGGGGAAGAGGGTTCCACCAATCTGTGATGCTTTGGAAATCAGACACATCAAAGATCATTATTCCTATACAATTTCCTGAGTAACTACAGAGATAATATCACTGGGATTTCAATCAAATTGTTTGATTACTATAAAATGAACCAATTTACTCATTTTATTGTCTCCTTTTCCCCCTCACTGTTAAAAAGAAAAATAGGAATGTTCTGCTTAATGGTTGCATAGTGCATATTATTACTGAAACCCTGGAAAGATCGTGGAAATAGTCCTTAATGTATGTGCCCAGGGTACACGGTCGTATCTCTATTCTCTTGTTCATCTGTGTTATTTTTATTTGATGCCAAGCCAGCAGCTATGGCCTGCATTTTTGTTTTCACGGTTTAAAATAAGTCACATAGAAACTCTCCTTATTGGGGTGAGCATTTAAATGACTTGACAAATTTGCACCTGGACCTTATCAAGTCAGCAAATCGTTCTGCATGATTACCAAGAGTCTCGTTACATTAACTTCCCTGCTTCATTTAGAGCCCAGACCAAACACTATGAAACAAAAATGAGTAATCCCATGTACCAACTAAAGAATTTCTGCCATATTCAGCTTCTTGCTAAGTACATGTTCAAGGGATGCTAGTACCAATAGAAAATGTCTCTTTACTTTGTGAGTCCGAGTGACACAAAACAATATCTTCCAAATGAGGGGCTATTTTTTTCCCCCATGAAATATCAGCCTTCCACAGCCAACGGGAGCGATGAATTCAGAAAACGTAAAAGAAACTTCAATATTTATTTTCAGACTGTGCTGCTCACCTTTTGATCCTGAAAGCAATGAAAGCTGTACACATAAACAAATCCTTTTATATAGGTTAGAATTCACATAAATTTGAAATGGCTCAAAAATACCAAACAAAATCTGCCTGGACTCTATTTGTAGGATTTGATCATCTAAATTGAAAAGCTGAATTTTATCAACACAGAGTATAGTCTTCCATAGACATATATCTTAGTTTATACGTGGATATGAAGATACGGATACAGTTATGTTAGTAATTCAGGGCATATCAGTATGTATGTGCTACACATAGATCGTTCAACACAGCATTTTTATTTCAAAAAAAAAAGGGGGGGGATCATAACCTTTCCCAATAGTACTTTTAAATACATCTGCTTCACCCTTTGGTTGTCCTTCAGTGTACAGATTACTTTTAAGTAATCAGCTTAATGACATCATTCTTATATTTTCATCATAGCTTTCAATACAGTCTCATATTCTGGAACAGTGTTCGAGTCTCAGGGCAGGTATTACTGTCTGCATTTTACAACTGAGAATACCCGAAGCTCAGATAACACTGAATGACTGAGGATGGAGGGGGATCCAGGCATTCTGACACCCAGGCTGGGGGTCACCCCCCGTCTCCTGCTGTTCTGCATTACAGATGTTGTGCCCTGAAGCATTAATAAAGCTAGTGGTCTCTCCTAGGGTTTCAACACGGTACTAATAAATCCAGTTACCAAAGTCGATATAATAACATCACTATCTATGGAGATTATCACTCTTGACCTTGGTCTCTTCTTTGTCTCCCACTTTGGACCAAAACGAGGAATTCCAAATAGTCAAAGGGCCATGTTCAGGTTCTTATCTCAGGGTCCTCATCATAATTCTTCTGGTGCTTATTCAAAGAGAAGCTGGCCTGGGGTCACGGATGGCCTTACACGGGGTTATTGGAGGATTTACATCTCCTCATCAGATGGCCGAGTCACTCTGTGGGAATCACCTGCAGCAGCGTCAATCGCCTTAGTGGGCTGAGCGTTTAGAGCTCAGCTTCCTATGCAGGCAAAGCGCCCTCCTGAAAACTGGAGATCAAGCCCTGGTCACACAGACGCTGTCAAATGTTCATATACACACTGATTCAAACTGAGCAAAGCATCTTTCTTCCATATAAAACAACTGTGTGATACCCAGAGCTTTTCATTAAAGAGTCGTTTAAAAGCAAATGCAATACTAGAATGTGAATACTGGCTAGCGTTATTTAATTTCATAAAGCACCTTTTTAGGAAAATCTGAGAAATATTCCTTGTTATCCACAAACTAAATATCTCAAATGCTTTTAATAAAAATCTATCTCAAAAATGTTCTTTCATCATCTTCACAGAATCCCTAGATTAGAACCCCCTGATTAACAAAACAAAAAAGAAAGTTTTTAAAGATTTAGAGGAGATGTTCATGTTAATTAAATCTCTTTTATCTGGATTGATTAGTGTAATTCATTATTCACTACTCTTCTGGACAGATGTGTTAAATTACAGTTGATACACTGCTGATATTTTATTTGATCACATTACTTCAGGCTTAAAAATATCCACACTTGAAATTAACACAGAGCACGCAGATTTCCAAAGTGTTTTTCTTGCTCGACATTTTTTGGTATGATCGAGCCCAAATGGTTGTGACTGTCTTATTTTGGATATGTTTCTGCTAATTATCCTTTGTAATTATTTCAATTTTAGGAGTCCTACTTTGTAGTGTCAGAGTATTGCAATATGAAGACCTCAGAAACCAAACAGCTTACTCTAGATAATTTGCAGATACGTTTTATTAAGAGGGACATTTTTGTAAATTTTACTCAAAATCAAAATTGATGAAGCTTAATGACAGTTTAATAAAATGCAATAAAATCAAGAGATTGCTTAAGAGCAAATCTTGATGATGACATTCATTTGTCATCACAGACTGTTTTTCCTACAGGAGTATTTGTACAAAATTCAAATTATAAGAAAACTAAAGAAAACACGATTTCCTTAAAATTGAATTATTTTTCAGGAAGAAGAAACTTTTAAAAGATTACAAATAGCCCTTTACATGTGCCCTTTAATGAACTGTGCAAATGAATGGAACATATGGATATCATTTCCCCTGCAATCCATGTGGGTAAAAGTTACAGGAAATATCATTAGCAAAATGTGTTGCAGACTTGATTACACCTCCTAATATCTGAAAGATAGTTCGATGTGTTTTATAAACATGTGCCACATTCCTAATTATTACTCAATTCCACATCTCCTCTCCCATATCTTTTGAATATGTTGAAGTGATGACAATGTCCTTCAAAATGAAAAGAAGGCAGGCTCAGTAACAGATGAATCCCAGCGCTCTCCTCACACACTGGCTTTGTTAAAAATAAGCAAAGAGCTGGGAGAGCTGCTGCCCAGCTACTTGGGGGAGGACAGACTCGAGGCAGGAGGCTTCGCGGGAGGGTCAGCCTCCCTCCTGAACCACCTCAGCCTTTGCCTTCTTGTCACTGGCTCACTTTGGGCCAAAATAGTCTTAAGGATTTCTTTTACGTTCTCAGGATGACTTTTAATTATCTATACATTATTATGAAGTTGTAACTCGATTTCTCACTAGGCTCTTTTATAGGATATCGCTGAACACTAGGAGCACCAGGAAGAAGGCAAGGAGAGAAGGAAGTGAAGGAGGGAGGGAAAGAGAAACCTGGCTTTCTGTGCCACTGCCCAAGTACTCAGAAGGCAGAGGAGGAAAGCCTTCTCCTTACACTATTCCCTCAGGGCGTTAAATTCCTGATCTTACCCATATTCCTTCCCTCTGGTGTATCCACAGTTGGAACAGTCTAATAAGCTGCACAGAACGCCAAAAAAATATTTAATAGTATAAGAATTACTGAGACACACACTGTATAGGGGATTTAAATCATGGATGGATACAACCTTCTTCAATTTAGAAGGGAAAAAAATTATTTGCATGAGACACCCTGAGTCATGAAAAAGCCTCTGAAAACTCGGCCCTCGACGTCTCAATACTCTGAGCTTTGTTCTTCCTCAGATTATGTTGGGACTGCCTCTCTGTGAAATCACAGATTCCACATAGCCCTTTGTTCCTCCTCTTTTAGGGTCATACCTAACTGCAGGCATGGCAGAACTCTGGAAACACTTCCCCAGTCCGTGGTCCATGCACACGTTTCTCTTCCCAGGGTAGCAATTTCTGGCACTTTCATATACACCTGTCGTCTCTGAAACGTTTTCATCTGTATTTCTCAAGCAGGTTGAATTTTGGTAGTATACCTTTATATTGACAATCACTAAACAAGAAGAAATGTCTGTCCTTCAACAATTTAAAAAAATGCCCTCGGGGTCAGCAATTTTGTCCCCAGTAATTTTCACACTTTTTGACATGACCTAGAAAGACCCATCACGAGCTTTGCCAACTTTTTAAGGGTTTTAAGAGATATCATTATTGTGACTTCTCTCCATCTACCACCAAACACACACACACACACACACGCACACGCACACATACACACCCGCACGCACACACATATATATACATACACACACATCCTATAGAAAATAAAGTCCATTTCAAGCAAGAAAACAAATCATACAAATTGATCTCTGACAACAGGGTAAAGTATGTTAAAGATATAAACAGAACCCTGATTTACAGTCTCAATTGCCAAACTAGGACAACAGTGTGCAAAATATCATTGCTCAGCTTATGAAATTATTTGCTAATCCAAATATTAGTAATATAGCATGGTAGTAAGGATCATAACTCCTTTACCCTGTTCAAGAAAAGAGTATATATTCATACATTTATGTTTTTTATTTGATAAATTCGACATGCTACATTTTGTAAATTTAAGAAGTATAGTATGTTACTTTGATACATTCATATATTGTAGGATTGTCCTTGAAGCAAACTGATCACATTACATCATTACAGTACAATATTATTATCTATTTCATTATACTGTGCATTAAATCTCCATTGCTTTTTACTACTCATTACAAGTTTGTGCCCTGAAACATTTATTTTTATCTATAGATAACTGAAATGTATTAATCTTTTTTCAATTCAGTAACTTTTCATTTTTGCCAGCTTAGCTGAAGTATCATTGATGAATAAAATTTCAATTTTTAAAAAAATCAAAATATTAAAATGAAGAGGCTGTGGTTCATAGGATCATCAGTGATCTTAATTCTCCTCTCTGTAGACTGCAATAGTGTCGAAATTCCTTACAATAAGCACATCTTACTCCAAGGCTAAAGACCAAAATCTTTAAAACAGCTCACCTAAACTAGGGCCCTTAACCCTCTCCCTGACCGTCTCTGTGCTCCAATCCCCAGGGCTTCCATTCATTTCCTTAAAGAGGCCACTACCCCCTCTGACTCTGAACCTCTACAGCTGCTATTCCCTCCTACCAGAAAGTTCCCTCCTCCTCCATCCCTACTTAGTCAAATCTTACTTGAACCTTCAGCTCAGCTCTGACATTATTTCCGAAGAAGGCCTCTCCTCACTTTCCAAATGATAGTATCCCCTGATAAAGACCCCCACTATCCCCTACTTCACTGTTGCAGTTCAGGCTTGTACATTAATTTCATTTTTATTTTATTTCTCTAATCCATAAACTCCCCTAGGTGATTTGTTCAGTATTTTATGCCCACCACTTCGCACATAGTAGGCCCTAAGTATTTGTTGACTGAAATGGAGCGAATATCTTTATAATGTTGTATGCTACAAGAGTTGTAAGATATATGTATTTACTGGATGATTCTCGGACAAATTTGAGGTTAGAAAAGTGTTAATTACACAAATGCATAATATAACGGTTTCACGGAAATCTGAAAAATGTATGAACTACGAGGGCACATATCAAAAAGTGTCTCCTATTACTAACATGAATACAGTGAAGAAAGAGAATGTCAAACACTACAATGTACATACTCAAGAATTTCATTTGTTGAGACACTGCTGCTCATTAATCCTGATAAAAACTATTAGATATTCTCTGTAGCTCAGACAAAGCAGCTAACTACTGGTATAAATCTTCATAAGCCTCTAAAAGGACTTAAAAGACATAATAAACCCTATTTGTAAGACACACACATGATTTGAGGTTGGCTTAGTTTGGGTGTCCAATTAAAATTATTGCTAACTGCACTGCGGCTGTGCCCTGAGGGACTCACTTCTGGGACTTCGATTCAGTGGCCCTGCTATTTTCTTCCGCTGCCCAAGTGCACCCTTTGAAACATAAAATCAGACTCACTCGCTTAAAAGAAGCACGAAACTATAGGTTTTAATTTACCGTCTGCAAGAAGCTACACTTCATTATTACAAATGTACAAACAAAGCTAGAAAACTAACAACGTTCGATGCAAAACAGTGTTGCCCTCAGAGAACAGGGACACTATTGACACAGTTGTCAGTTCCTGATCATCCATGTCTTAGATTATCTAATTTGTGAGTCCTTCAAAAGAAATTTGAAATCGTGGGTAGGCTTTGGGCAACCTACTGGCTGAGCTATGTACTTCCTCTAATGTGCTTCTGGGTTTTAGGAATACTGATTAAATATTCATCAAATCAAAGAAAAATATCAGGAAGTGAATGAATGTAATGACAACGCCCCTATTTATCCACATAAATAAGACATACATAAAGGTTTTCATGTTTTAAAGTTTGTATTACCTGCAGTTTGGACTTATCCACCGTATGGACCTCTATTCCATTAGCACGTGTAACTGAACAAAGACCACACATGCCACTTCTCACGTTCACTAAGTTATCTCTCCCTTCCAGCTTTTTACTGTTTTCTTTTGCTCTTTGCAAATAATGAAAATTAAAATTCCACCATTCTCAACAAACCCATTGTATTTGGTGAGACCACTTCTCATAGCAATTCATATCAGGTGATCATTTTCCACTAGTCTGCAGAAATGCTTACACTTATCTAACTTCCTAATGAATTACTGATAGCAGCTGATAACAACTCAATTCTGGAAGATTAACTCATCCCTTATTTTCTGGAGAAAATTGAGGCCATCCAGTATGCCTTTCCGAACATTTGGTCTCCTTCAACCTCAAAATCTCTCCTTCCCCTCTGTTCTAGTATTTTCCTATCACAAAATAATAATAATAATAATAATAATAATAATAATAATAATAATAAAATAATTCCTAGTTTGGAGCTGATTAGAGATAAATAAGGTTGGAAAACATACACAGGACTAAAACCTCCTCCACCATAGTGGATAATCAATTCAAAATGTCTGAAATTTAAAAGTTGAGTACCCAAAAAATTACCTAAAAAAGTTTAAAGTGATTATCTCCATGGAAAGAGAAATGGAGATGGTAGCAAGAGATTTTTCTAACTGGGTAAATATCTCACTCTTTAAACGACACTGTAACTTAAAATTACAAAATATTCCTGGGGTGCCTGGGTGTCTCAGTTGGTTAAGCATCCGACTCTTGATTTCGGGTCAGGTTGTGATCTCAGGGTCGTGGGATGGAGCCCCATGTCAGGCTCCACACAGGGAGTGTCCTCTCTCTCTCTCTCCCCCCTCAAATTATAAAATAATTAAAAATATTCCTTCTGTTTAACCAAAATTAATCTCCCTAGTTGGTTTGTTCCCCATATGTTTAAGAAGAGAGTCCTGAGAGAAAACTGACAGAAAACTCTTTTTTTCACCCAAACGCACTGGTTAGGTCAGCTGAGATGAGAGGGTGGGAGAATCAGAACCACCAGAGGGTTTTTCACACAACACATACTGGCCCTCTTCTCCACAGATTTTGACAGTCTCAGAAGGATATCAGAACCTGGAAATAGACAATGAATATGTTTAGTTGGAAAAATTTCCCCAAATGGTGCTGATAGATTGCCCTGAGTTAAGAACCTTTCCCCGTGCTGAGAATGATTTTCATAAAAAGTTCATGAGTTTGTCTCGCCAGCTCAAGGGAAAGGGATGGCTCTATTCTAAGGAAGTATTTTTGTTTCTTTCACTATCTTCTTCAAAAAAAATTCAGAATTAGGACTGTCCTATGAAAAACAATGTAAAAATGTTTCTTCATTTTATTGTACATTGAAACCACTAAATAACACAGTAAATGTTCACTTTCAGAGGGTTTAAACAGTTCCCAGTAAATGCTCAATGCCAAAAAAACTTAGTAGTAAATACTACCACTTATTATTAATTCTATTTCACTCAGGTGGCCACATTAGTAACACAAAAGTATAAAAATGAGAGGCGAGGGGTGCCTGAGTGCCTCAGTCCACTGAGCATCCAACTCTTGGTTTCTGCTCACATCATGATCTCAGGGTCGTGGGACTGAGCTCCATTTCCAGCTCTGCACTTAGCGTGGAGTCTGCTTAAGATTCTCTCTCTCCCTCTCTCTCTGCCCCTCCCCCCAACACTTGTGCGTGCTCTCTCTCTTTCTCTCTAAAATAAATAAAACCTTTAAAACAAAATGAGATGCTATATTGGCCTTACATTCCTCATCTTCCCATCTTCCAATTCCAGGCACTGCCCGTGAGAAACCATGGACTCTTTAAAGCCCACACTGTGGTTACCTGTTCGAGGCCGTGGGAAGAAACCCACACAGGCAATTCAGAATCAGTCCCACCGTCATGAGCAATAGAGCTCATCTGCTAGTGTGGACTAACCGAAGGCTTGAAGAAGAATCACCAGATGAAAGTCACTGATCAGCTGCACTTTCAAATAAAACAATAAATTTGAGAGAAGGAATAGAACAGTAGTCACGCAGAACAGGAGAAGCAACAGGGTGTGAGAAGGTGTGGGACAGAATGAGGCCAGGACAGGGGCACAGATGCACCTGCTCTTTGGGTCACAAGGACAGCACCCCCATGACATCACCCAGTATAGTCCCTGGAGTAACTACAACACATATTTGGACCAGCCAACAGGAGCCAGCTTGGAGAGCAGTGACTGAGAAACCACTTGGGGACCCCCCTAAAACTGGCATCTGATCCTTCCCCTTCTTGTGGTAGGGAGAAGAAAACAGCAATCAAGGAATACTCTCAAAGGAAAGGACTGAACGTACGTAACTATATGGGCAAGTCAGTATACGAGTGGATGAATTTAGTGACCTAACCACTTAGAGAATCAATCACATCAGTCACCAAGAGTTACCAGATTTCTTAGCATTTCTTCAGAAAGATTAAGGTTGCTTCCTTTTAAATTACCTGAAATTTACATTGGAAATAAGCTCTTATTTCATTGTTTGAAACATAATCTACCATTTGATAAGTCCCCATTTTTCAAACACTATTTCTACCATCAGCTAACACTTCAAAGTTCACGTATAAGCAATGTACTAGGGGCTAAGAATGCCTTTATAAGATGCCCACAGGAAAATGAAAAATTAGATGACCATTTGTGAACACGTGAACACAGTCGATTCCTAATAGCATGAACTTTTGGCAAGCAGTTGGCGAGTCCTTATGAAAGTGAGGGATATCCTAACAGCATTAGCATCAGGAAATAAATACAGAGTAAATACAATTCAAGGTTTGTCTTTTTTTTTGGGGGGGGGGGGGATCCATATACTGAGTATCAAATTTTTCTAAATCAGTGGTTTCAAAATAGCTGCATATTATAGTTTTTTTTTTTTTTCATTTAAAGTTCGTTCTTGAAAAACTAACCTCAGTAGTTAGTATGTTGAAATTAACACCAAGGTATTACAACAAATTGTTTTGGCTTATTTCTTACACATTTTAATAATTCCTTTCAATTACAGAGAAGCATTATTCTGCTTTCAAAACTTCAATCTGTTCTTCAAATAAGCATCATTCTAGGCCTTGGTATTCTGTCCTTTCCACATAGTAAGAGGCAATGGGATGGGGTAGATTATGGAGGCAAATCCTGGTTCAAATAGTGTTGTCACCCCTTACAGCCTCATGACATTGGACCAATTATGCAGCATTTCTGGATAGCCTTACATTTTAAATTGAAGGTAATAACATCTGCCTTAGAGAATGTGCACAGCCACGTTTGTAAAGTACCGTTTGCATTTCCTTAGAGGGCCCACCTGGTTTGAGGTCGTGACAGGGCCACATGCCATGTTACGCATCCATCACAATATGAAAACACCACATTTCAGTATATATTTAGTTTCTGTTAACCATATACATAGACACGAACATCATACTCAAAAGCAATATATCTATGTCCAATGTAAAAACTCCAAAAAAAGTAAAGGGAAGGAAGATACACTGTGCAATGTTAGGTTTCAACTTTCTTCACTTTATTTTATGTCTTTGTAGAAACTCAGAGCCCTGTTGGCCAGCTACATTATTTGGCTCTAGATAAAAAAACGTGGGTAAAAAATCTACAGAAAGGAGGAGATAACCATACGCATACAAAGAAGGCATGTGTGTAAAGCTAAGTTTGCTCAGGGAATTAACATAGGTGTATGCCTGTTCTTGGCATCAGGAACAGGAGATAGGACACTTTCTTGGCACTTCCTAGAGAGAAAATTTTGTTCTGAGCCTTCCACTTGGGACTCTGGAGGATGATAACCATGTGCAGAAATCTCACCTCAAACACAAGGGTGGAAAAATGCGTTCAGGTGAACCACAGGATAACCATGGCTGCTTTTAATCACTGACTTGGCACTACTCTCAAAGGAGGCCACTTGGTGCATTTTGGACTCAGGCAGGTATCGTCATACCCCTCCACGTTTGCTTCGGTGTAGGCATTTGCCACAATATTTGCACATTTAACCAATTTGTGCGCTTACTGTGAAACTTACATAAAGCATAACTGAAAAACCAAACAGTCCATTTAAGACAACATGATAGAACTTTTCAGTTACCAACCTCAAAACGAACACTAGAATTAATAAGTTAGTACAATTTTTATTTCATTTATTTTCTATCTCAGAAGAAACTTCAAGTACTTTAGGTCCTTTATATTCCTCTCCACATTAGGAAATGGAACTATAATGTACTGATTTTAAAGATAAGAAAGCGAGATAAGCCACCCATTGTCCCTGCCTCAACATGAATTTTATAACCCTGTACTTTCAGCCAAGACATTGAAAACCTTACACTTTCCTAATTCTTTATCTCAAAGAGTACTTTTCAAATTATGCACAATAGAACATGAGTGTCCCTCAAAAGATAAGTAAAGCTGTTTCTGCAATCAAGAAAATTTAGGAAATACTGGAAGTGACGTTAAAGAGGCCATCTTAAGGCAGGATCTCAAGGAGTCTTTCATATCCCAACGGTCACTATGAATCCTGAGGGGGTGATTATAGGACAGCATTTGCAAACTGACTGGACAAGTCTTTATAAAACACCTCTTACTCCTTGAAAGAATGTGCTGGAAACTGCTGCTCTAGACCAAAGTTTCCCAAAGTGTGATTCCCCAGGCCCAGAGCTCAACATCACATTGGAACTTGTTAAAAATGAAAATCGTCAGGTTTCTCCCCAAACCTAATGAATTAGCATCTCTGGGGGGGATGGGGGGGTGGACCAGCAACCTGCATGAAGAAGCTCTCCAGGTGATTCCAATACAGGTTTCAGAACCACTGCTCTAGCTAGACCATTCTGCCCCGCAAAAGTGAAAGCACGGTCTCAATTAGCTTAGAAAAGAGTTTTCAAATCAAAACGAGTCTTGAATAATAGGCAGTTTTTAAAGACAGATCATATTTCTTCCTTCCTTACCTAAATCTATTCTGATTTAGAAAAGCACCTACAGCCTTACATATTATAGAAAATGTCTTTATTCACTCTCTCATTATTTTCCTGTTTTCCCACAGAAGGATAAAATCTCTGATGCTTATTAAAGAAAATTAATACCTGGCTTTGTCATGTATCAATGAGAATGAAAACATCACCTAGTATTACATGACCCAGAGGTCCTATATGACTTTGATAGACATAAATAAAAGTAGAAATAAAAACGAATGCACCAGTAGAGGTCTTTTAAAAATATTTGTCTATAAGGTATTTAAAATAGTCAAAAATCACAGAAACAATGTAGAAAGGAGGGGAAACCAGTGTTGAATAAGCACAGAATTTGAGTTTTGCAAGATGGAAAAGGTCTAGAGATCTGTGGCACAGCAACGTCAATACAACTAACAGTACTGAAGTCCACACTTAAGAATAGTTAAGACGGTAAATTTAATGTTATGTGATTGTAACCACAATTAAAAATAGAACAAACATTTAAAAAATATATTTCCTTATTCGGCTCACACAGTGAAACTGAATCAAGGCAGTACTTCCAAACTACTGGCAACAACGTTCCTATAATATCAATATGCTCCATCCCAGAACGACAGTATTGAAGGAAAACATATTTAAATCATTGGGACATAATAAAAAACTTGTTTTCAAAATAAAGAGTGTGATTAAAAAGTGAAGGGCACAGCATCAAGGGGCTAATTTTATGTTAGGAAAACAAACATGAAAACCCTTACTATAAATTAAAGAAACATTCCCTGGTCATTTACTCCACAAGCTTCTATTGAGCTGAGTAAGCACTGAGCTTGCTAACCACTCAGGAAACAAAAGAGATATGATTCCTGCCCTTAGGAAGCTTATACCACACTGGAAAGATATTTGCCCCCCCAAAAAAAAAATCACATACAGTTGAACAATTACTCTTTCAAAAAAAGGTGAAAGACAGCCAACAAATTCGTTAAAAAAAAAAAAGGTAACCATAGTCTTTGTCAACGTATGCTTGCACAGTGCAACTAAAACTCTCAAGTTCCAGGCATCGCTGAACATTTCAAGTTCAAGCTCAGACGGAAGTTGGAAGAACTGAGTTATAATAAAGACACCCTGGTTTTGTCTGAACAGACAAGATTTTTGAGAAGCAAAAGCATTTATTATAAGCCTTTAATGCCTCCAATATAATCTCACATTTCTTTACCGGCATTCATCATTTCTATTTGTCCAGCGCCTGACAGTTTATAAAGCACTTTCCTTGACATTATTTCACTTGATCCTTACAACTCTTAATTAGGTTGGCAGATATTATCTTCATCATTTTCTAGATGAGATGCTGAGACAGAGGGAGATGAAGCGACTTGCTAACAGTCATCAGGCTATTACTTGCAAAACCAGCAGTAAAAACCAGGCTTTCTTTGCATTGTGCTAGTTTATTTATGAATTCCTTCACTCAGAGTAAAATGATGATGCAACCTTTACAGAGTATCATAATTAAGCCAATAATTAACAAAAAAAATTATGTACTTAGGAGTTAGGATAGGGCTACAGGAGATGTCATGGGGAGAGATTTTTGAGGAAAAATGTCCCTCCCTAGGTTACTCTTCTCTCCAGTCACAGAACCGTGTAATGACTCCACTTCTGGTTTATGAGTATTTTGGAAGCATTGATTATCATCTTTATTGCCTTAAAAAACGTTGAAATGAAGGACAGTGTTTGTATGAGGCAGAATATAAAAGGGACATAAAATGGAAATTCCTCTTTGCAAGCTGCCTAGGAGGCTAGCAGAGAAACAGGTAAGCTGGAAAGAAAAGAAGAAAGACATAAGAAGTTCCAGAGTGGACAGTGGGCTGTACATCATGATAGAATCCCTGTCCAGAGAGTGAGGCTTTCACCAGGCCTCTGGTCCCACGTCTGAGGTATCCAAATAGAAGGCACAGAACTGGCAACAAGCCGTCCCACGGTGGCCTCATGAGCAATCTCCAGCCCTGAGTTCCAGGAGCTGCCCGTTCCCATTCTATATATGCTCCTCTTCAGAGAAGCCCTGAGATCTAGGCGTTTCCGGCTGGAATGCACTTCCTCCAACCACTCTAGGGGAATCTCATCCTATAACCATCTCCACCCCCTACAAAACCTCCCCCCAACACATGTGCATGCATATATACACCATACCACCCACACACTCTCCCTCCCTCCCTCTCTCTTTCTCCCTCCCTCTCTCTCTAGCTGAGTTCAAGATCTCAAAGTGAGAAGATCAATAAACCTGTTGGTGAAAAGACCAAAGTTTCAAACATTTTAACGCTGTATGTCCCTGACTAACCTCAGACCTTTTACCAAAAGATCTACTACAAAGGCAAAAAAGACACTAGTTACTGTATTTGACTTGTTCATAACCCACGACTTAAAAGCTTAAGCACAGAGTTCAGTCTGGGGACAGGGACAACATTTTTTTTTTTAAGATTTTTTATTTTTATTTATTTTTCAGAGAGAGAGAGAGTGCACACAAGCAGGGGGAGTAGCGGGCAGAGGGAGAAGCAGACTCCCCGCTGAGCAAGAAGCCCGATGTGGGACTCGATCCCAGGACTCTGGGATCATGACCTGAGCCGAAGGCAGACGCTTACCCCACTGAACCACCCACATACACTGGCAGGGACAATCTTGAGGACTTTCTCACCTTTCTTCAGCTGGGGCTACAAGATCCAGTCAAGGAGATCCTTGACTCCTGCTTGGCTAAAGGTAAGTGTTTCCACCCTAGTGGAATGAATGAATGAATGAATCAAAGTACTTAAAAACTTTCCTAGCTATTATGGGCTAAATTATATCCCCCTAACCAAAACTTATATGTTGAAGCCCTAAGCCCCAGTACCTCAGAATGTGACTGTATTTGTAGACAGGGCCTTTAGAGAGGTGATTAAGTTGAAATAAGGCCAGGAGGATGGGTCCTAATCAAATCTGACCTGTAACCTTATAAGACAAAATTTGGACGTAGAGAGACAGCGAGGATGGAGGAACACAGAGGGAAGATCATGTGAGGACACAGGGAGAAGGTGGCCACCCGCACGCCGAGGAGAGAGGCCTCGGAGGACGCCGAGTCTGCACGGACCTTGGTCTTAGTCTAGCCTCCAGAACAGTGAAAAACTGCATCTCTGTTACTTACACCCCCCAGTCTGTGGTCTTGTGCTATGGCGGCCCCAGCAAACTAACACACCAACCGAATCCTGTGCTCCCACAGGTCTCATGTTTGAGGTCCGTGGATTTCCCACTGCTCTCCAGTCAAACACGGTGTTCTAAAGAATGACACTCTCTCCTCATTCCTATGCCTCATAAAACTGTGTAATGTTTAAAACAAAAGGATCCTTTCGTACATGACGCAAATGTGCATGAACTAGGCTCAACGACAGAAGCAGCCATTTCATGTACCCAATTAAGGTCTTAAATGAACCATTTTTAGAAAAATAACCATTAAGAACTTTCAAACAGTCTTTCCCCCAATGAGATGAAAAGAGTTTCAATGTATTACTGCATCTGTTTGCAACATGTCAGAGTTGGCAGCCAGGTTAGCCTATAATCAGAAGAGGCTTTCAGTTTGGAAGCAGGACGTGTAATATGCCTCAATATTTTGCCTGATTAAGTGCTTAAATTCAGAAGGCTTGAATAGACAATCCAAGTTTGTGAATATGTAATCTTGTGATTAAATTTCCCCACTGTCTAACCCCAAATCCTTACTAATTCCCTATACAGCATTTTTCTCTGAGTCTTTTATAAAGTAAGGCGCTAATTTGTGATACAATATTAGTATGTGAAAGTACTCTGAAAACACAGAAAATTATTATATCAAAATTAGAATTAGCTGCATTACTAACATTCATTTCTATTAAAATTTATACAGAAAATTTCAAAAACGGTAGATTTTTTTTTGTATTTATTGCAGACATCTATGCATTAAAACTTGTATTTATGGTACAAAGCCATAGATCACTCATAAGGAAAAAACTGCCAATAAACTAAGTTGAATATCTGAAGTCAGGTTTTATTTGTAATAGTTTTTTTCAGATGAAAATAGTTTCTTCCTCCCCAGGAATATCACATTTTGTTTCAGACTCTTAGCAACATGCCTGGTACCTAGTAAGTAACTCAATACATACAGTTGAATAAATGAATATACATACTGTAAATATTTTAGAATAAAATCTCCATGCAGCAAAGAATCTGGTCCTCCTTTGGAATCCATTCATTAAAGCATAGCATTCAACACTTTGTTACTAAAAGTATTATTTTCATATTGATACTAAAAGGGAAAAATATATCATTTATATAATTTCCAGAATGAATCTAACTACATCCCCCAAAGCATTGACACATTATTCATTTGTTTACATGACATCGTCCACCAAAATGAACACCTTAGGAACTGACATATTGCAATGCTTAGTAGATAATGGTAGAATGAATGAATTCATGTCGAGATGAATAAGTTTTAAAACTACCTTTTAGCGTTTTACATTTCTTACATAGAAGCTGCGTGAATAGTTTCACTATTCCCCTTGAAAAAAGAAGTCGGTTGTTGATCTTAAAAGGACTATTATATACAGAAATCCACGATACCAAAGTACATACAATTTCTATGACAAACTTAAATTTTGACGGGTAAAATACTTTTTTAACTTTTAGGCAAATGAATTCTCTCAGCATAGCAGCAAAGGATTCTATGAGTCTGTTGTTACATCTGAAATATTACTAATGGATTATGTGTTCAACTTTTTTTTTTTTCTCATCTCTCTCTTAAAGTGCAATCCGGTTTACCTGGGATGTAATTCAGACTACATTTTTGGAAAAATAATGTGGAAAATTTATCCCTCGATTTCTGAGAGAACTAAAAGGTTTTTCCTAGACCTCAGGAAACAGTTTGCCTTTTTAGAGTATGGTTCGTTCACATTTGGCTTTAAATGTTGTATTTCAGGCCATGGAAGTGTTGAGAAGGGGGCGAAGCATTTTGCCTGTCTTTCCTTTGTCCTAAGTTTTTAAAGGAGAATAAAGCCTACCACCTGTCATTTTATGGATAACCAGGCAACAGCTTTTCCAATTCTAATACAAGAAAGCACAATTCTGTTTCTGCAGCTGGTTAACACAAACATTTCTGAACTACTGATATCTAACTTGGAAATAAAGGAGGAAAAGTCAGTGAGTACGCACAGGCTTCCAAGATCTGGATTGTGCGGGCCACTGTTCAGAGATTCTCAGCTGTTGCCAGTGATAAAATAGATGAATATTTATAAGTTTATTTACTGAATCATTCACAGACATTATATCCAAATAAGACTAGAATACATTGTTGAAGCTCCACTCTGATACCTTACATGAATTATTTAAGAATCTTCACAACCTGGAATGTTGTATTTCAACAATCTGTGTTTTGAAAAACTCCTAAACACTACGACTCCATTCTAATCACATCACTCAAACATTTCCTAAGATCTACATACACAGACAACGAATCACCTCATTCTCCAATTTCCTCTCAAATTTCACTTCCCAAAATCATTCAAACTCCTTGTTCTACAGATTATTTCTAAAATGAACTGACTAGGTATTTTTTATTATTTTTAAATTTTATTTATTTTTTTATCCTCCCATCACCTGCCATATATTTGTCCTTCACAGTGTGGCTTATTTAACTTAGCATAATACCCTCTATGTCCATCTACATTGTCGCAAATGGCATATCATCCTTTTTGTAGCTCCTTAATATTCCATTGCATGTATCTGTGTCTGTACACCATGTCTCCTTTACCTGCCCATCTATGGATGGGCACTTGGGTTGCTTCCATATCTTGGCTGCTGTAAAATAATGCTACAAGAAACATAGGGGTGCCTATATCTTTTCATACTAGTGTTCATTTTCTTTGAGTAAATACCTAGTAGTGAAATTAGTGGATCATACGGTATTTCTATTTTTAATTTTTTGAGTAAACTCCATACTGTTTTCCACAGTGGCTCTACCAATTTACATTCCCACCAACGGTGTATGAGTGCTCCTTCTTCTCACATCCTGTTATTTCTTGTCTTTTTAATTTTAACCATTCTGACAGGTGTAAGGTGATATCTCATTGTGGTTTTGTTTTGCATTTCTCACGATTAGTGATGTTGAGTATCTTTCCATGTGTCCATTGGCCATCTGTAGGTCTCCTTTGGAAAAATGTATATTCAGGTTCTCTGCCCATTTTTTAATTAGGGTGTTTGTTTTTTAGTGTTGAGTTGCATAAGTTCTTTATATAGCTACAATATGAACTCCTTACCAGATGTGTCATTTGCAAATATCATCTCTTCAGTAGGTTGTCTTTTTGTTTTGTTGGTGGTTTGCTTGGCTGTGCAAAAGCTTTTTATTTTGGTGTGGTCCCACTAGTTTATTTTTGCAAATGAAGTGACTTTTGTTCAAATTTTTAAAAGGCAATTTCAGAAGTAATATAAATTCATATATCATGATTAAGTTCCCACCCAGTTTTAACTTTTTTTTATCTTATTCATTTGGCAAATGTATTAAAGACAATTTAAACGTTCTCAAAGCTGTCATTAAAATTACAGCTTAACTATAATTATTACATCATCAAATTAGTCACATTTCCAAATTTGAAAATATCCCAACATGGTCTAGGTTTATATTACCCAACACACCTCGTTATTATCTGAGGAGTTATTAGCAGGTAAAGAACTGGCTTATTTTTGTTTCATTAACATCAGTTAAAAAAAAAAAAACACTTTATCTTGATAGTCAATAAAAAACTCTAATCCCATTGGCACAAAATAAACTTGATTCCAGAACATGTAAAACTTAAGAGGAAATGTCTTATTGTTTATCAGTTCTATTTAGTGCATGTAACTAAAAGAGTTAATTACTGGTCTTCTCTCGTAGTCAGCAAGACCTGGTTCTTTATTCTGAAAAGCCACAGTCACTAAATTTTTACAGTTGGGTTAAGGAAAATTAGTTGTTTGTCTACCAGTATCAAACTAGTTCCCATTTTAATAATAAAAGATCATTCAGAATACCCAAACGGCAGGGATCTTCCATTCATATTTCTTTCCAGAGTATATGATATTCCATGCAAAATTAACTTCTATATTAACAATAAGATCCACAGCTCTGCTGGAGCTCAAGGAAAAAGTGACTACAGTAAATATTAAATCACTCATTCGGTCTTCTTCAAAAATTCTAACCGTGGGTATATTGCTTACTTATGTTGGTCTATCTACAGCCATTTATTTTCAGATCTCCGTGCAAGAATTCATGTATACAGATATTCCTCGACTTATGATGGGGTTACATCCCAGTAAACTCATCGTAAACTGAAAATATCATCATTTGAAAACGCATTTAGTGCACCGAAGCTACTGAACATCACAGGTTAGCCTAGCCTACCTTACACGTGCCAGAACACTGCCATTAGCCTGGGCAAACGAGTTGGGCAAAATCATCTAACACAAAGCCTGTATTATAATAAAGTGTTGACTCTCCTGTGTGGTGCATTGCATACTGCACTGAAAGTGAAAAACAGGATGGCTGTATAGGTGCAGAGTGGCTGTCAGTGTATCGGTTGTTTACCCTTGTGATGGTGTGGCTACCAAGAGCTGCGGCTTGCTGCCAATGCCCCGCATCACAAGTGAGGATCTACCACATATCACTAGCCCAGGAAAAGAGCAAAACTCGAAATTCCAAATATGGTTTCTTCTACTGAATGCGTATCACTTTCACAGCATCATAAAGTCAAAAAATTAGTCAATTTTTTGCCACTCACAGGTGGCTATGGGGACATTTAACACTCAGTCATACCTGTGGTGTCAGAACGGGTTCACCACTTATGTCTATACAGTGGACCTGTATTCCTGTACTACTTAATTAACTGAAAAAGACAGTGACTAAAGAAAAAGGCAGAAAAGAAAGAAGAAACAGAAGAAGGCAGGAACGGAGGAAAAATTAAAATGGGAAACACATGACAATAGAATTACACAGCCTTAATTTACTTCTTCATTTAGAAGGTACTTAGGACTGTAAAATGTCAGTGGGACATTTTTGCAACAATAAATATTCGTTACATTGATAAATATAGAAGTAGAAAGCAATACTCAAATTTTCAACTGATAGAATAAGAAATAAATGTCATGTGGGTACTCATTTCTAAAAGCATAGGCTTTCTATGTCTGTCTTAAATCAAAATTTAATTTTATTGTTTTTTCACTGATAGAATCCTAAGTCAATATGTATGAAATTATTTCCGAATTTGTGACATGCCTCCAATTACTCATCAAGTACATGTAATCACTTATAAAATAATATTGCTAACAAAAAACATCTTCTCTAGAGAAAAATATGAAATTCCAAACCTATCCTCAACCCACTATTTCTCTCTTTCAATGATAAAAAATTAAGTTTTCCTATATGTTTAATAAATTTAACAATCATCATCTTATTGGTTTCAACTAAGTTTGATGAATGACAACTGTTAAAAGTGCTCTCCAGAAAGACAAGTTGGAAGAAAGAGGCTCCAACCTTGGTAAAGAGTTCCAGGTAGGTTTCCCAAGGACAGGAGGTTTAGCTAAAATCTAAAGGAGGCAGTAGGGGGGTGGGGAAGGTCATGTGTTGAATGGGGGGGGCAGGCAGAGAAGAGCAGGTGGGTCCTGGAGGGAGCCTGACTTCTAGTCAGTGTGCAGTGAGGATACTGTGGGCCATGATAAGCAATTACACCTTCTTTCTAGAAGCAGAGGAAGACACTCTAGTACTTGAACCAAAGGAGTGGCATTTTGAAAAGACCCCCCCCCCCCCCGCCCCCCAGCCCACCTCCTCTCCATAACCCCATATTCATGTGCTTCCAAATAAGATGGACTCGAGGCGGCAAATGGTAGTGACCTGAAGATTGCCGAAATGCTTACCTGGCTCCCTCACTTAGAACTGGTCTTTATATTACCTGAAAGGCTGCATCCACCCACCCTATTCCCACTACATCCCCTGCAGGCAAGAATCCTGCCTGCCTGTTCGTTGCTATATCCCCAGGCAACTGAAGTGGTTTCTGGTGTCCTGTAAGTTTCCTCACTGACTGAAGACCCTGATATTGAGACTTAAATATTCCAAATGGAGGTTATCCAAGGCTCTACTTTGCAGACTGTCCATGAACTTGGCAGAGCTTCTGATCCAAATCAACCCATCAACAAATATATGGGCAGAACCAGCCATGGGCAAATGGCATTAGAGGGTTCATCTCCGCGAACCACGGACCGACTGTCCAAGGGACTCTCTAAGGATGTGCAACAATGTACAAATACATTCTCCCAATAACGTTCTCATGATGACTTTTTCCTATAGAAATGCACATAACCCACTTTAAGACACCTTTTGTGATACATAAAACGCTAAAAATGAGCCCTGAGAAAACTATGCAAATATAGATCATTTATTTTTAAGTCAAAAAGGATACAATCTAAATTAAGGGGCTAGTTACTAAGGTTACAAAAACTGAGTGAATAAAGTAAAACAGTATTCCAGTCAGTCTTATCCACAAGTACGAAAACATGCTCAACACCACGTATCTCTTCAGAGAAAACTATAACAACACACTCTTCCCCAAGGCCGACATGTTTACTAATCTAAGTACGTTTATTGTTTTTTTCTTTTTTTATCTGCTACATAAAAACTCTATCCCATCCCTAAACAAGTATAAAAACCTTTGTGCCTACAAGCTGATAAATATTTAGGTGTATAGTCTGATAATCTGTTAATCTAATAATCTGTTCATTTGATCAGGTCACATTTGGCAATCAACAACAGATAATGTTTAAATGACATTGGCTTTCTTCAAATTCCAAAGACCGTTCAAAATGCTTCAGTCCCACCTAAAATTCTAAAATTAGATTTTGAAAAAAAATGTCTAGTGATTGAAAATAATACCACACATTCATGTTGTTCTTCACAATTCACAAAGTGCTTTCATTTTTATTAGATTACTCACAACTAAAAGATCAAAGGCAGCAGTATAGGAATCAGAGGTTCTCACCGGGAAAAGGAAAGAGTAGCTGTAACTTCATATGAATCTTCAAATATAGAAAGAGATTTCTCAAAACAATCATAGTAAGAAAGGATAGAGGGACGCCTGGGTGGCTCAGTCAGTTGAGTGTCCAACTCTTAGTGTAGACTCAGGTCCTGATCTCAGGGTCTTGAGATCAAGCCCGACTCAGGCTCTGTGCTCAGAGGGGAGTCGGCTTGAGATTCTCTCTCCCTCTGCCCCTCCCCCCACTCATGCTCACTCTCTCACTCTAAGAAATAAATAAATCTTAAAAAAAGAATAAAAGGATAGAAGAGGAAAACTGGCATGAATTACTTTATGAAGAATTGAAGTCTATCATAAAAAATTCTGTGGAGGGGAGCCTGGCTGGCTCAGCGGAAAGAGCATGAGACTCTTGATTTCAGGGTCATGAGTTTGAGCCCTATGTAGGGCGCAGAAATTACTTAAATAATAAAACTTAAAAAAAAAACTCCTATTGAAAAAGTCTACTGAAAACTACAAATAAATGGTCGATCGAGGTAGAAGCTACAATGCCTTTAATGACCTCTCTCTCTTCTTGGAAGAGCCCAAATTAATGCGATCTTAAATCTCCATGTCAGAGAAAACCACATTCCTAAAATTTTTCATTCTTAAAACTGGAATGAAACAAGTTATCACAAATTTGAATTCATCAGAACCCTAAGAAATGAATCTTCTTTGCATTCCCAAAGGGCCAGCACATAAACCTCGACATTTTAATACTACAGTTTTGCTATTAAAAGAAACTAGCACAGCTGGCTTTCATTATTAGTAAACTATCATTACTCTGCTTAATTTAGGTTTTACAAGTTATTTTCTTCATAGATCAGTAAGTCATACGCTAAAATAGGTGTCATAGTCTGTTTATAACCTCTTTCACATCCAGAAACCATGAGCGTCTCAGTTCATTCTCATGCAAGACTTCTAAGTCAACATCTTTTTGTGTCTCTTGAGTAATACATGACAGAGTCCAGAATAATAAATCACACTTTACTACTTGTAGAATGGCAAGAGCCACAGGGCTATATACAACTGTCTATTACTTCTGCCTTCCATAAATGATATTTACCAGCAGTGCCCTAACTCTGGCATTTACTCTCCTTAAATTCCGATCAAGTTACTAACATTACCTATATTTGACTGGATAACAGTTATTCTTCTCTTCTTCAATAGTTGAGGGAAAAAATTAAGATCACGAGCTCTATATGTCGCTCGATATGCACGCCCTACTGACCTCAGTCTCCATACTCACACTCCCCACACTTAAACCCAGGCTAGGCTGCATCTGGCAATTCAAATACCAAGTCATATAAATCCTAATAGCATTATCCTATTTTTCTTCCTTATAAATGAGGGTGCTGAGTACTAAGAATGCTACTCATCCTTCTGACTTTAGAGCACGTGTTTAATTCCAAAGCAGCACTTCCAGTTTTCCTGATTCCTAGGATCAAAATTAGGTGAACGTTTTTGCTCATTAGGGTCAACAGCTACCACCATGAGTCTTGGTAAATCATGCTATTGGTATGTCTATAATGTATTACTTGCAGAAGATTCTTCTGGTATGAAACTATTCAAAAATAACCAGAAATTACACACAAATTAAAAGGAAACTATAATGATACATACATGCGGTATTGGCACTTAAAAAAAAAGTAAAATTAGGGGCGCCTGGGTGGCACAGCGGTTGAACGTCTGCCTTCGGCTCAGGGCGTGATCCCGGCGTTATGGGACCGAGCCCCACATAGGCTCCTCCGCAATGAGCCTGCTTCTTCCTCTCCCACTCCCCCTGCTTGTGTTCCCTCTCTCGCTGGCTGTCTCTATCTCTGTTGAATAAATAAATACAATCTTAAAAAAAAAAAAAGTAAAATTAATCTTTAAAGCATTAGTAGGGCTTTGATGAGAAAAGTACCACAGAACTAAGTTCTACTTTCCCCTGCTTATTAGAAAACAGACACTGCAAGCAAATGGACTTTTTTCTTAAAGATTTATCTATATGTTTGAGAGAGAGAGAGAAAAAGCACGAGCGGGAGAGAGAGAGAGAGACTCCCAAGCAGACGCCACACTGAGCACAGAGACAGACGCGGGGCTTGATCTCATGACCCTGAGATCATGACCTGAGCAGAAACCAAGAGTCGGATGCTTAACCGATTGAGCCACCCAGGCACCCACAAACAAGTGCATTTTTAATAGTTCTGAAGGTTTCTTCATTTTTGGACAGAGTATTGATTATACATACACACGTACGGAGGTGGACTGGTATGTGTTTAACAATGAGCTTTCGAGGAAATAAGGTCCTAATTTTTAGTGTTTGCCAATTTCTGTGGTATAAATACTCCTCTCGTGGCTGATTTGAAGCTACTAATGGGAAGTCAATCACCTTAGCAAATGCCTGAAAATTGAACAACTGGCCCTATGGCCCGGGATGAGCTGGCTCGAACACACCACTGTGTGTACATTTTAGAGATATACACACGTACACATACCCATATACATGCAGATATGGTTTATACATTAGATCCACAAAAATAAACATAAACATAGTTCATAACAAATCAGTTTCTCCAAAGTTTATGGCAGTTCTTTCAAATGGTCAGAATTTCACTTTACATACATCTCCTATCTTTCTCACCACATATCTTATTATCACTGCCTCGGAGAGGTCCCTTGCAAAATAACATTAACCATTCTGAAATGCATCGCATTTAAGCATATAATTAGCTATGGCCATATGTTTGGTGTCTAAAATTAAGCAAGCCAGATTTAAAAACTCAGACAGCAGACCTCTAAGAAATTTCATAAATGATCTTCTTATCATCTTTCACGAACTTCTTATATGCGTGCATGTTGGTAATGGATACCAGGCTCACTTGGATAGAGACTCCCATATTCCATTCCAAATACAGAGATAAAGCATTTTGTTTCCAGTGTGCCATCAACCCCACATATTTAATAGACCTATTTTCATTGACACAACTTCTTTCTGCAATGGTGCGCAATCCTAAAGAGAAACGTCACCTGAAGCAAATCCCCAAAAGTCCATCCACCCATCCACTCCACCTGAAGTTGAATAGCCCATAACCTTGTACCAAGGGCCCCAAAAACAGGAGAGCAATGAGCTGGCATCAAGCAGGACCGGAAATACTGCAGAGAAAACACAACTCCATCCATATGTCCTATCACGTGAATAGCATCCTCTGGGATTGTGTAACACTGAAATTCCGAGTGCTCTCTGCTGCTGCTCTGAGGGTAATCTGGCACATTTTATATGCAGAGAAACATGGCAATGTCGATCAAAACATTTGATGCCTATGACTTTCCCCCACAAATTCCACTTCCAGGAATTTCTTTTAGAGATAAGTCCCACTTACATGAAAAGGTGTTCATGTAACAACATTCATGACAGTATAGCTCATAATAGCAAAAATGAAACAACCTAGATGTCCATGAATAGGCCACTGGGTAAATAAGGTATGGGAAAGCCGTACAGGAAATAAAATACAACCTTGGTGGTGGGGAGGGGGAAGGGGCGAGACCTTAGGTGCTGAAATGAAACAAGTCTCCAGATAATTGTTAAGTGGCAAAAATATCTGAATAGAAACGTATACAGTGTGTTACCATTTGAGTAAATACATATAACATCTATAAATATTTGTGTATACATAAAACATCAACAGAAGAATCACAAATGCCTGTAAGAACGGTTGCCTCTGAAGAGGCCAATCCTTTTGTATCGCTAAATATTTCTGTAATACCAACACATAAATTTTTGGAAACTAAAAACATCTGGAAGCATGTGTCATGATATGTCAATTGTTGAAGTTTTAAAGGACTTTAAGTCCTCATCACATTTCTTTTCACAAGCAGATTTAAATATAACCCAGCATGAGAGCATCTACATTTCCACCCATTTTTTAAATTGCTCTCTCCCACTCATTCTTCTTCTGGAACCCTACCTCCTTTCCTCTGCTGAGCTAACATCTGAAGCCAGTACCCCCACAGTCATTGTCACGACAAAAAACTCTATAATCTGGGCCTGAGAAAGGTAAGGGTTATTTTTGACGGGAGGAAAGTTCTAGAAGTCAAGAAATAATTGCAAGGAGTCATAATAGGCTGTAACATATAATATGTTAGAGTCCAATGTCAGAATTTATGTATCCTGACTCCCCACATGAGCACTTTCACAACTCCACATTAAAAAATATATAATCTACGTAAGATGTGTGTGAGGTGTTGTGTAGATGATTGATAGATAGATAGATAGATAGATAGATAGAGAAAAAGAAGATAAACATGAATGAAGCCAGAAACATCAACGTTACTTCATCTTTATTAATCTTCTTTTCCGTTTCAATACTTGCCGAGCCTCAATATTTTTCCACTAAAGCCCAGGTTGACACCTCAAAAATGAACCGATAGTCAGTTAAATCCACCAGTTAAGAAGCTTATCTGTCTGTCCCAACCTTGGGCAAAGCACACGTGAAACTGCATAAACCTCGCCCTGAAGGGGCTTAAAATCTTCAAACAGCAACCACATTCCTCAGAGAATTCTGGAGTGGTGGATTTACACTCAATTTCCCTAGAAACAAGGAAGCTCTCCCCCCCCCCGAAGACATTACAAAATGTATTTAACTAGAAGTGGCATTTATATACTGGATCCTTCTTATACCTTAGAATGCTTTAAAAAGCCATATTCATATTCAAGGCAAAGAGCTGTTTCACATCAATTCTACAGGAAAAAATTACTAGTACAAAGCACTGGCCTCATCAAACCATCCTGGATGCTTTATCACTCTTAGAAATTAATTGCTAAGAAATAGAATTCTTAGGAAATGGGAAGCCTGGGAAAACCTAGAAGATAAGCAAGTCTCTGAATTTGGAATACATGCTTTGAATCCTTCAATGTTTTCTGTCATAGAGGGTCACCCTTGCTTTCCCCTCCTTCTTGCTACCTGAGCCATGCTCCTCAAATTCCCTTCTCCCTAACTGCCCACACCTCTTGGGACCGGCTTTACAGAAAGAACAATACCTGCTTAATGATCAATAGGCTTCAAAAGGGAAATAGAAGACTTGGTAATACATCTTGGCCTTTAGATCTCCAGGTGTAAGAGCCTTCACTTTCCTTCTGGAAAAATTGCTTTTCGTGAAGGAGTTTGCTTTGCATTTCAAAGGAACTAGAGATAGATGTCTGACCCTGAGCATGAAAAAGGTAATGATGTGTCCCCACCTACTCACCTGCCATGACAATATATAACTCAAATTAAATCAATATTGAACTACAAAGAAAGTGAAAAGACACACAAATTCTGACTTTTATCATGATGACTACTACAGTGCTTGAAATATTATTTTTTCCCCAAAATACTTTTTGATGCCCCTGTTTACAAGTGGCCTAAACGCAGTCCTGGTCTGCCTGTAGGTTACCCAACACTGGCTTCATAACCCCAGCAGCACTAAGAGAAACAGTACTAAGGACTCAAAAGCTAGTTTGGCCAAATCTATAATAAAATAAATTTTAAACCTTGTCTTTGATTTTCCCCAGAATAAATTCTCCACTGTCCCTACTTCTTTGTGTGACAAGCTCCCATTGCAAACAGGGCAGGCAAATCTCACTGGTGCGTCCTAGGTCGTGTGATCCCAGCCCTGCCACAAAGGAGTCTGGGAAAGCAAGCACCTGGTATTTTCGGTTCATATAGTAGTAGGAAAGCTCTGCCTCCCATTAGACTCAAAAGGAGGACCTCTCCAAAGTTAGAAAGGGAGTTCAGATGTCAAACAGCTAGAATAATAATAATGGAACAGTACAGAATTATCTATGTTATGACTTCAAAGTATATACTTTTAAGCTATAAATTATCACTTTTTGTTACTGAAAGATTCTAGAGATGACTGAAGGGTGGAGTCATGTTTGCTACTTCCTACCTTCTCAAAAAATGAAAAGTTAAGTGAGGCATAATATTTGGAAAGAATTGCATGAAAAGTTGCATAGCCCAATACTTGAGTAAATTAGTTTAATTCTAGAAAAGCATTTTGCTCCTGTGAAAAATAAAACCATATGATTCACACAGATAGTAGTAAAGGCCACGGGCTATGGAATCTTCCTGGCTCATCTGCCTAACCCGTCTGTATGCTTAGACAAGTTCATTGCACTTCCTCTCTTTCAGTCTTCCCATCTGTAAAATGTGAGTGACACTACCCATGACAAAAAGATGCTGTAAGGGTTACATGAGATCCTACAAGAGTTCAAAATACTACATGGAACATAGAGCTCAATAAATGTTATATGTTATTATATAGACTCACTGGTAAAACATAAAGCCCATTTTTAATAACTGCACTATAATTTCCACGCTTTATCTTGATTCCATTTCATTTGATTAAAAGGCAATCTTCCACTACATGGAAAGGTCAATCATTTGATATTTTTGTTATAGCAAGAGAAGAGAGCAGATTGTCTGCTTTATCCTTGCAAAAACATCAGTGAATAAGACTATTTCACCCACTGTAAAATTATGGCTCTACAATATTGATTTATTTTTCAGAAGCAAACGGACAAGTAAAATGCAAAAAAGGTCTCCCCCCCCACAAAATTAGGGTTGGACCAATAATGTACAACGGTCCGCTGGACCAGTTCTAAATATAAATGCTATGTCTGGCTTAGTAATTTGCATGGTAGAGAATATCTCAACATCGGTCTCCACAGGCAATACCTTACGTTACACCTCGTACTGTGCTCCCTCCTAGAGTATAAACTCATTGAGAGCCAGGTACTCTGACCTCATTTGTGCTCAAGAAAAATCTGTAGAAATGAAAAGTAACAATATAAAGACTGAAAGTTAGCACATGTGTAGTAGTATACAGCATGCCCTTCATAACAGAAAATATACATGAGTTGGTCAACATCTACGTGAGAGGTGGTTTCCTAGGAATCAAATGAAAGCCTAAGCCATTGTCATTATTTGGTACATTCAATGTATGCTATTGCATGCCAGGAGCTAAGGGCTGTGCAAGGATAAAGTAGACCTGGCCCTAATTTCTAGGATCTTATAAACTCACAGGACACAAATCAAATATGTCAGATACATAATCGAATATGTCAAATGTATTTTGTATTTGTGAAAAAGTTAGAAAGTGACTACTGCACCAAAAAGTTTAAATAAAAATTGCAAGAGATCAGAGAAGGGAGGAATTATTCCTTCTAAATGCATTCCCTCTTAGGAAAAAAAAAAAAAATGACCTCTCTTGTCCACAGGAAAGCACCTTTAAATCATAGCATCATTAGTGTCTGTCCCATTTTTCCAAGTGAAATAGAGAAACTTCCTTTAGAGAAAGAAAATGAAATTTGTCTATCTCAGCTGAAATTTACACTTTAGCAAATTAGGCTTTCTATCAGTCTTTAACAAAATTTTATTATTTATTGTGGTTAATAGTGAATTCTCTCTCTCTCTCTCTCTCTCTCTCTCTCTCACACACACACACACACACACACACACACACACACACACACCATACTCCTCAACCTCAGAACTATACATTAGGTATAGAGGCTTATATTTCCCAGGTTGGGAAATTGGTGCTCTGTCCAAGAAACAAAGTCCCAAGACTTACCATGGAAGGTCTCTGACAGACTGTTATGCCTTTCATTCAGCGATCAGGCACACTATTCAGAAAACAAACAGCCCCCTCAATGCTACAACTATTAGGAAAAGATCAGTGTAACCCAAAAGATCAATATGTTTAACACCTAAAGAAATACACAAGTTCAGAGCTTCAATTCTATATGGGGAGAAAAAAAAAAAGTTCAATCTTGTTTTTAGAAAGGAATATTCACTTGAACAGATCAACTTTATGAAAACCAAAATTGCTTTTGTGTTAAAACTGTTTCTGGAATTCTCTTATTTCATCCACTGTTGCATTTGGAAAAGACAGGTGCTTGCTAATACACCCGGCCAGCAGCACGGGCTAGTGCTGCCCGAGCGCCCGGTAGCCTGCCTGGGCTCCTGCAGGAACAGCGAAGTGGCCGCATCCTGGCCGCTCACCAGCTCCAAAAATAAGGCTCTCTTGTGCCATGCTTTTAAATACCTTCGTTTTAAAATTAGATTTTGTTTTTTTTTCTCTCAGGAACAGCAAAATCCCTGTTGAGCTCCCAAAACATATTTTACAACTTAGATGAGTGTGTTCTGCCTTCCTGCCTTTTTTTTTCTTTTTTCTTCTTCTTCTTTTTTTTTTTTTTTTTTTTTTTTTTGCAGCTGTTACTTTTAAGAGAGAGCATTCTGCTTTACAAACGAGAATGGAGGCTTTTATGGAAAGGAGGAATTTTTCTACTTGTTATCATCTGGGCATCCTCTCTATTTTTTTTTTTTATCATGTCAGAACTTGCTTAAAACATCTTCATATGCAAACTGCAACAGCACAGGAGTTTAAATGTTCACAGTTTCAAACCTGATAGAAAATAGAGAAACTAAAAAATAAACCAAGTCAAATCACTGCAATGCACAAATGTATAAGAAAAGCTAACTTGGTTTCACCTTTCCTCCCGCTAGAACCACTTCTTGCACCATCCGTGTAAGAAAGTCAGTAAAAGGGATTCACATTTTTAGCCATCTATGGCAAATGTCATCTTTGCCCATCAAAATATTTATCTTCTGATTTACATATATCACACCTACTTTGATAGGGTCGCTATGGTGTCTAGGACTTTTCAAAATATACAGCACAATGATATGCTAATGTCTGCAACGGAATAAGTTTGTGTACGAAATAGGATTATCACCATTTAAAACTATACCTTTAGCAGGGATTATCATGTGATTCATGTACCTACTATCCTAATGTTTCTCTGCAAATTTCATTAAAACATGGGAGCTAAAATAATGTGGAGTTAAACATCACGCTTGGGAATGTATATACAATTTTCCAAGGACAGACGCATGTTCTATTGGCTTCGACAGAGATCAACTGATACATTTTGCAAAACCAAAGTTGCCCATTTCTTAGGCAGTTCATAGGGCATGACCTTCTAATTTGCATTAGAAGGGTAGAGGAGTTCAACCTTCCCTATTTACTATATAATTAGGGTTCATTTCCATTTACATGGAAGAACAATTAATCTTATACAAGAAATAGATTATTGTGGTGTCGAAAAAAGGCACTTCCTACTCCCCCACTGAGAGCCCTCACCGCCTCCCCTCCTAGCCCTCCAGTGGATCACCGCTACCTGCCCTCAGCCTCCACCTGCTTTCCTCTAGGTCCCCAGAGCCTTTGTCACAGCCTTCCCCTCATCATATAGAAACAAATTATCTATGTATCTGTCTTCACAACTCTGTGTGTGCCTCAAGGGCAGGGAAATTGTGGGTGCTGTTCTTCAGCCAAGTAATTAAAAATAAATTTGCACTGACCCGAACTGATATAATAAGCACAAGAGCCCAGGTAGGTAACAGCTTAAAATGGAATTCAGAAAATTACAAGTGGTTCCTATGAGCATTCTGGTGGCACAATTTATTATTCAAAGACTCCATCGTAAATAGATCATTCCGAAGGTGGTACAATTTGATTGCTTTATCCCTAGGCCTGACTTTTTAAACTAACTTTCCTCTCTATCAGTTTCTTTATCTCCCAGGAAATGTCACTGCAATTTATAGTACTCTTTACGTTTAGCTTCTCTAATCTTTTCAGGCATTCGAAAATTGCTGTCAGTGGTAGCTAAAATATGCCACATTTTGAAAAACCATTTTTTTTAAAGATTTTATTTTATTTATTTGACAGAGGCAGCCAGCGAGAGAGGGAACACAAGCAGGGGGAGTGGGAGAGGAAGAAGCAGGCTCCTAGCAGAGGAGCCTGATGTGGGGCTCGATCCCAGAACGCCAGGATCACGCCCGGAGCCGAAGGCAGATGCTTAACGACTGCGCCACCCAGGCACCCCTGAAAAAACATTTTGGTAGACATACACCTATATACAGTAGGTGCTCCACTGAGAGAAATGTATGCTTTAAAATAAAGTGAAAGCAACAAAATGTATGTTCCACACAATAAACTCTGGTCTATACTTTCACAAATTGATTTCCACTGGCTTTAGCTAATATAACTTATCAGCTGCACTCCTTCAAGGAAAATGTAAGGGTGTCTTTATATTACACCATTTAATTTTGATCTTACTTGAAGTTGTCTTTCAGTAAAGCCTGGCCAAAAAAGCAAAAAAGTCTTTTTATATTTCCATCAAGGAGTAGTCAGTTATTTAGTCAATACCTACTATGCTCACATACTGTGCTCTGGAAAGTACAAATATATATTTAAGTGCCCTCAGCTACCACATATCACATAGGCAAATTTGGGAAACGAAAATTAAGTGACTCATTTTAAAGGACACAAGACAACAATTTAGGAGTCAGGGGAAGGCAGAATTTGGCTAATTACCAAATGAAGAGACAAACACTACACAAGCAAGGCAAGAAGAAAAAAATAGGGACTTGGTAACTTAGGACAAATGCATGAAGAATAACTTGAGCTACACTGCATTTTAGTTGGTAGAGAAAATTGGGAAGGACAGAGCAAGCATTGTCATGAGTATTAGCAAAGGAAATGAGACACAAAAAGAAGACTGAGTTGAATGAAAAAGGTTTTATGAGACAGAAATTTCTAGAAGGGCACTTGGAAGTAAGTAAGAGAGTTTCAGTTCTTGAATGTCAAACCAAGATGGTGGGTATTTATTCTCAGGCCACTGGAGAACTAAACTGACTTTTGATAGTTTAAGGCTTAAACTTGAATCCAGTGGTTCTCAAAGTGTGGCCTGGATACCTTTAGCATCTGCATCACCCGGGCACTGGCCCCATCACAGATCTACCCATTCAGAAACTCCCAGAAGGAGACCTGGCAGCCCACGTTTGAACAAGCCTTCTGGGTAATTCTAATGTACACTCAAGTCTGAGAAACCCTGCTTTAAGCAAAGTGAAATAATCAAAGGCACGCATCAGATATACCATTCTGAGGACAGGAGGCACAACAGGAACCTGTGAGAACAGCATGAAAGGGAAGTTTCACAGTCCGTTCCAAGAAGACCAAAAAGAAAAGAAAGAGAATGTTTTTAAAAGATTTGCTATTTGACATTTAACAGCATTTCAAGATCACCTTTTAACGTTCTATTAGAGCTTCTCTCTTAGAAGCTTATCATAAAAGGAAATTAAAAATGACTAAGTCTTACAGTGGGGATTAGAGCCTACTAGGTTTCTCTCCTCTCCTGAATAAGAAATAGGAAGATTTCTCATCGTGATACGTGTGTCAGGAGGGAATTGGGAAAAGGAGGGCTAACATCTACTGGAGACTTCTTTCTGTCAGGCTGTTCACACGCATTATGCCATTTAAACCTCACAAAGAACAATATCATGAGCCAGGCTGTGGTATTGCCCTTTTATATAGAGGGGAAAACTGAGGTTCAAGGAGGTAAAGAAAACTTCAAAATAACCAATTAGTAAGCACAAAACAAGGAATTAAGTCATATGACTTATATGACACCATCTGCCAGAAAGCCCAAAGATTCCCACAAAAACAAAGAATTTATGTTATTCCCAGTTCACTTGATATTTGAGAGATTCTTCCGAAGTCTCCAAATTGCATATGTAATGAGGATAATATTTGGCAAATCTTTCATTGATTCAGTTTTGTTTGCCCTTTAATTTATTGTCTTCTTACGGACTTCCCCCTCCAAGGCCATGGATGTCTATTACCTGACCTCTTTGGGAGACAAATCTCCAACCCTGGATGAAGGGCTTGAGGTCCAGCCAGGAAGACAAAGGCGGGAAACCCATCCCCCTCTGCCCCCCAAGGGTCTGTATGAAGGAGGGAGGTATATGGAGGTTCCCCACATTTCCCAGTTTCTCCTCTCTGAGCATCCCATCAATACAGGAAAGCCAAAGGGAAGAGGGATTTCTTTTTTTTTTTTAATTTATTTTTATTATATTATGTTAGTCACCATACAGTACATCCCTGGTTTCTGATGTAAAGTTCGATGATTCATTAGTTGCGTATAACACCCAGTGCACCATGCAACACGTGCCCTCCTTACTACCCATCACCAGTCTATCCCATTCCCCCACCCCCCTCCCCTCTGAAGCCCTCAGTTTGTTTCTCATAGTCCTAGCCCAAAATCTGTTTAGGAATCTGCAAAAAGGTTGCCTGGTGGGCTTTTGGCAATGACCCTAACCTTGAAGGCAAAGATGTCCAGAGGGAGGGCTACACCCACACTGAGAGGGCACAAGTCTGACCCAGTGGTCTCCAGAACGCTCCTGGGTAGATTCAGAATGCGGCTGAGTTGCAGACCAGAAAGCTTATCATGTTCCCACCGCAGCAGGTGATCAAGGCTACAAGGGGACCAGAGGCCACGTGAAGAACAAGCCAGTGATTCCCAAGGCCTGGAGGGCCAGAAAAGACCACCGTCAGGGTGAGCACTCCAGGAAAGGGGACTACCGGTTCTTTCCCAAGTTGCACAAGAGCAGATCACAGAGAACACCAACCCCAGACACTCGCAGAGCAGGCAAACTAAGCCCGGGAGACGGGAGAGGCCCCAGGAAACTCCCTCTTCCCCTCTCTCCCCTTGTTACTCCCTCCCCTCATCAAGAGATTGATTGCCTTCAAAATTGTATACAGCCTTAATCGTATGCCAGCCACTATTCTAAGAGCTTTATAAATGTTTATCCATTCAATACAATCACAAGGATGACTGGTAGGAACTATTATTATCCCTGTTCCCAGATGGAAGAACAGAGGCACAGACCGGTTCACAAAGGTAAAGTGATACAGCCGGGAGCCAAAGCCAGTCTCTGCCCAACCACAGCACCAGCGCAGGCCGCCCACGTGAGAGATTCCCGGAAGAGGGAAACTGACCACACTAAGTTTTAAACTAGACCACACTAATCCCCCCCCTCCCATGGATTACGTGCGTGAAGAAGAGAGGGAGTAGGAGGAAGAAGAGGAAGAAAACAAGAAGGGAAGAAACTGCATGTCTGTTCACATCAAGAGTTTCAACATATGTGTACTCTCAACTCTGGGGGAAGAAAATGGTGGCAGCTCACTTACCTCCTAAAAGTCCCCCCAAAAGCTTGTAAAATAGGCCAGTTCCTGGAGTGAGGAATGATGACTCATTGGCATGGCCGTTTTTCTCTTACCTCGTGTAGTTAACACTGGAAAGTTGACATACCAAGAGCCGCTTGGACCTCAGTGAAATCAAAAGGCATATTATGTCTCTAATATTTTAAAATGGAAAAATGCCCAATTCGACAAGTGTTCTCTGGTTATGTCTGACTTTTTCCCCAATAGTCCAGAAGACTAAAATACTAACCTTCTTCCACAGACCAAAGCTTAAAGGCCTTCAAGTTCACTGTGCAGGGAGGCCATAGCTCCCCATTGAGGAAACATCTCACACCAACCAATAGAAGGACAAAACTAGCACTCAAGGCAGTAGAAAGGGAAACCAAAGGTAGCCTGGATATAATTCCTAAAGCTAAATGCATTGTTTTCAAAAGCACGCTGCAATTTTTAGGATGAAAATGAATTGACTTAATGTAAGTATAAGGAGTTTTAGAGGTTTCGTGGGGTTCCATTAATTTTTTTTTTTTTTCCCTGATGAGATATAACCAAATGGGTCGCTACTAACGGTGACAGGATCTCGGCTCCTGACGGGCGGTACCATGGGACACACAGCTCAGTGAGGCGGCAGGTGTATGGCACTGACGATACTTCGTCTGAGATTTGGTTCAGTTTCTCAAATCTAACATGTCATTGAATAGGTCCTAGGATATGGTGTTGGTACAATATTTGTAAAAAATGATTCTTTCAGGGAGGAGAAAAAAAAGAAGACTGCTTTCAATGTTCGGTATCCTTTACATCTGCTGCTCAGCTGGAAACACTGTTAAAAGGCCATTAGAACCTTAAGGTAACAGACCTCGAAGGCTATGAAAGCCACGGAGCAATTTGCTGTTTGTGTTAGGAGTATCAGCCCCAGCTACTTCCTTTTCAAGGGCTGAAAACAGCTTCTGTCATGAGCCGTGAAAATCAATTCCACAGTAACCGGGCTGAAATGTGGCTGAAGGTGGTGCGCCTACAGGCTGGCGCTGCACACCAGAGCCTCCTTCTGGGCATCCCTGGCACCTTCCAGAAGTCCCGGACAGCGGCCGGCAGTGCCTGGGAGGGAAGGAGCAGCACGGGACTTCCAGGCTCATCTCTGAGGACACGGGTTCTCTCTGATGCTTAATTAGGTTAAAATCGGAAGCGTCACCCTGAATGAAGACGGCTTTGGGAAATGTGCCATGGAGAAAAGCCTGCTCTGGCTTGTTTGTATTCCATCTTTCTATTTTCCTGATTATAGTAGTTGTGAGCGAGGCTCATTTTTTTCCAAATAATACTGCTTCAAAGCCTTTCAGAACATAGAGCATTTATAAACTTTTTTCAAATACAAGGTCATAACTGTTGAAAATAAATAGTTCGGAGGTTTAACAGTGGTGTGTCAAGAGTTGTACTTTACAAACTCGTGGCTAGAAAGGTTAAAATTCACTTTACAATCCATTATAGGCTTTTCAGCTACAGGAATTCATCATTCCAGTTATAAAATGCAACCTTAGTTACCACCTAGAATTAAGATCATTACAACCTACATTTTTATATATACTCAACCCTGTGTTAAACTGAAAACCTTTCTATAATTTACTGAGCATGCTCTGGATAAGAATAAACTGCCACTCTTAAATCATAGCTTGCATTTCTGCACGTAACTTCCCATAATATTACTTAACTTTACATCAATAACCCAGGCTAAGAAATTGATTCAGAGTTAATTTGTTAAATTAATATTACAACAAAATGAAAAAGTATAATTTTGGTGTTTCAACTGGAATTTCAATGTGATTACTCTATACATATCTTCTTGACTAAAGTAAAAAATGGATTTATGTAATTTTTATGTCTATTGTACAAAACACATCATGAGGATCTCTAATTTTAAGAACTCAAGTTACTTTTTTTTTAAAGAGGGGAAGGTAGTAATTGTAAAGGGATTATCCAAAATAATTTTGTTGTTGATGACATAAGATTTGACATTTGTAACCTATTTTATATTTGATTGAAACTGACCTTTAATGAGAGCCATGTGGTGATATAAGTGAAATGAATATATTCTTTACTGCAGTCATATAAAAAGACTGGCCTAAGCTTTTTTTTTTTTTTTTTTTTTTTAAGATTTATTTATTTATTTATTTGACAGAGATAGACAGCCAGCGAGAGAGGGAACACAAGCAGGGGGAGTGGAAGAGGAAGAAGCAGGCTCATAGCGGAGGAGCCTGATGTGGGGCTCGACCCCGGAACGCCGGGATCACGCCCTGAGCCGAAGGCAGATGCTTTAACCCCTGTGCCACCCAGGCGCCCCCTAAGCTTTTAACATAGTACTTGACCTCCTGATGTCTAAATACCCCCAAGTCCGTGAAAGAATATTAAATAAGATACCACATAATCAAATGAGTAGTAAAAGGACAATAAAAGCCTTTCACACATTAGCACTTGATAATGTAAAAGTAACAGTAAACTATGTTACCTAAGTTCAATGTAAATATATAGCTGGAGGAGAAGCTGTAATAGATCAAGTAGGAATGTTCAGGAATCCTACATTTCCAAATTATTAATACTTCAGAATTACAAATTCTTATTTTCCAAATCAAGTTCCTAGTATGTCAAAGATCATTTAAACTCTTCAAAAACATTTGCTAAACCTCTTGCTATAAAAAAGGAAAAATATGTCATTTATCAAGTTTTAAAAACTCCCAATCATTGGGATTTAGAAGAAAATAGGATAAGCAAACAGCTAGAGTATGTTTAAAGTATTTTCTAACTTTTTCAGGAAAAAGTTAAGGCCTGTCATTTTAAAATATCTATAATATCTAAAAGCATAGTGGCTTTTTTCAAGTTCATTTCAAAAGCACTATTGACTTTGAGCTATGCTGACCCATTAAGAAAATATAAATTGAAAATTATTCATCTTTTTTAAAAAGAAGACCTCAAAGTGCTTTCTTTGCACAGAAAATATTTGCCTCAACCTTACTGCAACCTTAAGAGGAAACACCTCTAGTTCCCTGAAATTCAGCTGAGGAGCAGTGGCCCTTGCTAATCTCCACTATCTTGGGGACACAAAGAGAGGAAGCCAATTTCTCAAGAAATCCAAGAACTGTAATAAGGAGCAAACACACGAGCCGCTCAAGCCCACAGAACACAGGTGTGCATGCCCTGAATGTATTATGCTGCATCTTTAATTAAATGTGTATAAAATGAAGACTGACCAGCTCTAAATGCAGTCTCCTTGCATGAGAGTCTAGAGGTCAGGAAAAAATGGCTAGATCTGCATTTGGGAGACTAGTGCAGGAAAAACAGCTCAAAGTGGGGAGTAGGGAGATGGAATTACTCTTCACCAGAAATGTTCTAAATAGGACCCCCCCCCAAAAACGAGTCATGTACCCAAAGAAAGCCTGGCATATTAACAAGAATAATAAGGATCCTATAGTAAAAGAAACGGAAAATATTACCTAGTTCCCTTTAAAGCAATGGTGAGTTTCTCTCCTACTCTTGTAGCTGTGTGCTTGCGCTTAGTTGGGTCCCTTTTGTTCCACACAGAGGTACTTATGGATTGAACAGATCCAATCACTCTCTTTCCCTTAGTCCCCCTAGTGGCCAAAGTAAGTATTTGCAAGAAGGCAGAGGTGATGGGGGAGGGGTAGGAGGAGGAGGAGGAGGGAGCAATTTGAAAGCGAGGCACTTTCTCTGTTAGGATTCTTACCTATGATCAAGATGAGAAATAACAGAGATCATTGCCCAAATCTGACTGCCCACGTGACCAAAAAACTGTATTTAAAACCACAGTGAACGCACCCAGAGTTTGGCCCCCAGGGACTTAAGAGATGGTGCCTGGGAACTTATTTTAAAAAATGCAAATTACAGACCCCGCCCAGGAATGACTAAATCAGAACCTTTGGGGGTGGGGCCCAGGCATATGTGTTTAACAAGCCCTCCAGTAATTTTGATGTAGGGTCAAGTTTATGAAGCACAGCTTTAGTGAACTGGTTCCCTTCCCTGGATGCACATCAGAAATGTTCCGGAAACCTGAAAAAGAAAGGAAGGGAAGAAGGGAGGGAGGAGGACAGGAAAAAGAGTGCCTGTCTCAGACCAATTAAATCAGAATATTTAAAGATAGAACCCAAGTATAAGGATTGTTTTTAAGTATCTCACATGACTCCAGGATAGCCCTGGCTCCTTCCAACTCAAAAGAGCCAACTGGTAAATTTTCAGGAATTTTGTAAGCTGGTTGTTAAACTGTTAGTAGCCTGAAATCTGTCATAGTGGGACCATTTCTATACCACAGAAACTGGCAAATGAACAAATCAGGTCTCCCTGAAAGCCTTCCTGAAAGCCAATTGCTAAACGTGTCAGTTCACCACTGGCCAGAGTTGAGAAACACTGGACTTAATACACAAGAATGACAACTACCTAATTAATTCAGACAATCTGAGAAGTTACTCTCAATTTCTCCATTACCCCTCCATTACCCCATTCCTGGGGATTCTTATGAAGCTTACCAAGCAATTCAGTGGCCATATACTTAAGGAAGGAAGACATCCGCCCCTGTCTGAGGGAGTAACCATGACTAGTTCAAGTCAACAGCCATGGCCCTTTTCTCTTTTGGGCATGGGCTCAGGAAGCAATTCTGGAATGAGAGGGTGGGTAAATCTGCTAGGGGGCTTCTGACAGTAGTCTGTCTCATCAATGAAGAGACACACATGGTTAGAAACAGCCCCACTGTGTGCCTCTGGGCATCATAATGAGACTTTGACTCTTAGGACTTCAGCAGCCATCTTGCTTCCATAATGAAGGTCCCTGGTAGAATGAGGACGGCAGAGACAACAAGAGATGGAGAGAACCTGGGACCCTGGTAATAGTGTTAACTTCCCACTTTCGCAATCATAAAACTGTTCAGGGTTGGAACTTAGGTGAAATGATGGCTTTCCCTGAGTGGGTATGCCAGACGATTTAGGATTTTCTGTGACCGGCTGCCAAAAGTATCTTAAATGAACAGATAATTTCAGGAAAGAGTTTCAGCAGCTTGTCTTTTTGAAACCCTTGTTATTGGAACTTCTAAGTAGCAAGAGTAAAGTTTTTTTAGTTTTTTGTTTTGTTGTTTGTTGGGTTTTGTGTTTTTCGTTTTTTGGGGGTTTTTTTGTTGTTTTTTTTTTTTTTTTTTTTTTTTTTTTTTTTTTTTTGCTTTTTAATGTTGCCTCTTCTCTGATGACCTCACTCACCCCTCTTCTTGCCTCTTAACCTCATATTGGCCCTTGGCATCTCAGGCTTTAGTATCTAAATCAGCCCCCTGGCTAGCCTCCTTCCCTCCCCCTGGGCGTTTAATGATCTCCTCTCTATTCCATCCTGATTATGGTGCTTGACCCATCTAAAACAATACTTTCATCTTGTCACTTCACTGCCGAGAACTTCCTGCCACATAAAACCAAGGGTTTACAAGGTCCTCAAAAATACAACCCCACCCTATTTTTTCAATATTATTTCTCACAAATTCTTAAGTGATCCCTTTCTGTAGTATCCTCCACATGTACTATTTCACTTACAAATTTAACCCCCCTCCATGCCTTCTTCTTTCATGGCTGTTTGTCAAACACTATCCATCATTCAATGTCCCTGTGACGGTTAATTTTATATGTCAATTTGACCTGCCTAAGGGATACCCACATAGCTGGTAAAACATTATTTGTGGGTGTGTCTGTGAGGATGTTTCTGGAAGAGATCAGCATTTGATTTAGTAACAGGAGTGACCAGTGTAAGGGAAGATCATCCAATCCACCCAGGCCCAGATAGAACAAAAACGTGAAGGAAGAGCAAATTCTCTCACTCTCTTCTTTAGCCTGGACATCTCCTTCCCTACGTTGGGACTTTAGAGCTCCTGGTTCTCCAGCCTTGGACTCTGAGACTTATACCAGTACCCCACCCCGCCTAAGGCCTTCAGCATCAGACTGAATGACACCACTTTCCTGGGTCACCAGCTTGCATACGGCAGAGCACGGGGCTTCTCAGCCTCCATAACCTCCAGAGCCAATTCCTATAATAAATCTCTTCATATATATACTTATATCTATATATCCTATTGCTTTGGATTCATTAGAGATCCCTGAATACTATACTCCCAATTAAATTTTACCTCTTCCTTTCAGCAAGGTCAAAGTCAGTCTCTTCCTTTTTTGATTCCTATCATTACAACCAGAATCGTATTTGGTACTTAAGCCATGGACATAGCATTGTTTACCTATTAGGGAGTGAAGTAACAATTTAATTAATTCATCTTGGTAAAGATTTTAAGTTTTTTTTACACTGCCATAGGACAAAAAACTTAGACTTAAGTCTCAAAATGGCACAGCTGATTACATACATTTTGATAACTCTTCACTTTCTGAGAGTTAACATCTCACCCTACCCTATCTGGGAAATTCCTTTGTCTCAGCCACATTGATACTCTTAACAATGCCATGCTGGTTTTATGATATTGAGTTTCATCTCTACTAAAAGCACACATAAACTATACCAGAATTATATACATGGCCTTGTAAACTCAATGAATATTTCTGGAATGCTTGCTTCTCTCTCTCAATCTCTCCCTCTCTTCTACATACACAGACGCCAGTTCATAGTCATTGTTACATGTTCAGTGATTCACTTCTGATTGATTTGTGGTCTGTTGGTTGTATCAATTTTACCTCCTATTTATTTTTTTAATTGAAGTATAAATGACCTACGATATTGTATTAGTTTCAGGTGCATAACAGTGCCGACCTTTGTATACATTACAAAATGACCACCTCAGTAAGTCACCATCCATCACCATACAAAGTTAATATTCTTGACTATATTCCCCATGCATATTACATGCCCATGACTTATTTTATAATGTACGTTTGTACTGCTCAATCCCCTTTACCCATCACACTCCCCACCCCTCCCCTCCTGTGGCAACTACCAATCTGTCTTCTGCATCTATGACTCTGGGTTCTGCTTTCACTCCCCTGCAATCCATTCTCTCCAGGGCTACCAAAGTAACATTTCAAATCAAGTCCAACCCTGACTGGAACATTCTTCGACAGCTTCTCACTGCCATAGGCTGAAGGCCAAGGTCACTGCAGTGAGCTCCAGGGATTTCAGGGCTGATTAAGGTAAGAGACAGGACCATGAGGTGGCAGCAGGACACAGAGGGCTTTATTTGGGTGACACCTGACAGGTTGAATAGGAGGGGAAGTCCCCCACAGCTGGAGGCCTGGCAGACATAACAGAGGAGCCACTACCAGAAGGGGATGCAGTTCAGGGAACTCCCAGGAGTGGGGAGGGGAATTAAGGATCTAGGCAATGTTGCTCAGCCACAGGGTGGAGAGGCAAGCAACTGGGGAGTTTTTTTATTTCCCAGATTCATCCTATAAATCACTAGCAGGCCGTATGCAGCTTTGCAGGGTACACAAAAGAGGCATGCTCTAAATGGTTAAAAGTCTATTTTCTTTGGGCTATATATAAAACAACCGGATGTGTACAAACTTGAGTTTAACACCCACAGGCTTTAGAGCTAAGGGTCCATACTTGCGGTGAATGGGTAAACCACATAGGGCCAACATGCATGGGCCATCTTTGGACAGTGTATTAACCTGGCCCACGGGGGCCTAGTCTCACGGGGCTTTCCATTCACTGCTGTTTTCCCCAGGTTCTCAAAGTCCTCTCATGCTTTCAGGGTCTTCTAGACCTACAGGTACTAATTATGTACTCATGCTTCAGAGTCCATTGCCCATTGCTCTTCCTCAAGGAAGCATTCCCAAACTCTGTGATGAGATCAGATGCTCCTATTAAATGCTTTCATGGAGTCAAGTACCCTCATGCTTGCTGAAACCTCAGCCACTCATTGTGAATGGTGCCCCTAATTTCTGCTTCCCTGCTGGGATGGAAATCCACTGAGGCCCTATACACAGCACCTGGCAAAGTGAATTACACATAGTAGGTATACAAGAAATATTTATTGGATGAATGAAAAAAAATGCCTAAAAGAAATAGAGAATGAATTATAAAAATAAATCAATAACCTGGATAATGTGTAAATGTGGAATCAAATTTCTATTTTTCTTTGGTACATTTGTTTAAAAATATTTTTCATCCAAGGTTATTAAAAACTCTTAAATATTTCCATTCAGGATTATTAGAGTTTTTAAACCTTTACCCAAGACTTACTGCTATGAAACCTTTTATTTACAAATATGGCATCCCAGGGAGCCAATTACACTTTCAAACAGTATCATGGAAATAACTGAAAACTGAATAATACTGAAGAAGTCTATGAAACTACTTAAAGTACAATTATGTGCCAGCTAAAGAATTTAATAGAGCAGAATTTGGTCTGCAAAGAGATATAAGCACCAAGTTTAAAAGAATATTCGGTATTCTGTTTAAACTGTCAAGACAACTGGCTTTGCTAGAAGATTTTCGAGAGATGTGAATTAAGGGGGAAAAAATGTCTTTAAAATGTTATTTTGGTAGGCTTAAAATATAAATTAAGATTAAGCTAATAAACTATTTTATCAACAATTCTCTTACTACAATTTCTATCCTAAATTCATATTTCTATACAAATCTAGTGACTGAATTGTAGGTCACTTTGGTTTAAAAGGACTCAATAATTTTGTATTTCATAAATGTTCATAAAACTCACCCATAATTGTAAAAGAACATTAGTCACACTCTCACATAAATTATGACACAATGTTTATACTATAATACTTTAAAGGACATAATGCTGTATATTTTAAATCACTTTTGATAGTAGCCTACATTTCTACTCACCAGCAATTACCATGTGGTATAGTCAAAAGATTGAGTTTTATGTAAAAAAGTGTATCAGTCAACTCAAATGAACTCTTGTTCTCAATGATGACATATTATCCTCTAATTAAATCAGCTAAGATAGCTCTGTTTGCAAGGATCATTCTAAAATTAATTCCCAAATCGAGAGTTTAACAAGTGGCACTCCTAACAGCCTAGATTTTAGATTGCTTTGATACCTGACATTAATGTGATTCTTTTAGAAATCTAGTGACTTGACAAACCATAAAAAAAAAAAAAAAATTGAAGTTCTGCTAACTCATTTATACCTCTCCCACAGTTCTTCGAAAGGATTTTAAAGACATCAGCTATCTCAAGAGAGGGCAAAGCAAATCTATGAAGCAGACAGTTAAATGGAAATTAAATAATTTATTTCAAAGTAGGGTATTTGACGTGTCTATAAAAGAGTAAGCGTTACCCAACACCATTTTTCTGTTTATGTTAATATGATATCTACATACAAATTGGAGAAAAAAAAAGAATGTGTTAATGGCAAATGTATTAAGTAAGTTAGTTTGCTGAGGGAATGCAGGGAGGGTGGACAGGTTCCCTGGGAAACCCACCAAAGAAAGGAAATGACTGTTGGACAAAGATCAGATAAAATGAAGCAATACATATACTGAAATTTGAAAACAATAAAAGAGGACTGAAAAAAGTCACTAGTGTATCAGCAGAATATAAGCAAATATTTTGTTCTTAATTTGATTTTGGGATAGATTATTAGAGTGTTGAAATAAATTAATATTCAAGAGATGGGTAAGAGTTTAATGCTTTAATATCTACCTGTAGCCCAGCTCTCAAAACACCTGAGACACAAAAAGGGACAAATACTGAGAAAACAATTATATTTTTTCCTATCTATGGAGATAAACTTCCCTCCTCCCTCTACCCCTATGACAACTTCCTACAGCAAGCTTTGTTGCACAAACCCATTATTCATGTAGGCCTGGTATACTGAAAAGTACCAATACATATTCTTTAGTTTCCATCTTTTATATAGCTACAGAGACACAATTTAAAAAAAAAAATTGGGAAAACACATAAATACATGAACAATTTAGTGATGGTAGCATGGCTAATTCCTGAGAACATAAATTTCAAATTCAAAGTGATTTTGAAAAATTATAAATGTTGCAAGTAAATAGAAAAATATTCAGCACAAACTCTGGGGGAATACATATGGTGATTGATCATACCAGGCTCTGTACCTAGTAGATGAAGAAAGAATTGATTTTGCACACATTCATTCAACAAATACAGAATGGCAGCGGGCAGGATTACGTCTAGGACTCGGGTACCTGGAGTCAGAATGCCTGAGTTGCAATTCTAGCCTCACCACTTTCTAGCTGAGTCATCCTTGGGCAAGTTAATAATTTGAGTCTCTCTGCTGCTCAGTCTTTTCATCTATAAAATGGGGATTATGACCAGATCTACAAAATTATTAAAAGGAGTCAATAAGGCAGTGTCTAATGTTTTAGAAGCAGGTAATGTTTTTAAATAGGTGCTGGGCATAGTCATTTCCAAATAAGGGATTGTTAAATACAGCTGCATTAGATAACTAATGAAAAAAAGTGGACATGAAGCCAATAAGTCACCATTAGTCAGCTATAAGGAGTTATAATTAATGACTCCAAGAAGGCTCAAGGCATAGTGGCACAGTAAGCGTAAAACAACATTCTCTGAATTGCCCCATCTTTTAAGCAGATACTTCTTTTCAGTTGTTGAGTTCTTTTAGAAGGTTAGAGTCATCGAGATGAGGTGGGTTGGAAAATGAGATACTATTACAGATGCTCAAAGAAAAGACTGGAATGTTTCATACCTCCTTTGATCAAAATAACATTCGTAACAAAGAACTTGATGACCCACTGCTCAATATCTTCCCAGAAGGTGGAACAGAAGAAAATAAGCAAGCACACTGGAAAGGCTTTGGGCTAGTTATCTGGAAACACTTCGATACCACAAGAATTACTAAGTATTAGAATGGATTGCTGAGAGGGGCCCGTGGGTCTTCTCCTTTGGAGGTCTTTTAAACAAGGACGGATAGTCTATCTGATCTTCCTGGGATGGCTTAAAATCAGGGCTGAGTGAAGATTAATGGTGCAACCTGCCCCTTAAAGGCCTCCCAAGCACTCTATCAGAGTATAACTTTATATATTACCCATCACAGCCCCTCATCTATTGAGTTGGAAGAACTCCCTTTTATCCTAGAATAGAAAAGGGCAACACTATTTCACAATTGTGAGTTCTGAGCAAAACTTTAATAATGTCATGATGAAACATAATGTCCTTATATTACTTCTCAGTTATTTTACCAGGCAAGCTACCTGCAAATATCTTTCAATTAGAAACAGCTCTCATGAATCTAAATTATGAACAGCAGTTTCTTTAAATTCATGTTCCCTGGCAGACTACTGGCATATGCCATTTCTCAAGCAAACCATTAAAAATCCAAACAAGGCAAAGGATGGAAAGGGAGTTTCAAGAAAGAATAACCACCGCATACTAGATAATGAAATGTAAATAGTATCAGGAACTAGGGAAGAGCAAAAGAGTGTTTTCATTTAATAATGGGGCAGATTTCCTAAGCAAAAATATATATCCTTAATATACAACTGTCTTTTACTTCATTTGTTTCCCTATCAGATGTGCCTCTGAGCCCACAGTGACCTGTATCTTGATCATTTCCACCAGCATCAAAGCACACCAGGGTTAAGGCAAAGTCAACAGGACCCTTAGTCCTAGAAAGTGATTTTAACAAAAGTGCACGTTTTAGAACTTAATAGCTAATTAGTGAACACTGTAATTGTCAAGAGGTGGGGGGGGGAGAAGAAAAAAAAAACCTGTAGTTAAAAATCTAAAGGATTTATTTTAACCACTGGAAATGTTTTCAGGAAAGTAAATGGTAAGTACAGAAATTATTTCCACTGAGAACCTTCATTTTGATATTAAGGAGATTTGCATCATACTAAGGATGAAGTGCAGCCTCCTGAAAGTCCCATAATCCACTAAAGAATACTGAAGCAATTTAAAAATATTTAACTATTTTCTTCTCTGAGCTATCATATCTGAAATCATGCTGGGAAATATCTGTGTGCTTAAAAGATACGGTCTGAAAAAAGCCCAGATTAGAAGAGAAAAAGTTCCTAGAAGAAGTGAGCCATACTATAAAACCTTTTAAAAGTTGAATTCCCTGAGATTTGGGGAGGAGAAAAAAGCAAAGCTGATCCTTATCAATTAATTAAAAAGAATGAAATAACAGTAGACAAAGGGGAAAGAGAGTTAAGAAACTTAAGGAGCTGTGGGGGCAGTAGCTCTCTATTCACTGATTAACAAATTAAGGAGTTCTGGAAAAGGGAGAAGGGACAGGGATAGAAAAGTAGTCTTATAATTCATCACAGGTTCCGCCTCCGACTCACTAGAGGCTGGCTACGTCTGGCTCAGAATTGAAAAAGGCTCCCTGTATATCATGCTCGGTGCTGTTAGCGTGTGCATGGGCTCTTTTCCCCCCAATGCCTAAATTTCTACAAATGTGTTCATTTCGGTATAAGTTAAAACCTTCACTTGTAGAGTTTGCAGATCAACCGTAATAAAACAGCAACTGCATTACATGTCGAAACTGTGATGTTTTAAGATATCTGCAAAAAGCTTTTCACTAGGCGACCAGCTCTTTGGCAAAATGCAGAGAGGCTGGTGGAAATGCAGCGTTTTGATTTGACCATCTGAGGTCACCGAGGACTTCAACGGCCGGGTTTGAGCAGCCCGCGCCCTCGCAGCATCTCCTGGCCTCTCTCTGCCTCCCTCAGCTGTGCTCTCTCGCAGCCACCGGATTATCTCTCCCCGACACGTTTCATTCACAGAGCCCCGGAGAAGCTCCCATTCGGTTGGAGCTAAGAGCCGGAAAACACGCACTCGGGCTGCTGCGCAAGTTGCTGGAGCCCAAGTGCTACCCACACACTGGCGCCGAGAAAGGGGGTGGGGGCTCTCGAGCTCTCGGCGCAGGAATGCTAGTGGCTCGGCCCGCGGGGCACGCGGGGGTCCGGGGACCCCCGAACAAACCCCCTAGTGAGCCGCCCGCTTAAGTTGGCGCAGCTTCTGAGAACTGGCGGGCGGGCGAGATCGCGCTCAGGTCCGGGCGCCGCGCCGGGTGCCGGGGGTGTCCCCCGAACCGCGAGTGACCAACCGCAATGGGGAAAGCACTGAGGACCCGGAAAGCGAAAGCCCGCCCCAAGCCCGAAACTGGCAGCCCGTGCACTCCCCAAACCAGCCCGGAACTGCCGACGTCCGGAGGCCGGGTTCCCCCGGTGGGGTCCCCCCGGCCTCGCCCGCCCCCGGCCGGGCCGCTGTGCGCTCTGCCTCCCGGAAGGACCGGGAGAGCCGAGCGGGCGGCTAGGGGAGCCCTCCGCGTCTCTCCACCGCCCCCGCCGGCGCGAGGGCGGGAGTGGGGAAGGCGCCACTCAGACTGTGGCGCTGGGCAAACTGCGGCCGCAGTTCTTCCAAGTTTGCCTGAGCGAGAGGCGCGGCGTGGGCGCCCCGCTCGGCGACCTGCCCTCGCGCCGCGGCCGCCCCCGGGTGTCCCGGGCTCCCCGGCCTGCCCGGCCCGAGCCCACAACGAAGGGGACTCACGGGCGCCAGAGCAGAGGGAGGGAGGGCGCTCCCGCGTGTGCACACAATGAGGCAGCTGAGACGCACACCTTCCCCGCGGGAGCAGCCGCCGGAGCATCCGCCGGCGTCCGGGAGAGCCCTGACAGAAAGTGAACACCAACAACTCAGCAACAGGGGGAGGAAGGAGGGCGCCGGGCGGCCCGGGGGACGTGCGCCGCGGAGGGCTGCAGCCTGCCGGGCCGCGCGCCCGCGCTTACCTGCGATCTCCTGGTAGGGGATGTCCGCCAGGCTGAATCCCTTGGCACCGTACGCCTGGCGGACCTCGCCGCAGCTCCGCGCCTTCACCTCCGCCCCGGCCGGGAGGGACAGCAACAGCCCGGAGAGGGGAAGAATCACAGCCCCGATCCAAGAAGGCATGGTGCAACGTGCAAATCCAGCTCGGTAAACCCCAGGGCCCGTGCGCTCTTCACCTTGCCCCTCGAGCCGAAAGCCCGCCAGAGCTAGCGGCGCGCTCCTCGCCGCTGCCCAGCGTCACCCCCTTCCGCCAGCCGAGGGGACGAGCAGCGCAGCCCTCTGGACTGCGCTCAGCAAACTTTTATAAGCCAGATGGAGGATGGCAAGCCAACCAGGGCTGGCCGGGAAAGCAGCCGCCTTGCTCCTCTAGCCCCCCAGCTCGAAAACGGTGCAATAAAAAACGAGAGAGAGGAGGCAAAGAAATGTTTAAAAAAAAACCACCATGGGGGTTCAGAGCTGCGATCCGACTTCCGAGCCGCAGAATCGTAGAGCGCTGCGAGCTCGGCTCGCCGAGTGTGCGGCGAAGGTGGNAACGCGCGCCGGCTCTCCCGGAGAGGGAGGTGGACAGGCGAGCGCGAGTGTGTGTGCGCGCGTGTGTGTCGGGGCGAGCGCGGGTTCTTGGGGACGCGTGTGCGTGGAGGTATGTGTTGGGGATAAACGGGATCCAGGGGAAACCTCAGCTTCACAAGGCTGAGGGAGCCTGTGAGAGTCCTCCTGAAATAGGAAGAGAGAAATCCCGGAGACAGACACTGGAGGCTAGAGGGAAGGAGAAAGGAGGGGAGAGAGAGAAACGTGCTACACTGAGCACAGCCGAAATTCAGAGGCAGAGTCGAAAGCAAAACCTGGACTGGATCTCTTGCCACTCGGTAGAAGAAAAAGGAAAAAAAGGAAGCGGTTCTGTTTTCTCACTCACTTCACATCCTTCATACTGATCCGAAACGTTTCCTTTAAAGACTTAAGTAAGTAATCTAGAAAGACAAAGTATTTTAAGTCATTAATATATGTGGCATTAAACTATGCTTTTGTGGACTTAAAGGACCACGTAATTCCAATTGTTGCTCTAAATACGAGCAACAATTTATGACCTACTGAAACACAAAGCCCGCGTAGAAATAAACATTTGGGGAACCCCTGACTTTCAGAGCACAATCATCGGGGTAATTAATGGTCTCATTTCTGTTTGGCTTTGTTTTGTTTTGTTATCTAAAGACATTTCGTGCACACAGACCAGTAATTTTTTATTTTTATTTTTTAATTTTTGGTTTTGGACTCATAAATTTCACCCTTTTTAATTTCAAATATTACATAATCTTGCATCAGAAGTCCTTACGCTTAGATTCTAGTGTGTGGAGGAACAGGAGAGCTAAGGAGAAGGAACACAACAAGGAAGCAATGGGAAAATGAGAGAGCAGGGGTCAGTGGGGGGCACGAAGGAAGATACTGGGGGGTCGAATGCCTTCTTCCTTCTCCCCAATCTCACATACTGGGCTTAACATTTTCTTCCAAGTGAACAGAATTCTCAACTGGGGAATCGGTTCACTTTCTTCCCATCTTACACTCAAGTTTTATGAAATGAAATAAAAATGAAAATTCAGGACCAGTTAATTTCTTATTGACTTTCTTATGTTAATGAACTCTGCTAAGCAGAAACTGGTGTGGAGACCCACAGCTTCCTCAAATACTAAGGTAGTTAAATGCAAGACAACAACAACAACAACCAAAGATAATGCTAACTCACTTCTGTGGCTAAATGTATTCAGGCCGCACATGACTCAAAATTACTTTAGGGTAATGTTCGGTTGTGTGGAGCGCACCTATAAAGCCACACATGCAGACGTTTTTCTGATGATGGCTGTTAATGACCAGAATGACTCATGAAATTTAAGTCATTTATTTGTTATCATCACAGCAAGTTAGGTACATCTTTTTCCTCTCTTAGATGAATTCCTCCTCTCTTACTCCACTAAAAAGGGACTCAAGTTTAAGATCCAACCTCATTTAAGTCATGGAAATGCTTAAAAATATAAGGCTGACTTGTTTACAAATTGACTTCCTCTTCTTCAAAATTCCATAGCTAAACATTTCTTTCTGAAAACAACAGCCACATACGTGTTTACTTCTCAAAATTTTCACACAATTTTTGTCTTCATGATATTGTGCTGTCTGACCTTAAGTCACTGAACTCATTTTCCTCAAAGTCTGAAATCAAGATGAGAACAAAATCTACTCTTTGTGGGAAAAGGATAAGATGGGTATGATTAGAAATTGCTGTGACCAAGTCATTATTTCTATGATATTTGACGTGACTTCATTCAAACTTCTGTTTCTATCATAGCTGGGTGATAGACATTGTACACTCCTGAGGAAGGGGTAAATACACACATAACCTACCCTATCATCTCATATTGGGACTTGTTTTACTTTACCTTGACCCTAGCAGTGTATAGCAGATAATACAATAAAAAAGGGTGTTGGAGGTAGAGGAAGAATGGGTAAAAACACAGTATAAGTGGTTTAAATTATTTAAAAATCAATGAATCATTAAGTATTTAATGAGCATTCCGTGCAACTGTACAGAACTAGGTTGTTGTACATAATTCCTACACTTATAAAATGACCTTAGGATTTATGACAAGGCTAGTATATGGAAAGAATTATAACTTAATCAAGCACAAATAAATTACTGTAATACGTCAGGAGGATGAAACAATGTAAAGTAGGACTGTGAACTCCAGTCAGACCAAAGAATTAAGTAACTTACCTTACTGGTCCTCTCAGCCCCTACTCGGCCCACTTGTTGGGTAATGCGGTACTATTTGAAGTGGTGTAACAGGGACAAAGTCAAACTTTCTAGCTAAGGGCAACAGCACAGCCTACGTGAGGTATTGGAATAAACACTGAATGACACGCAAGTTCGTAGAAGAGACTAGAAAGAAGAGAGCTCATATTATTAAGGAGAAATTGGCATTTGGTTTAGATAGAAAAAGAAAAGAGTTTAGCCAAAGGACTCCAACTCTACCAGTAGTGTTTATATTGTATGTAATAGGAGAAAGGTTAGGACATTGAAGAACATCAAACCAGAGGAAGCAAGCACATAGAAGCAAGAGAAAGGTAAGAAAGAGAAACACATGGAGTTCTGCCATAATGGTAAATGTTTCAAGAGATAGCATCCAGAATAGGACGATAGTGAGCAGAAAGAAGGTGAAGGTAAATTTTGCAGAAAAGGCTAGCATTATTTGGTCATTGGTTCAAGACACACAATAAATAATTATGAAGACATTTTTAAAATGTGAGTCTCATTGGTAAAATAGGATAAATTTATTAGGACAATAAGATTCTTGGTTATACACCATTTTTACATCCCAGCGGTTTCTCACAACCCCTTCTGGGCATAAGATGAATGGAATCTCAGAGACTTTGAGTTGTAGCAGGAAAAAGACTAAGTCTTGAGGAGCAGCCATAGTTAATAGGCAAGCGGGGCAGCCCGTGATCTATGTCATGGTCAAGGGCTTTTCCGTCCTATTGTAAATCTGACCGCATCTGGGGGCATTGTGCCAGCACCAAGGGATGAATCACATTTAGCCCAAGCATGGCGGTCCTTTCCCTTTTCTATTAAATAGTGCAGGAGAGGGCCTAAGATCCATTTCTGGCCAATGAAATGTAAGAAAATTTCTGATGAACATTATTTTTCTTGGTTAAAGGCAAGAACTATAAAGCAGAAAGGTCTTTTTATCTCAGCCTCCTGCCTTCTTAGAGCTAATTGAATACCTGGTGACTAGGAGACAAGATACTCCTCACAGAGGATGGAAAGAACCTAGATTTTTTTATTTCCTGTTTGGCTCACCAAACCAGTCCTTGGACGACCAACCTCTGGACTTCTTGTTAAATAATGCATAAATATCTTCGTAGTTTATGCCACTATCAGTTCGTTATTCTGCTATTTACAAATCAAAGCAATATAAATGTATAGAGCAGACTAAAGAAAGAACAACAAAAGTGAAGGTAGGAGACAGGGGTTAGTTGCAAATGTGAGAAGAGAACAAGGTTAGGGAGTGCCATGGTATCCATGTTAGGAGATTTTCAATCGTGAAGCAAATCACAGTAGACATCAAGGACAAAAAAGGCAGAGGAAATGGTACTTGGGTAATGATAAAGAGACTTACTGAAAACTTCAACAGGAACATTTTAATAAAACAGTGGGGTGGATGCCAGACCCTGTCGTATTGTATGTGAAGTGGATGGATAGAATCTGGAAAAATCAAGGTATAACCAATTACACTGTGGTAGCTCCATGTGGAAGAGGGGAAAGGGCAGCCAGGGAATGCTTTCCAGAAGAAGCTTCTAAGACTACAAGGAAGAAAGAGAGAGTAGACATAGAAAGAGATTGGAAGTCCCTGTGATATTATTAGCTAAGTTGATTTTAAACAGTTCTCTTTTTTATTTGCATTCTGTAAGCTTTCTACAGGAAATGTGAGTTCTTTTTTATGATAAGAAACATTATTTTAAAATAAATACGTCACGATTTCAACAAATGCAAATAACATTTGTGGTCATGTTTTATAAAATAAAGGGGTCTTACCATTATCTCCTATATGTAAAACAAATGGCTGTTAATACTTTTCTCAATAAGATAACAATTTTGTGCTATGAAGGTTTTTGTTGTTCATTTTTCAAAGACTTGAATTAAACAAAAAGACACAATTACAGAATTTACCATTCTTTTGCTCAGTTATACCAACACATGAATGAGAAACAGCATGAATTTTAGGTTTTTTTTCCTTGTGTGTATTTAGATCAAGTAGGACAAATAAGTTCAAGTGAAATCTCATGAAAACACGAGAATGGTTTTCAAGTGTCTATTCCACGTCTTAGCTTGGCACAAATCAAAATCACTTAGTTAACCTGCCTCTTGAAAAACAGAGCCTATAATGAAAAAGCTGTCAGAAATTTAACAACAGTAGCTCTGCCTGGTGCATGGATAATGGGAAGGTTGCTGAGTTACAGGGATAGAAAAGGTAAACTTGGGTGAATGACCAAAAATGGTGGTGAAAATAATGTTTTATTTTTCTTACCAAGGTTTATACCCAACCAAATTGTAATAGTCCATTTAGCATTTATTGAACCTTAAGAGAATACCTAGTATTAATATAAACCAATTCAAATTATATCTTTACGGCAGCTGAGGACCCTCTGGGTTGCTAATGATCTCTTGGGGAAAGCCAAACACCAAATCCAATGGACAACAGATTCTTCTTGTCTCCCCATATTCTTCTAATGTGAAGCCTGAGCTATCTGGCTTCAGTGGAGGGAATTGTGTGATCTGTTTAATCAGATTTTTGCCTAATAGTGATGTCAGAGTTCAGCCAAGAGAATTGAAAGAGCTCTAATTATTTATATGTAGTTTCCAAATATGCTGAAAGAATAGACAATGGAAGTATTTCACATATTCTTAAGCACTACCCATATTTACTTGAAATGTTACAATCATGAGGAAAGTATAAATAAAAATATATTAAGACATTACAATGATTTAAAATGCTATTTTTAATTTTTTATATTATTAATGATCCAGGAATCCACTCTCCATTGATTCTAAGTGAGATTCATGCCTAGAAATACATCTTAGGTCATAAAGTACATTTAAATAATCAAGTAACAAAATATTTACTTCCAAAAATTGGTGTGAAGACCACTTTCTGCCTTGGAACAATCTCGGCAAATGTAATACTGTCTAAGCACCATTTTATACCATCATTAGAAAAGCTTATTGTACATAAGGAAGAGAGTTTCATTTTGACTTTATGGCTCACAATATTAATAGATGCCTTCAATAATGTCATTATTTAAAGCTCATGTGTTTTTGAAGTATTTCCAAATGAGATATGTAAATGTAAAAGAGTGACACAAATGAAAATCCTATTGCAGATTAATAAACTTGCATTTTTGTAGTTCATAAAAGAAGATCATTTAACCTTGTCTTACTTGTTATAAATCCCGATATTAATGTTGTGAGAGATGATTCTGGAGCTAAGCAGTAATTTGACATACCTAGATTATTGGAACCATACATCTTGGCAGTTGCTTCTTTAGTTCTTTGCTTTTGTGAAAGATGAATGGAGCTCTGCATAGTTTTCAGATCATCTGGCACCATAAACAATGACCTTCCTTTTTTTTTTTTTAAGTTTTTATTATAATTCCAGTTAGTTAATACAGCATTATACTGGTCTCAGGTATACAACATAGCAATCCAGCCCTTCCCTACATCACCTGGTGCTCATCACAAGGGCATTCCTTAATCCCCATCACCTGTTTCACCCATCCCTCCATCCCCTTGCCCTTTGGTAACCGTGGGCAACAGTGACCTTCCTTAAGGCAAGTGGAAGACAACCCAGGATTAAAGGACAGGGAAGAGCTCTTCACATGTTGCTGATTTTCACCAATGGAACAACTCTCTTTATTATAATGATTTCTCAGATTTTAAAAACTCCAGGTTAATTAAGTATTATTAATTATTCCAACATTAAAGAAAGCAGTATGACAGGTTTGGTTTTTGGAAAAAACTGATGGTGAATCCAGAAAATGTTGCTTTTATTAACTATTTTACTACATACAGGTATCTACTTTTTAAACTATATCTACAGAATTTCAGCTTAGAAGGACTCTACTCTGAAGGAACAGTAAGATAATTTTCTGATTAAGCTCTTTTTTTAACTTAATGTCTCCATGAAAGAGGATCAAAACAAAACAAACGTTACTTAGAAAAATAAGTTACAAAATTGTTTAATTGACTAGAATCAGAAGAAATCCAGGATCATACTTTGATGTGAAATTACTTTTCATAACAGGAGATGATCTGAATATTTTACAATTCGATAATAAACATATTCAAAGTCTTTAATTTGGGGAGTTACCTAATAACTTCAAAATACAATGATTAAATTCATTTAATTTTATTATAAGTTAGCATAGATACTGGCAAGGAAAAAAAGAGAGAGAAATTTTAAATGAGGGGCGCCTGGGTGGCACAGCGGTTAAGCGTCTGCCTTCGGCTCAGGGCGTGGTCCTGGCGTTCTGGGATTGAGCCCCACATCAGGCTCCTGTGCTGTGAGCCTGCTTCTTCCTCTCCCACTCCCCCTGCTTGTGTTCCCTCTCTCGCTGGCTGTCTCTATCTCTGTCGAATAAATAAATAAAAAATCTTAAAAAAAAAAAAGAAATTTTAAATGGATTCTGCTGTATTTACTGATACATATAAGTCAATAAAACTTCTTTGTTGAGGGTTACGCCTTAAAGCAGTATTTCTTGGTCTGCGGAAAGCTGATGGAGAGGTTAGAGGCAATGTTCTTGAGGCCAGACCGACCAGTGGCTACAGTCACAAACATCCCAGTTAAAAACTATACAGAAACTATTGGTCATAAGAAAGAGAAGGTAGGAGAAAACAGCCAGGTTGTACTAAAACACAACTCTACAACAAAAAACTCAAAGTTCTAATGGAACCGAGTAAATAGACCTAACGGAGCCAGATAAATAGTAACATACCAATAACTTCATTGATATATTTTACTTTCTCCTTTGTCAAAGATTAGAATCATGTTGGGAAGAGGCCAGACTGGCTCCTCAAAAAAAAAAAAAAATTAAACAATAACTGATTCTTTCATAGTGAATATCATCCCTTAAGCCAGTTACAAGGATAATGTTTTCAATAATAATTCATGCTTATATAGCTTTTCAAACTCTACCATTCACCTTCATGGTTGGAATGAATATACATGGACACAGAGGTACAAAGAAAATTTGCTTCCTCCACTTAGCCATTACTATGAATAATAAGCACTAGGATTTAGCAATAAAATGTGCTTCCTACGAAGCCAGGAAAACAATTTCTCAATGTGACCAGACAAATCCTGTAACATATTTTCTATCAATGCTAGTATTTTCATTGAGTTTTATGCATAAGTGAGGTTTTTTTAGTTGATTTTCCTGAAAGTGTTTACAAATGTACTTTCATCTCCCATATAGAACAAAGTTTCCTAAGCAGCCTATGACTACACTACACCCAGATTGTGTCACATTTTAAAAGATCAGTAAACGCTAAGGAAAAGAGTAATAAATCTTTCAGTTTATGGCCTGCATAACAAATACAAACTAGCAATACTTTTTAGATCTATGGTTAAGAAAATAGCACTGATCTTGATCTATGTCCTTTATTGGTAACTCAAAATCTAAACAAACTTAATGCCACTGAATTTTATAAAACATTTATGGCTAACATCCTCCATCCTTTATCAGCTACAAAAAAGTAGAATATATGTAATTTCATATAAAACATCATCATTTCTTTTTACTTGAACAAAACATTCTTATTTGTCTTCATAGTCTGAATTCACTTCCAAGCAATCATTTCTAACACTTGCCTCTGTATTAACTTCGCACAGTTTATTACATTTCAGGGGAAATAATTAAATGTGATGGAGTAAACCTAGTGCATTTTTTAAGTTACTTGGAGAAGAGAAAAAGTCTGAGCTTGGAAGTTGGAAGTTCCATCCACTAACGATCTGTTTCCAGGGAGGTGTCTGAGGCAAGCAGAGAATCCGGGAGCAATGAGCCTTCAGTTTTCTCCTGATGTTCATGTGCAATCATAGCCAATCAATGTTGAGGACACTACTAAGCAATCCAGTGCTGTTTGCTTTTAATTGGTAAACTATCTTCCAAAAATAACATCTTTGGGCTTCACAACACCCCAGTCATAGAGCCATTAAAGAATGAATGTCTTGACTGTACGGGAGGACCTCTATGAATAATGAATAGGGCTCTATTTTTCCTGGGAAACAAACATGTACCGACATGTTCGTGGTAATGAACAGTATTGTGAGTGTGCGCAGTGTAGGACACTACGTCTGCTCTGACTGCTACCTTAATTCAAGTAGATAAGTGATTTTAAAACCTCACAGGGGGTCAAACAACCTTATTTTAAACTTGCAACACACTGTCGGGTTTATATGTTGCTTTTGCAACTTTAAAATGATGATTTAGTACAAAAATTGAAGAGATGAAGAATCGTGTTACATTCTCCAAGGGGCAAGACTGGCTTACACAAATTTGAGAGGCAAGGAAAAGAACATTTGAACACAGTATTGAGGAAACTAGAATTTCATCTTTATTTTAAACTTCACGAAAACATACTTGAATCATGATTCTCCTGGGCACACATAAAAAGTAGTTTTGTGCTGTGCAAAGTGTAACTAAATTTAGATATTTGTGCAAGAGATAGTTCACAAAATAACTAATGAAAAGTAAGATCTAAAATTTTAAAATGATAATGACCTTGGAATGTGTTTAAAACTATTTGCCTTTTCCTTTAGAAAGATCATGAAAGGGCTTAATGTATTTTGTAAATTACTTCCATAATGATTTCACATACAAAGAATATAATTTGATAGTCTATTTTCATAATGAATGAGAGCTTAATGAATCACACATGCTTCACCATTCAACAGAAATATGGGGCATCACAGCACTGAATTGAAATATTCATTATAAGAAGTCTTTGGACTTTGGCAAGAAGATGTTTAAAGGTGTTTTTTTTCCCCCTGTATTTTTGGGTAAAGCATGTTCCTGTTCAAGCTGACTTAAAGGATTGGTTAACCATCATACAAAATTATTGTTCACTGCAAATGCTAGCAATTCAAATGGAAAGTTTTATATTTGTGTAATGGTTATGAATTTTCACAGGCCACAAACTCAGGTGTAAGGAACAGAACTTACTTTGGTTTCATATAATGGAGCTTAATTTCTGCTTTAAGTCTCTCTTCTATGCAGCAGGACAAAAGTTAATCTTGCCAATTCAAGGTAAATGTAGTCCCCTAAGAATTATCTCAGACAAATCTCCCTCTCCAGGGAGGGTTCTTTTTGTCCATGTGAAGATGGTGAGACCTTTGGGCATGGGTGAAAACATCACCTAGTGGTTGGTCATGGTTATTTTCTAGGACAGCGTTATGTGAGATAAATAGATCTTTTTTCCAGTCCCTGGACAGCATAGTCCACAGTACATCCAAGGCAGTGCTATCCCTCTTCTCACCTAGAATCCTGCAAACCCATCCGTGGGTGTGAACTACCAGCAGTGGTAGCTTTCTTTCCCTCAACTTAGCTCTGCCCTTTGTTGATTGCACAAGGAAGGTAGGCTGCCCTCTGGCCCCACTCAGCGGTTGCCTCAGTCTACCCTGCATCCTTTCTGTATTGATTTCACTGCTCCCGTTCCATTGTAGCACAAGGGACGTAAGAGAGAATACAGAATATGGTGTCTCCGGATAGGAGAGTCTAAATGCTCATCTCCACCCTCTGGGGACCCTGATCCTATCAGGGTTCAGCCCACAAGAGGACACAGAGAAACTACAACATCTATTAGCTTCCAGCCTTCTGTCTTCCCCCTCACCCAGCATTCTTATTAGAATGGGAGGAGAAAATGGCTCTGGCTTCACGCACGTTGCATTTATTCTAATTTATTGCTTCTGGTCTCTACCACAGGGCTTCTTTTTCCTTCAGAACTTAGACTCCTTGAGTTGTATGTGAATCACTAACCACAGGCACAGACGGAGGAGGCTCTTCGTGCTCTCAGAAGGGGAAAGGGAGTGACTGTTCTGTAAACTTTAATCAGCCCCAGTCACGGCCCCAGTATGAGTCTACAGGTTCAAAGACTTGAGCAACTTGGAGCATCTGGTCAACCCCGTGTGTGTGTGTGTGTGTGTGTGTGTGTGTGTGTGTGTGCACATACATGCATATTGACATGCATGGACAAGCAAGGGAGTGTCTGTATAAGTTTAGAAAGTATCCCAAATATGAGAAACATGGACAGAGCCTATGAGTATCCAGGTATAGGCTTGGCCCCCCCCACCCTCCCCCAGAATGTCATGCCAGGCCTGGTTATCCCAGCAATTGGAGAGAAACTTAATTTTGAAAAAGATACCTCAAACCCAGAGGGCCCTGAAGTGCAGGAGAGTAGACAGGAGAGAAACTCTGCTTGTCCAGGTTTAGTGCAATCCTATCTGTGGACTTCGGTGGTACATTGGCCTCGGGAGCTGGGAATGTTGTGGTAATCTTCCTCAGCTTCTCACTTCAACTCCACAGTTTGTTACTACTTTGATTTCTCTAAATAGCTATTTATTCAGCCATTTATTCAGAAAAACATTTATTAAATATATGTATCACATATAGCACCCTATTGAGTTGAGGTCCTTTTGAGTTTAATTTTTTCTTTAATAGTTGGGTAAGAAGTGGCATAGTAGAAGGCCTCAAGAAGAACAAACAAGTACAGAGATCATGACTTTAAAATTTTAATCTCAGGCATACTTCAAAATCTAGGTTTTACTCTTTTTCTTTAAGGAATACCACTTCAACTCAATAAGTTACTATATTATATTTTAATGTAAATATGAGCCTCTTCATAATTATCTCTTATGGATCGACAACTGGCTTCTTTATTTAACTTTCCTAAGAGCAATCAAAGCAGGGGTCTGGCTACACTTACAGTGGTGGCTGGGAAACGCTTTAACCGTAGGAACAGTGGCTCAGAATATCCACAGTTTTGGGTTTCGTTTGTTCAGTTTGATTATTCCAGCCCCTAGAAAAAGGTCTTACCTGTAATTGGCATTCAGTTAGGACTTGAGAAACGAATGAATCTGAGAATGAATAAAATGATCAGCTTAGTGGATTGAGCTGCTGTCCTTAACACTCGCCATCTGATTCATGCATCCTCAAACCCTACCAAGACTAAGGTAATTCTGAATCTATTGAATATTTTCCGATACATTTTGGAGAAAATTTTAATTTCTCCATAATGGAATTTAGTATTTTAACTGGCTACAAATAGCAGAATAAACACGAATCTCTTGACTGTTACCTTGCAAAAGAGTCCAAAATCATCAGTTTTCAACACTTGAAAGTATGGTATTAATTCTGATTCAAAAGCAGTGAAATGATCATAATCTTTCAAGAAAATGAAATTTAAATTAGAATAAGAAAACTTACCTTAGATTTTTCAGAAGAGTGTTATGGGTCAGGAGGAGAACCTTAATTTTGCAAATGAACTAATGTGTGCTGTTATAATTCATATTCAAGGACTACAATAAGTTAGCTAGGAAATGGTAAGGATGTGCACATATCCACAGACTTCCAGACACACGGTATTGGAAAAGAAGTGGTGATCTTCTATTCAAACCAATTTAAAACCTGACCCCACCTCTACCAGTAGCATCAAACTAACACAAAGACATTGCAACCAATCAGGATGTTGTTGTCTTTCCACAAGGTAAACCAATCAACAGTTGATTCCTTCCCAAACACCTGTAGTAAGCCTGGCACTATCCTATATGAGGTTTTAGGCATACACTTCCTTAGGCATACACTTCTTACTCTCCAAGAGCTATGGCCTAGTTTTCACAGAAAGAGGGAGGAATGGTGTATAACATTTATTGAGTCCCTTGCATTTTTCTGCCATTGTATGTATGATTTCATCCAAATAAAAACCCTATGAAGGAAGCGTATGTCAACATTGAGATTGCTCTTACCTTTGCACCATGTTGCAAGAATCACAATTCATATTTTCAATGTCAAGAAGGGCATCTTGGTTCTAGAAAACATTCTATCTTTTATCTATTTTATCTTTTGACTATTCTGTTTTCATGTTTAAAATCATTGTAGAAGTCTAAGGATCTGGACGGTTGGTCTCTGCTGCGTTAAATGTGTACGTTCATGAACATAAATATACAAATATATTTACCTGTGTAATGTATACAGTGTTTTGATTTCTTGCCTTTATTTAGTTTTCATGGTAAGTACATTCTGTAGGCCTGGGAATTCTGCATTTTGAACTAATTGTACAAAAACTAGAAATTGTACAATTTTATCAACCTATTAACATCTCCATAATAAATATTTGGAAATTATCCAGATCTTCAGTGAATTATGGGAAATATCAGTAGCAAGGAACATGTATGATTGAACTCTGTTATTATAATGGTTTTATGCTACCTATTCTTTTTTTTTGAAGATTTTGTTTATTTGAAAGAGAGAGAGAGCAAGCACAAGAGAGAGCATGAGAGAAAGCATAAGCAGGGGGAGGGGCAGAAGGAGAGGGAGAGGCAGACTCCCCACTGAGCAGGGAACCCAATGTGGGGCTTGATCCCAGGACCCTGGGATCATGATCTGAGCCAAAGACAGATGCTTAACCGACTGAGCCACCCAGGCGCCCCATTTCTTATTATAGTTGTTTTGGCTACCATTTATTTTTCCTAGTGGTATAGCAACAGCATTGAAATAGTGAGCTATACGATAGTGGTGATTAATAGTACTTGAAATAAAATGTTCCTTGTTAAATTATTTGATTCCTGCTAGACTGTTAAATAAGGGCCGACAATAACTTTTCTATTATGTGCTAACTCCAAGTGATTTGAGGAGGACTCTGAGGTCACTTCCAGCCGTAGAGAAAAAAAGTACATTGCTAGATTAGTAATGTCTGTCATGAGAAAGGGTGAAGAGAATGGTGGAATTCTTGCTACATGTTTGCCCTCCTTGATCTAGACTGCTAGTTAAAAAATCCTATAAATTTTCTTTCCTAATGTAAAATCAGCTTATCTATTAAGACAGAGCAAACTGATTAACACATCTCTGTACCAATTGCCAAAATGGAAATTCATTTTCTTATCATAAAGAACAGGAGAGAGAACCTTTGGGATGGGAGATTTCAATGATAAAAACTATTTTAATGAAATGTGCTCTACATTTCAAAGTCGTATTCTAAATTCATGATCAAAGATCTAAGAAATAAAGAGCAGCTGTAACTCTACATTTTCCGCATATTCTTGTTGTCTTTTTTATCAGACTTTGCTAAAATTGGGGAGGGGAAAGCTGTTCATATTTTAAGAATCAGCAGTATCATAAAGTATTTCTCCTGACTTAACATCTCTATAATAAAAAATCTACTATAATAAATTCATTGCTAGGTTGTATTTTTATTACTACAATCTCCCCCATGAGTTTTCAGTTAAAAATATTCTGGGGGAGGCAGAGAAATGTCATTTCTGTCAGAACATAATTCTCCACCTGCTGAAAAAAAAGGCACATAGTTTGTGCTAGTTGCCTATTATTTTTTCAAACATTGATATATAAGCTTATATATTTATAGCAAATTAAAAAATAGATGGGAGTACATTATACTATGAAGTTATTGTTATCGAAGTAACCATCATAAATTGTGAAGTATCCAAGATCCATCTCAAACTTCATTTTTTTTTAAAGATTTTATTTATTTATTTAACAGAGAGAGAGACAGACAGCGAGAGAGGGAACACAAGCAGGGGGAGTGGGAGAGGAAGAAGCAGGCTCCCAGCAGAGGAGCCTGATGTGGGGCTCGATCCCAGAACGCTGGGATCACGCCCTGAGCCGAAGGCAGACGCTTAACGACTGCGCCCCCCAGGCGCACTCCCATCTCAAACTTCTATCAGGAAAAAAGAAGAGCTCAAATCTCTAAAACAAAGAAGATGAAAAAAAAAAAGTATAATAGTACTGAATTCATAATCTTGGTATCTATTCATGAAGGATAGTCATGTTTCTCTTTTTATATTATGAAATAAAAATGTATTGATTCAATTCCAGAGTCTATTAATTTGTCTTGTGCTACTTTTAAAATTTGGATAAATGTATTCTGAGCTTTAAAAAAAATCTGCTCCGTGACTATGAAAATTGTGTCTAAACCACCCCAGGCTATAATGAAGCCCCTTTGAAAGGTATCTAATGGCAGCTTCTCATACACGGATTTAAGTCTGACACAGTCATCAGGTGCTTAGACCAATACTGAGATTTGACCCATTAAATTCAAGCCTGCCTGTATATTTGCTATGGGCTAGGGCAATAATTTAAGATTTAAAAAGTTACCTCAATGAAGTTGGCTTAAGGGTTAAAATGACTTATTCTATTCGTTCTAAAGATTCTCAGATCCTATTTCTGGAATTACTTTTGTGTTGACATTTCTCTATCCCCACCAACACTGTCTCATTCCAGAACATCACTGTCTTTTACCGTGTATAATACCCTTGATCCAATAGCTCTTAACCCCACATCACTCTCCATAGCACCAATGAGTCATCGTTGACGGAAAAAACCCAGCTACTTTAAAATAGCAGCACCAAATCCTGGCTTCAGTGCACCTCTCCTAAATCAGTGTTATTTTCCTAGACTCAGATCTCACACTTCAGCTAGACATGACTTCCAATATTCCCTGAATGCCTGGTACCATTTTGTGACACTATGTCTTATTCCACTCTACCTTTCTGCCATCTTCTCCTTGGTGTTTTCGTACATTCTCATCACCTGTATCTAGCCTTGTTTTCCTAGCTCAGTATTTTACCTCCTCTTTTGGTCTCAGGAAAACCAAAAAACTTGAAAATGGGCTACATAAGATTTCTGGGTAGTCTTTCATTGAAATGTTGGCATTTTTCTATCTGGTCCTTTGGAGATATCTCATTCTATGGCAACTTCAAGTGTGTCACTGGACTGTTTTACAACTTATGTTAGGTGTAGAAAGCTTATAGTAATGTGAATGATTATTGTCCATAAAAATACAAATAAACTTTTTCGGTCAGTAGAGCTACAAGTAGTTTCTGCTTTGCAGAAAAGATAATTTCGAATGTTTTATTTTATTGCCCTACAGGGTATTAAGCCATTTTGAGTCTGTAAGGAAATTCATTTCAGTGCTGTTGACAATATATATAAAATTTGGATTTTTCCTTTGGACAAATTTTAAAATCTTACTAGTTCACTCATTAACAAGTAAACAAAATAAAATGCCTTATATTAGTATAAGAGTCATGGATTTACATTTTTAAAAAATATTTGAACAATTTGGGAGGTCCTACAAAAATACACAAAAGGTTCACCCAAAAGAGATTGTTGTGGAATGTACCCCACGGGAATTCCCAAGTGGCGATAAAATTTAAACTTTGCTGACTCTGTTTCACTGTAGTTCTGTGTGTGTGTGTGTGTGTGTGTGTGTGTGTGTGTGTGTGTGTGTAAAAGCAGGGCAGGGCAGGGGTTTGTACCCTATGATAATTTATTCCATATAGTTGACAACAGTGATTAGAAAATTGATTTTATAGTGGGAATTTTTGACAATCTCTGTCAGATGGATGATAGAAATTTATTTTCTAACAAATGGGAAATGGCAGGGAATTTGATGTGAAAGGCTTTTCTGTTTGTGTTTATCTTTTGTCTGTTTGTGTGCTAAAATCAATTAAGAATTTTCTGTTGACTGATAACGAGAACAACTCTCAAAGATCTGAATTAGCAAGTCAATGAATTTTTGTGTTTCTGTGTTTACTTTTGACCCTTGCCTAAAATTGTAAAACTGACACTGTATGTTCTCTACGTGTCAAGCTTTGTCTCTGTGCCTCTAATTGAGAAAGGCCTTGACCTCTCAGTACGTGACTATGTCATGTTTCCCTATTTCTGGAGGGTTTTAATAAATTAGACTGTAATGTCTCTTAAAGTAAAAACACTCTCTTTTGGTTGGTTGTCTAGCTGACGCTGTGCTTGGGGAATTGGGTCTGTGCCTTTGATGACCTTGACCTAGGCTGTTTTATAACTCCGTAAATAGTAGAAAACTGATAGGCATAAAAACCATTCTTGTCCACGGAAATGTAAATGAGTTTCTCCAGCAGAGATACAATTGCTATCTGCTCAGTGGAAGAATATATTCCAAAGTTTACGTGTTATTCCCCTCGTCTTGCATCTGCAAGCAGCCATTCGAACATTCTGGAATGTGTCTGCATATCTCTATCTATGTCAGCATCTACCTCTAGGTCCATCCATTCTTCAGATTCTCCTTTACACCAGCTTTAACATCTTACAGGCATTTATTAATTAGTGAGCTCAATAAAATCTTTAATGTCTGTTCATTTTATTTTGCAAGAGAGTGATGGCCATAAATGCTAAAAAATTACACATTGCCAGCTTCCTCTGCACTTTGTTCCCACTTATGCATTTCATAATAATTTCTCTATTCCTCCCCACAAACCTGTGAGTGTCTTAAGGGGAGAAACTGTGTATTCACAGGGCCTAGCAAAATATCTGTTTTATAGTGGGTCATAGGGTCTAGAATATATACTATGTATGGATCACAGAAAAAGTGCAGGGCCTGCTAAGGAATTTGGTGAAGAAAAACATGTAAGAGGATGACCACACTTTATGACACCTATTACCTTTCATTAGTGGCTTGACTCTAAGTAGTAGAAGTATTCATCCATTTTGTTAATCAGGACTCATGCAAAAATAATCGGTGGGAATGTTAAGCACCTGAAAACATTGCAACCATTGTCTCACCAACATTATGGAGAGTTTGTAAAGGTGTATCTTTTTTATTATAAAAATTGTAACACTATAGAAACATAATTTTCTGAGTGCAAAGTCAAATGTTCTCACTCTTAAAGTCTGACTTTAATTAATCAATTAATTTTAATGGCATACTTTTTAAAGCCTGAAAAATAATTACATGATAATTAAAATTGTGAATTTTCTTTCTACCTTTGTGCCCTGAATTTATTCAAATTTATATATTGATTTTTAACCCTCTAAACTCACTTTATTAACAAATACTTCACACTGATTATTTTTAACTTCTCAGTAACATGCAGAGACCTACATTTCTACGTTTTTGATAGAATTTTATTTTCATATACTTGTCAGTTCTCTTGAACTTTATTTTTTATTACAGGTAGAGATTATCTCACCAAAGTGATTAAAAGAAATTTAATCTTTAAAAAGATTTATTTATTTATTTATTTGTTGGGGGGGGATTGCAAGCAGGGGGATGGAGAGAGGGAAGAGAGAGAGAATTCCCAAGCCGACTCCCCACTGAGCGCAGAGCCTGACTTGGGGCTCTATCCTAGGACCCTGAGATCATGATCTGAGCTAAAATCGAGAGTGAGCCACTCAACTAAATGAGCCACCTGGGTGCCCCAAAAATTTTTGATTTTTTTATTTTCGCAGTTCCGTTGTGATTGAGTGGCTCCATAGTTATCGTGTTTTCAACATACAAATTAGCTGTTTCCTGAGAGAAAGCTAAATAAACGAATTTTTTTAAATAAATTTTTTTCTCTATTAAAAAACCTTCCTAAATTATAGAATATATGGACTAAACTGGAAAAACATAGTATGTATGATGCAATAATTCTGTGCTATAATATATCTAACTCATATAATTAATGAATAATTATCTACAAATTCCTACAGATGTTGAGGTATTTTATATATTAAATGTTTTATTTGAGCATAATGTTATTTTCATTTCCAATAATTCCTGGATAAGTCCAAGAGTCCTTTCATAGTGTTACATTAGTTTTATGTTACATACACTAGGTAGTTGCTCAAAAATGAATGTTTCCTGTGAGTTTTGGAGCAGTTAGGGACAAAAATTCCCCTGGTAATGAATTCTTTTAGGTAAGATAAAGGAGATTGAGAAAACTTATCTACATAAAAGCTCATTTATTACTGAGTGTTACAAGTCCATTATGAAATAACATTAAATTCAACTCGTAATGATAAAGTTTTATCTAAAAACATCTAAGCAAATCAATATTTTAAATGGTTAAGCATAATACAGCTCTGGCAATTTTAAGTATGATAATTGAACTTTCTAAATATTTATAGACACTAAGAAGAAAACCATTCCAGCTGCAGATTCTTGGTAAAAAAAATGTTCATATATCTTAAAAGTATAAAAGAAAGTTAGGCAAGTCATTTGTCATATCAAAGATTTATAAGTCAACATTTTGGGTACTTTTGATAATTTTTTCTTATTGGACAGAATATTAATTTTATAATAAGATAGCAATTCATTGTAGCGATGAAACAAAAAGAAAGTAAGCTGTACTCCTTTTGTGGGAATTATAGACAATGGTCCGAATTACAAAAATAAGAATTTTTTAAAAGATTGCATTTATTTATTTGAGAAGGAGGGAGAGAGAGAGAGAGAGTGCACTCATGAGCAGAGCAGGGGGAGGGAGAAGGAGACTCCCTGCTGAGCAGGGAGCCCAACATGGGGCTCCATCCCAGGACCCCAGAATCATGACATGAGGCGAAGGCAGAGGCTTAACCAACTGGGCCACCAGGTGTCCCAGAACAGGTTTTTTGTTGTTGCTGTTGTTTTAAGATTTTATTTGTTTATATGAGAGAGAAAGAGAGAGCAGGAGCAGGGGAAGGGGCAGAGGAAGAGAGGGAGAAGCAGACTCCCCACTGAGCCTAGAGCCTGATGCAAGGCTTCATCCTAGGACCCTGAGAGCATGATGGAGCAGAAGTCAGGCACTTAACTGACTGACCACCTGGGTGCCTCAAAATCAGAATGGTATTACAGAATATCATTTTCAGCAGATGCCAATTTCTGAAAAATATAAAGTAGGCACTGAAAGTGAATAGAATTTAATATTTAAATTAAACAACAAAATGTCTGTTATATGCACTTACAGCTCCATACTTAATAAAATTCACTGTATTTTTGTCATCAACTTTTTAAATAATAACAAAAAGAACCTTGATATTTACCCATACAGTTCCCGATCCCAGTCCTCTTTATTCCTTGTATAGGTCCATATTTACAGTTAGTATCATTTTCCTTTTTCTGCGCAGCTCTCTCTTCCCTGGCTTCTTCCCTGACGACTCCAGTTGCCTTGGTCTCCTCACAGCCTCTGTTCCTTCATTCAGAGAGTCCGTGAAGCTCTATTTAGTTGTCCCTCCTTGCACTATAGTCTGGAAACTCTCCAAAGCCAGGAAGTTGGGCAGTCACAGGACTCACCTCTTTCTTGTCTCTGAGAGATGACTCTTCTTTGTTACCTGATATGAAATGGCTTGAAAATTGTTATTTCATAGATTGATGAGTTTTTTTCCAGTTGTTTCAAGTGAGAGGATAAATTTGGTCCTTGTTATTCCATCTTGGTTGGAAGCAGAAATTCTTGTCAGCAACTTAAAAAAAATTACTTTTACTACTTCCGAATCGGACATGAAACCAGTACACTTTATGTCCTACCACTTGGTAAACACCAGGGTAGAGCAAAAATATGGGAAAAGTATTTATTAGATTGTGGTCTATGAACCCTACCTTGCCTTGTATTTTAATTGGGTTCTGCAACAGCAGATGCTGTGACAGGATCCAGGTGAAATGATTTATTAGAATGTCCCCCAGGTAAAGCGGGTGGGGACATTGGAGAAATGAAGGGAAGGAGGCCAGTCAAGGACGTGATGTCAAGCAAAGTATGCTAACAGTCACTTTGGCTCAATCCTGTAAGAGAACCATGGAGAAAACATAGTTCAGACTTCAGAATTAAGGGATGGAGTGATAGAATATTTATCCCCCTCACCTGTCCATCATCGGTTAAGGGTTCCCCAGTGGGAGGTATATTTTTAATCTCTCTCGGTGCTCCTTGCTCACAGGCAAAGTTCATTCTGACACTGAAGGTAGAGCAGGCAGCAAGGATTAAAAGCAAACTGGTAGCTGGTGTGTGCGAAAATGATGAAAGTATCTGAGAGATGTGAGAAGAACGGTAATAGCTTTAACTACCCAGTACGTGGTTAGTTGTTTTAATATGAACCATCTAGGAATTTTATTAAAATGAAGGTTCTAATTTAGTCAGTCTAGGCAGGACTCCCAGGTGATGCTGATGCTGTTGGTCCAACAACACGCCCCTCCACTGCTGGTAGGTCTTGCGATGAGTGGGGGGTGGTTTTCATTTCTCACCTTTCCCTACCCTCGCTTCGGCCTTTCAGAACACGTTGGTACTGTTGAGAGGGTCCCTCACATCAGGCTATTATAACCTGAAAAACATTGCTGTTCTATCAATATTAAAGAAGAAGCAAAAAGTTAGGTTGGTGGCTATTAAAGTTTCTTGATCAAGGCCCACAAAAAAAAAAATATATATATATATATATACATTATATTATTATACACACACACACACACACACACACACACATACACATACATTCTGGGGGCACCTGGCTGGCTCAGTCATTAGAGCATGTGACTCTCGATCTTGGGGTGGTGAGTTCAGGCCCCATGTTAGGTGTAGAGATTACTTCAAAATGATAAAAAAATATATACATTCTGATCCAGCACATACATATGCATGTTTATTTAAAAACATGATGTGAACAAATGTGTCATGAACTATAATTGTGAATGCATTTTGCTTCTTTCTAATTTATTATTCTATTCACTCTATTTTATAAAGAAAAATTTTATTTCCTAGTACACTATGAGGTTTCAACCCACAATTAAAAAAAAAAAAAAGACCCAAATCATGGTGGAAACAAAACTGAAATTATTATAGCTAATATTTTTTTTGTTCCATTAATGAAAAATTGTGTTCACTTATTCATGGTCTGCTTGAGACATCTGAGTGCTTTGAGGAATCAGGATCTTGGAGATCCTTCCAGCCATTATTGGAAAATGTTTGCTATACATTCATTTTGAGTGGAAACTGAGTGCTCCCTGGAAGAAGGGTGGAGAAGGAGAAGGAGTTTAGCTGTATTCTCGCAGGTTTACTGCCCTCTGCAAAACAAAGGCTACAGTTAGCTGGACTGACATTCCTAAAATGGCAAACTAGGAACCACCTAGTGTCACCCACATCGATGGGGAGGGAACCCATTTCCTCAGCCTGAGCCCAATTGGATTATTCAAGTATTTCTTCTAGATACTTAGTCTCTGACAGAAGTTCTGGAAGTTTCTCCATCCTATTACAGTCCTGGTGATATTTTTGTGCCTCTTGCAAACTGTAAGTTGACCAACTGTGCAGATGGCCCACACTTTAATTAGGTTCTGAATTCATGGACGTATTAATCGCATGTGCATATTAAGTATACATTAAGCACTCTATCACATCCTGGATGTTCAATGGTTAGCAAGACAGATATATTTCTGCTCTCAAGCAGCTTGCCACCTAGAAAGGATGGTACATAAAACATGAGGAGAGTTGAAGCTAACTCTTCCATACAATGAATACAATGTCATAGGAGCATAAAGCAGAAGTATCTGAAACAGAGGTTGGCAAACTTCTTCTGTAAAGGGCCAGGTAGAAAATATCGAATGCTTTGTAGACCATGTGGTCCCTGTTGGAAGTATTCAACTCTGTGACAGCAGCCACAGGCAACATATAAACAATGAGTGTGTCCGTGTTGAAATAAAACTGTATTTACAAAAACAGACGGTGGCTGGATTTGGCCTTCAGACCATTAATTTGTGAACCCCTGATCTAGAGGGGCCTAGGGAGGGCCAGAGACTTCTGAGAAGGACTGAGCGTTAACCAGATTCCCAAGCGTAGGTGTAAGTAATCCGAGCAAAGAGAAAGGAGGCCCAAAACAAATAGGCCCAGAAGTGAATAGAGATCGTGTTGAAAGAACTGAACGATATTCAATGTGTCTGTAGCTTAGACTTTTTTTTTTTAATTATGACATTTTTTAGAGCAGTTTCACGTTCACAGAAAAATTAAGGGGGAAGGTACGGAAGTTTCCGTGTATTTCCTGCCCCCACACGTGCATAACCTCTCCCATTTTCAACATCTCACCAGAGTGGGACATTCGTGACAACTGAAGAACTACACTGACACATCATAATCATCCAAAGTCCAGAGTTGACACCATGGTTCATTCATGGTGCTGTATATTCTACGGATTTGGACAAAGGTGTAAATGACATGTATCCACCACTGTGGTGTCATACAGAATATTTCCACCGCCCTAAAAATTCTCTGTGCTCCACCTCTTCAGCCCCACCAACCCCCACCAATCCCTGGCAACCACTGATGTTTTTGTCTCATAGGTTTGCCTTTTTCAGAATTCCATAGAGTTGGAATCCTACACTCTGCAGCCCTTTCATATTGGCTTCTTTCGCTTAGGCATAGGCATTGAAGTTTCCTCTATGTCTTTTCATGGCTTGATGGTTCAATTCTTTTTAGTGCTGAATCATATTCCATTGTCTGGATGTGCCTCGGTTTATTTGTCCATTCACTCCCTGGAGGATGTCTTGACTGCTTCCAAGTTTTGGCAATTGTGAGTAAAAATGCTATAATCACCTGTGTGCAGGTTTTGTGCGGACTTACGTTTTCGACTCCTTTGGGTAAATACCAAGGAGTGGGATTGCCAGATTGTGTAGTAAGAGTATACTTAGTTTTGTCAGATACTCCTAACCTGTCTTCCAAAGTGGCCGTACCATTTTGCATTTCTGCCAGTGACGAGTGTGAGCTCCTGTTGCCCCACATCCTTGCCGGCTTTGGGTGTTCTCCATGTTCTGGATTTTGTCCATTTTTTTTTTTTCCTTTTTAAAATAATCTCTATGTCCAACATGGGGCTCAAACTCATAGACCCTGAGATCAAGAGTCTCATGCTCTCTGCAGCTCTGAGCCAGCCAGGTGCACCCTGGATTTTATTCATTGGAATAGGTAAGTAGTGTATCATCATTACTTTAATTTGCTTTTCCCTGATGACATGACGTGGAATATCTTTCATATACTCATTTATATATCTTTTTTGGTGAGGTATCTGTTAAGATCTTTGGCCTACTTTTTTAAAGTTCATTTATTTAAGTAATCTCTACACCCAACATGGGGCCCGAACTCATGACCCTGACTTGCAATTCGGAAAGATCACTCTGTAAGCTCCCAGGTGATGGATTTTTTTTTTTTTTCTATTTACCTTTCTCTGCTCAGTGCCTAAAATAGTCCCTGTCATATAGTCAGTAACAAAAATAAGTTTGTTGAATGAATGATGGAAATTTTAATCAATGAATTGGAGGAAGGGGTCCACATGGAAGGATGTTGTGTAAATCAAATGACAATGGAGACCCAGACTAAGAGTCCTTGAGGAGTCACTGAAACCCATTCACTGAAGTGGATTCAAATGATTGATATGGAGGAGGCAGACTCTAAATCATGTGAACAGAGATTACATATTAATATTTTAAAATGCAAATATGCTTTAAAATTAAATTAAACTTACGATGGTGTCAATTTCAATAATTAAATATAATGTCAACATAGAGGGAATGCAGGGAAGTATGTGTTCCAAAGCCTTTTTTCCATCCCCCACGTGATAGCCCTGGTAACATAGATAGAGTCTTGTCAATGGGTGAGGCACAGTGAAGTAACTTCCAATGACAAGGAAGTGAAGAAACCCAAAGGGCAAATCATCAGTTAGTGCAGAAGAGATTAACATAGTATCAAATGTAATTGTTTCAATTGTTTAAGGATTCTAGTCTTTCCCGCATTGTTTGGGTTACCCAGGCTGTCACCTTTTTAATAAGCCTACCAGTGGATTGAGTTAAGTAGATGAGGAGGATTTAAAAGATAAAACCAGATTGGTGTTCCACACTCGTTCTCCCAAGCCCTCGAGATGATTTAATAAAAAGGAGACAGAATATTAATTTTTCTGAATTCTTGTTTGGTTGGGTGACCTTGGTAAAAGCAAGTAGGTGAATTTAGAAATTAGCTTAATTGACTGTTATTACCATTCTGCTATTTCATGGGAACAATTCACTGGTCATTCAAGTTGATTCACTAATGGGGCAGGTAGATAAGATAGGCAGGGCAAAAATCACCACTATAGTTTGATAATTTCCCCCAAATTTTGCTGGCAAATTGCATATCTTAACATGGAATTTCACTTAACATTCTCAAAACAACACTCAATAATACAGAAAATGAGGTTATCAGTGAATTACTCCCATAATAGTTTTTCTGCAATAGTAGGCAGCATTGGTATTCTGGAAGAAAAAAAAAAAAACCTTATGCCTTTAGAGACCAGCCAAGCCGCTTTGATAAAATGAAGTCGATAGTATTTCAGAATACAATGGGAAATGCATATTGTCTGGGTTATTATGTCCAGTGGAAAAAAATTAATTGTGAATAAGGCATGGATTCTTAGTCTTTCTTACCAGCCAGTAAATCTGGTCAACTCTTACACACCTTCATGCTGCGATTTCAATTTTGGGGGAAAAAATTGAGCAATACACTAGCTTAAATATTATTACCAGTCAGCAGCCTCTGGCCTAATATGTGTATTGAGATGGGAAGCCTTTGGGGTTCTAATTTGATAGCTCCAGAAAACTGACCTCAACTCTTCCCCCAACTATACAGGCAAGTACACTAATGACATCTGTAAGAGAAATTCTCCGCTTTACGGTGATGCTAAATTGACACATTTATCAGACTCTTTACTTGGAGATCAGCCTGTGAGGGAGAGGGAGTGGGAGAAGAGAAAATTCTGCTTTGGGAGGGAAACGGAGCCACAGAAGGATGGAGACGAATGCAGACTCTCTCACTGCCCGATTTCATCAGCCTGTTTCCAGACTCTGTCAGGATCACAGTGATTTATTTAATGAAGGTCGGTGAGAGAACACACCAAACACTTTAACTTGAGAATTAAAGCGGGGAACCTGTGTGTACCACTATAATAAAACAACAGGCTGAAAAGGGAAAATTTCACACAGCCAATAATTTTGTCTACATGCCACCAATTAATAAGTTTTGTTTTTACTGAGATGACTGATTGTTTGTGCCTCGGCCACAATAAATGCAAAGCACTAACATCATTGATGTACCGTTGTCCCTGCAACCAGCACAGTGCTTACCATGGGGGGTGCTGATGACTATTTGCTGAAGAGAGGAGGAATTCTATACGTGGCCTTCCCATTTTCATGGTCCACAAGTTCACAATCCCTAACCTCACCTCTGCCCTTGGTACCGTCTATGACCCTTTGAGTTTTCTCCATCTCCCTGTCTTGTTTCTCCGTGACTGCTCCAGACTTTTCCCGTTCTCCTCAAGACCTGACCCCATCCATATAGTCTCATCCATGTGATCTCGTTCAAGTTAACTCCATCATACTCAAGGTTATGCCTATGCACACCCACCTCTATCTCCTGTCCTCCAGGCTAAGAAGACAGGTGTTCCCTCTGTTAAAGTCACTCTTTCCACAGGTGCCATTCTCCCACGCTGGGCTACAAAGACTTCCTCACACTCTGATGCATCCCCCATTCTTTTTTCAACCATTGCCTCCTTCTTAGCCAGTGAGGAAGTCCTCTCACAGAAGAATCAACACCCCCTTTACTCCATATGTTCTTCTCGCTCATTCCTCCTTTTCTTTTTTCTTTTTCTTTTTTTTAAAGATTTTATTTATTTATTTGACAGACAGCCAGCGAGAGAGGGAACACAAGCAGGGGGAGTGGGAGAGGAAGAAGCAGGCTCATAGCGGAGGAGCCTGATGTGGGGCTCAATCCCAGAACGCCGGAATCACGCCCTGAGCTGAAGGCAGACACTTAACCGCTGTGCCACCCAGGCGCCCCTCATTCCTCCTTTTTTTAAGGACCACTTCTTCCACATGCAGGCTTTCATATACCTATTTAAAGGTCAGATTGATCCCTTGAAGTCTACATGTCCAATTGTCTGCTTGTCACATCACCCATGATTTCACTCACTCATTCATTCAGTCAGTCATTCATTCAACACGTATTTGTTGCATATCTATTCTTGGTGCCAAGCATGGCCTGTTAATAGGATGGACATTAAGTAAAAATAGATAAGGTCCCTATCCTTATGAAGTTTTACAGTTTAACAATCCTTAATGAAATGAACACAGAAATAATTTGTCAGAAATGACAAATACAACAAGTACAATGAAAAAGGAGAGCCCACCCCAAATGGAATATTCCAACCCCCCTCTAGTTGCTTCTTATTTAGCATTGTCTTGCAGCTGGTGCTCTCACAGTCACATTCCTTGCTGAGATGCATGGGCATTGACCTTGATGCCCCCCACTTAGTCCTGACATTGACCCATCCCCAAGTTTGATGCCCCCCACTTAGTCCTGACATTGACCCATCCCCAAGTTCTGCTTATTTTACCTCCTTTAATATTTGCCCATTTCCCTTCACCTGAAGTTATATAGTTGCTGGCAGTCCCTCCTGTCTTGCCTGTGCCACCTCGGCAGTAGTGCAGTTGGTCTCCCACCTTCAGTCTTGTTATATTATCGACTCCATCCTCACACGTTGTCAGAGGGATTTACGTAAAATGCAAATCTGATCATGTTACTCATGTACTGTTTTGGTCAGGGTAATTAATGCGAGCTGCTGTAACCAACAGCACCAATATCTTAGCAGCTTAAGACAATAAGGGTGTACTTCTTGGTCATGTTTGATTCAGACACAGATCTGATGGACCTCCCTGGTGGCTCTCCGCCAAGGGCTGTCTCAGTGATTCTGTTCTTTCCAATTTGCCCCTCCTGCCATTCAAAGCCATATCTTTGGGGTCCTTGCAGAAGTGGAAGAGAATGAGCTGAGGATGTCGGGGATGATTTTTGGGGCAGGCCCAAGCAATATTTCCATCTATGTAACATTGGCCAGAAGGTCAATATGGCCCCCAACCTAACTGCAAGAAAGACTGAGGAATTTAGTCTTCTTGGGTGCCAAGGAAAACAAACAAACAAACAAAACCCATAGGATTTTGAGCCTCTAGCTACTTTTTGCCTGATCTGCTTTCATGGTCTTTAAATCTTCACAGCTTAAGAAGTTCTAACCTCTGAACATGGGTTGTAAGACCCACGGGCTAGCATCTCCATTCTTCTCACGTCTCTTCTTTGTTTTTCTATACCCTTTCTCACTCTTGCCCCCTACCCTCTTTTCTTTCACTCTCCCTTCAAAAAAAATTCAATACCTGAATTTTCTTAGTTGGATACATTTTTCTAATGGCTATTGTATGCTAAAATGATTTGCTTCTTACAATTTGTGTCTTAGGTGTCAAAAACAACTACATTTTAACACTGAATTTATTTACAGAAATTCTTTCATAAGCAAGGCCTTGTTTCTTTGTGTATGAATTACTGAGTCAATGAAGTATTTTCTAGGGGAAAATTTGAAGTCTCAATACCTCGGGTGCACCTAACATTTCAGAAATGACGCTGAGAGAGAAGATTTACAGGTGTCAAAACATGTCCTCTGTCCAAAAGGGCAGCCTTTTCAAAAGTGTCAGGATGAGAAATATTTTCTAAATACCTATTATACCTCTTTCCTTAACCTTTTCACCAGAGTAAATACATAACAGTCCCCAGAGCTGAGATCAGAGTCTGGGTAGGATTAGTCACCAGGTCTCAGCATCTGAGGGGCTAGCATAGAATTGATTTTGGCCTGAGTGTTAAGCCTGGAGAATGTGATTAAAGCCAAGTTTGCAGAGACCTCACATTTCAAAATCATCGTTCCCATAGCCATCCCAATCACCATCTCTCCGGCACATTTTCTGGATTGAGGTTGCCTAAAATCTAGGAATGCCTTCTAGCCTCCTGCTAATTGTACAATATAGACTAATAATATCTACCTGATGGAGCTCCTGGCCCAAAGAAATCTGACACCACACCAAAGCTTTAAACTGTTGGCTTTTATTAACATTATTAATATTACGTTGACAAAATCCATGGAAACATATAAATGCTTAACACATAGTTCGTCATCAATAGCTCTCTCTCTATCTCTTTATGGCTTTGAAGGTAGTCGTATCTTAATTATTATCTATGAGGGACGTTTCTGTTATTGTCTTTGAGAGGTACCAACTATTAGAAAAATAATACCAATTATAAAGTTGTCAGTATGTTCATCAACAGAGGAAGGTGAGGACAAATTATGATATATCCATTGTTGTATTGCCTATAATACCCTTCGAAATGTTTTTTTTTAAAGATTTTATTTATTTATTCGAGAGAGATAGAGACAGCCAGCGAGAGAGGGAACACAAGTAGGGGGAGTGGGAGAGGAAGAAGCAGGCTCATAGCAGAGGAGCCTGATGTGGGGCTCGATCCCATAATGCCAAGATCACGCCCTGAGCCGAAGGCAGACGCTTAACCGCTGTGCCACCCAGGCACCCCTCACTTCGAAATGTTTTGATGTTGAACAGTATCATGTGTATATGTGTGTGTGTGTGTGTGTGGAAATTAGCTTAAATTCTTGGTGGATAATTAATCAATGAACCACCATAACTTGAGATCTACACTGTAGAAGTTTCTAAATAAGGCTTCGGATATCCCAAATCTGCTCCAAGCAGAAGAATCATTAATTAGAATAAGGGATATTGGGAATGACTTTTATCTATGAAATAACTGATTGCGGGCACCTGGGTGGCTCAGTCAGTTAAGCGTCTTCCTTTGGCTCAGGTCATGATCCCAGGGTCCTGAGATCATGCCCTGCGTCGGTCTCCCTGCTCAGTGGGGAGCCTGCTTCTCCCTTTCCTTGTGCCCCTCCCCTCGCTCGTGCTCTCTTGCTATCTTGAATAAATAAATAAAATCTTAAAAAACAACAACAACAACAACTGATGGTGAAAACCCATGGCTCTCTAGAAAGTATAAATGGACTAGCAGGAAGGACCTTGGTCTCAAGCCCAGCTGACAGCAGGTTTGCAGACTGACACAAGGAGATTGAACTAGAGGGCATGGGAGAGACTGTTTATTATAAACTTTATTAGGCTCAGTAATGGTCCTAATGCTAGCACTCTCAAAGATGCCCATGTCCTAATCCCTAGAACGTTTAAATATATTGCCTCATATGGTCACGAAACTCTGCAGGTGTCATTAAGTTAAGGATCTTGAGATGGGGTGATGAGCCTGGGTTATTCAGGTGAATTGAATGTAATCACAACAGTTTCTATAAGAGGGAGCGGGGGTGAGGGGGAGGAGAGAGGCAGAGTTGGAGCAGAAGGTGAGGTGGTGAGGGAAGCAGAGTTTGGAGTGACATGCTTTGAAAGAGGAGGAAGAGGCCACAAGCCAAAGTTACAGACGGCCGCGGCACGGGAAGCTGCAAAAAGCAGGTACGTAGATTCTCCGCTCAGAGCTTGTCGACGGGAAGAGCCTGTCCTGTACATACTCGAGTTTAGCTCTTAATGACTTTTATTTCAAGTTACTGATCTCCAGCACAGCAAGAGAATGAATCTGCGTTGTTTTAAGTCACGAAATATGTGGTACTCTGGTTTGGAATAACAGGAAACATATATAAATTCATGCTTCTCTTTGAATAATGTGAGACACTGTACCTTTAATTGAGCTCGTCTGTACCCACACCAGAATTGGCCTTAGTTGAGTGACATCATCTGAACTTAATTATGCACGTGGGGAAACGGGCATGATCAGCAGAGAGAAAATGTAAAAACCATGGGGGACTATCAAGCAGAATTGCCCCATTTTTTTCCCCACGGTCTTCTTAATTCAGAGTATAAGAGATACCTGGCTGGGAAAGGCCACAATTGAGGCCTATAAGTGCAGGCTGAGTCCTGAAAACTGATGTGATGCTGTTCACAATTTTGCCTTGGTCAGTTCTGTTGAACTCTACCGTGTGTGTGTAAGGAGCTCGTGTGTGAGCGTGCATACGTAGGACGTGGCGGGGGGGGGGGGGGGCTCTTGTCTAAATAGATCTAATTTTAATTCCTAGTCTAATTACAGGATTTTTTTTTTAACAGCCAGTGGTTGACTAGAAAATGAAACAATTAAAAGCAACAAAGCTTCTCATACTTTAAAAGGACAAGTTGACCTATGTCAAAACATCCTGCTTCAGGCAGTAACTGCAAATCCCCACAGAGATACGGTGGAGATATTGGAAAATATTTGATTCCAGACAGCTCACTTTTGCTACTTTCACTACAGGGAACCTGTATTCATCTTTGGAAATGAGAGTTTAGCTTTTGGCTTAAATAGCCCTGTTAGGTCAGAAACCTCTTTAAGACATTCGGAGGGTTTCTGAAGCTAATAAAGTTTGTGTGTGAAAGCTGGGGAAGAAGTACATGTTTGGTCATTGGATTGATAGCCCTCAGGAGGGAAAGGGGAAAATCAACTCTATGGCAGACCAGCGTTGGTATGAGATTGCAAATGTTACATGAAGAGTACACCAAATTCCATTTCTTGCAGTGAGGTCATCTGGGCATCCTGACTGATCTTCTCACTGAAAACAACTAAAAATCCCTAGTGAAAACATAAAGAAATATGGTTTTAAGTTAATTAATGAGCTCACAAATGACTAAGGAATATTTGGAGGCCATAGCTGAGCGAAAACGGGAAGGCAAGAGAGGAAGGAGGGCGCTGATGTTGACTTTTATCTTAAGGGCATTTGCTGAATCAGGACACCTTGAACTTTAGATTTTATTCCTTCCCAGGACAAGGTAAGCCAGATACGTGGCCAGGACCCGCACAGGGTGGGTACTTAGTAGCAGAAACCCCACATAAATCTAGGACCACAAAGAGCTATAGCTATGATATAAGGGTCAAGTAGAAATACCACCCCTGAGCTCAGAAAACACCAAATATGGAAATTATCAGGCATAGAATATAACATAAGTATTTTAATATATTTAAAGCAGGGAGTTTATGGATATTCACTGTACTATTGTTACAGCCTTTCTGATATTTGAAATTTTCCAAACGAAAAGTTAGGGAGGGGTACAAACCCAGGGCCAGAAGCAAACTTCCTTAACATGACAAAGGATGAATCAAAAAATGTACAGCAAATATGTTACTTAATAGTGAAATGTTAAAAGCATTTGCCCAAGGCACTGGAGTTCAATATCCACACTTCCATTTAAAAATGTATAAAGGTCCTAGCAATAAGGCACAAAAAGAAATAACAAGTATAGGCCAGAGAGGGGGGGGAAAAAGCCTCTCATTAGTTAGACAGTATTATTATCTGGAAAGAATGATCAAAAAAACCCCTGCCTAATAATAGTTTAATGAATCTGCTGGATATGAAACCAGTGTATAAAAATCAGTTGAATTTCTACAATACAATAGTTTAGAAAATGTCTTCTTAAATGAAGGTGCCATTTATAATAGCATCAAAATTACAAAGAGGCTAGAAATAGATCTAACAAAAGTTGAGCAAGACATTTTTAGAGAAAGTTGTAGGGCTTTATGGGAGGCCTTTAAAGAAAACCTATGTAAATAAAAGGACATATATTTTTGGGTTGGATTATTAATATTATAAAGATGTTGATCTTCCCAGAATTCACCTACCAGTTTGCTGCAATTCTAATAAAAATCCCAACAGGCTTTGTTGTTGAACTTGAAAATATGATTCCAAAATTAATGTAGAAGAATATAAAGCCAAGAATAGGCTCACTCTGAAAGAAGAACAAAATGGGAGGGATTTTCTTACCAGCTATCAAGAATTATTATGTAGTTGTAGTAATAGATTTAGTGTTTCACAAGGGAATAGACAAATTGGCTAGTGGAATTATGTTTTAGCAACAGATTTATCCAGATATGGAAATCTGATCTATGATTGAGCTGGCATTACAGATCGTGTATAAAAGATAGACTTTTCAGCATGATTTATTCTGAACAAATAATCATATAAATGGGAAAAAATGAAATCGGGCCCTATTTCACACCATAAAACAAAATTATAAAACTCTAAGAAAACAAGATATGTATAACCTCTAGCTTGAATCTACGTTAAAGGCTTGTGAGTGTTCATAGGATAATTTTTATAAACCTTTGTGTTATAAATATGTTTGGTATAAAGAATTTTTTAAACCAAATCAGAAAAAAGCACGACCAGTAAAAAACAAAAACAAACAAAAAAGTAAAATTTGATGGACCAAAGTTCTTGATTTAAATGCACTCAAAAGACATCGTTTGGCAAAAAAAAAAAAAAAAGAAAAAGAAAAGAAAACCCAAAAAAACCCCAAACAAAATCCCACAATAGGCAAATATGTTTGTGATTTATATAAATGACAAAATATCAGTACCCAGATTATATAAAGAATTCCCAGAAGCAAAAAGGAAGAGAAACTATAATAGAACATCTGGTAAAAGGCTTCAACAATTCACATAAGCAAAAACTCAAATGGTCAATAACATGAAAAATTTGTTGAATCTTTCTAGTAGTTAGAGAAATGAAAATTAGAAGCCACAATAAAATACCGACCTATTTTTCACAGTGGAAAAATTAAAACCACTGGCTAATATTAAGCATTGATGAGAATGTGGAGAAGCTGCACGCACACACAGGTGGTAGATGGCAAACTGGCAAAATTATTTTGGAAAACAGTTTGACACTGTCTACTTAATTTGAGATGCACATATTTTGTGAGTCATTTCATTGCTATCCCAGAGGCGCTCTTGTCCAAGACACAGGCACAAGAGTGTTCACTGAAGTGTTGTTTGAGGTGGCAAAACACTGGAAACCACCCAAATACTCATTCACGTTAGGTAAGTAAATTGTGCTATATTCATCTGATGAAATGGATCATTGAAAATGAATGAATTACAACATGAAGCCAAAACTTCCTTGGTTGTCAGGAATATCATGCTGCAAAAGAATACACTGGTGGGTTTACATGTATATAGAATTCCAAACCATACATAATGAAATAATGTGCAGTTTAGGGATGCAAACGCTATACTGGGCTACATGTGCAGAGGGGAGCAAATGGATAATAACGTTAAATTCAGAATAACGGTTACTGCTGAGGGATGAGGCAATTATACGGGATGCCCTGGAATGCACAGGGCTTCGGATGGGATGGTCACTTCCTGTTCATCAAATTGGGTCATGGGTACCCAGGTGTTTGTGTTTGTTTGTTTGCCTTCTGCATATTTAATCAAAATTATTTTGAATCTGTTCAAAGTTTAACAATTTATAAAAGAACATACTGAGAAGAGTTCAGTTAGAGGAATGTTGACAATATCTACTCACTTTCTGAGGGTTGTGTTAAACATTGTCCAAAATATTTTTTAAAGTATGTACTATATAAAAAGTTAGGGATTTTTAAAAATAGGACCCTTCTAAAAACTTTCCCCAATATCTGCTTCTCTTGATGGTTTTCCTTTATAGACACACCTAAACGGTGTCTAGTTACTACCAAATTTGGAAAATTAATTCATTTATTGTCTCAGTCCTAATTGAATCCCATGCCTGGAGATCTTCATGTGCCTTACCCTTGGCCGTCCTCTTGATATCCTCCTCTCCTCCTCCCTTGGATAAGCACTTACTAGTCTCCTGTAGATTTCAGTTATTCATTTTGAGATTACTTCCTCTGGAAGCTCATTCTGAGTTCACAACATGCAGAAGGGAAAATAAAAATATATTGAAAAATAAATACATAATATATGAGAGAATAAGGAGTAAGGCCATAGCACTTCCGTAAAAAAGCTTGCAGATAGTGATAAATACAAGTAAATTTCATTGCCCTTTAGCGGATAAGTTAAAAACAAAAGAGTAAGACAGAAATGGTAATTACGCGCTATGATAGAGGTAGCTACAGCTATGGGGGTAATCGTATGGCAACGTAAATATACCAAATCAACATGGCGTACACCTTAAACTTACACAGTGTTATGTGTTAATTAGATCTCAATTTTAAAAGAAGTGAAAGGTGGGATTTGGTGATTGTTAGTAATTGAAAAATATTAACTAAAATGAAGAACTTAGCTTCTTTAAACTTTTTTTTTTAAGAGACATATTTCTTAGCACAATCTACAGAACATACCAATGGACACTACTGATTCCCCCAAATTAGTCTTGGTTTCTAATTTAGATTTCCTACTAAAAAAAACTTGGGATTTTTGGATAAAAGGGTGGTTGCTGGTGTGTGGCAAGAAATTACATGTTGATTCTGTAATATCTTTTGTCCAAAAGGAAGGAAGGGCTTGAAAACTGATGGGAACATATTAAAAGAATATCAGAGTCAGCCTGAAGAGCTTCCCATAGTCAGATTTGGGACAACTAGGCATCAAAAGAATAATGATGATAATGAATATAAGGCATTGAATTAAAAAAAAATTCATGAGTTTATAGTCATGGTAAAAAAAAAAACAGGGAAGGAGGAGGGGAAAAAGCTCTTGTTCATGGAAGCGTTCTAGGTGATATATGTGATTGAGAATCATACAATTGGAAAAGTAATTCCCATTTTGCAGCCAGAAATGTAATAATTGATTCAGGCAAGGGTCGTCAATAGGTGCTGAAACCTTTGGGTGAAAAGTTGTTGACAAACAGAATATGTACACAGTTTCGAAGTATCAAACTCACATATACTCACAGAGGTGCTAAGGTACTTTTACAATGAAGAAATCTGGCACACCCCACCTTAACCAAGCGATTGAACTTAATGTCCCTAATAATGGGGGACTAACATCACTTCAGTGATATTCTTGCCGAAAATGTTTAATCTGAATGTATTCACGAGGAAACAGGCAAATTCCCTTGAGGGTCATTCTACAAAACAACTGTCTTGATCTTCATTGACTCTTAAAACAGTTCAGTAAAGATGAAAGAACTGCTCTAAAGGTTGCCAAAGAAACATGGCAACTGAATGCAACATGTGGTCCTTGATTGTATCTTCAATGAGGGGCACACATAAAGGACATTATAGGGAAGAACTGAGGAATTTGAATATGTAATGCATATTAGACAATATCCTATCTGTGATGACTTTCCTGAGTGTGTGTTAATGGTACTCCGGTTGTGTAGGAAAATGACTGTGTTCTTAGGAGAATTGTGCTGAAGGGGTGAGAAGCATCATTATCTTTCGGATATTTCAGCCAAATAAATATAGCTATGAATATGGACGGGATGGTTATAGATAGAAATATGGCAATTGGCTGACAATTGTTGAATCTAAGTTAAGGGTATTTGAGTGTTCATAGGATATTCTTTCCATTTTTCAATACCTTTAAATTTCTCAAAATTACATATTGAAACAAAAAGGAACTTAAGACTTCCAGAAAGAAAAAAAAAATTAGGATAAGTGAAGGTCATGAGTAAACCAAAGAATTTTCTAAAATCAAGCCCCAAAGCCCATAGTCTGGATGTTCTTTTATTTTCTCTTGCAACTAATTTCTGAGTTCTACCTGACTTGCAAATGGCTAAAACTGATTTTCTGTGTGGGTGATATTCATGCAAATTTCACAAAAGGAATTTTTTTTAATCGTACTAATGCCATATTGCAAGACATATGCAGGCTGTCCAGAACCATTTTGAGTGAATTGGGCCTAGTAGGGTGCAGGTGGAAAACAGCTTTATTCTTTCTCTCTGAAGCAGTCAACCCATCCCCTGGATGAAACGTCAGGCACTTCTTAAAGCTCATCTGACCATTATCAGGTAGTGAACTGTCTCTTATTTTCAAGCTTTAGTACACCTAAACCAATCCGTGTAACATTTGGAACTTCAGATTACATTGAATTTAAATCTTCTTCCCTCCCTTCTCCTACCCCCTCATTAGGCTGAGAAATGGGAGAGGAAAGAGTACATGTTGAAAATTTTCCCTCTTTCCCNNAGACAGCTCTTTTGGCCCTTACCAGATTTGCCATCGGGAAAGAAGGGAGATCTGGAAAACTGCCTTTTCCAAAGGTGGCCACAACCCTATCTCCCATCCCACAAGCTTTTCAATGATCTTTTCTGTGATCTTGCCACTTCCCCATGTTGCCACTTTCCGTAAAGAAATGGAGCCCAATTCCAACTGTTAAGGTCTGGCAGAAGTGATGCTCTGTGAGTCTGAGGCTGGATCAGAAAGGGCCAGGTAGGGGCGCCTGGGTAGCGCAGTCGTTAAGCGTCTGCCTTCCGCTCAGGGCGTGATCCTGGCGTTGGGGATCGAGTCCCACGTCGGGCTCCTCCGCTGGGAGCCTGCTTCTTCCTCTCCCACTGCCCCTGCTGTGTTCCCTCTCTCGCTGGCTGTCTCTCTGTCACATAAATAAATAAAATATTAAAAAGAAAGAAAGAAAGAAAGGGCCAGGTAGCTTCCGCTTTGCTTCGCAGAACACTCATGCTTGCAGTCCTGAGCTCCCTGCCCCTCCGAGGTCCCTAGGCCACGGAAAAGTCGGGCACAGGCGGAGGCTGCATTGCATGCAGGTTGGCAGGTTCAGTCCTAGTCCTGGTTTCTAGTCCTCTCAACAGAGGTGCCCGATATNGAGCCTCAGCCAACAAGCGAACTCCAGCCCTTCCAGTCTGCTGCTGAATCCTCGATATCGTAGAGCAGAGACAAGCTATCCCCAATGGCCCTTCAGTGAATCTCTACTCTTCACAATCTGTGAATATAAATAAACAGCTTTTTAAAACCTCTGTTCTTTGGAATAATCTGTTATGTAGCAATTTTCTCTGAAACAGAGAAATAACGGGTAGGCTCTTTTGGGGGGTCGGGTTGGAATCTCATATTAGCACTTCTTTTAAGTGGTAGATCCCAAATGTTGATTTTTTTTTAATGGGCTCTTTTGTGGCTATTTCAGAGAGACCCCACCTTCACCCCCAGTTCTGTTGACACGAGGTTCTCTGTACCTGATTGGAGTGCAGGCATAGCACGTTCATAATTATCTCTTCTAAGTTCTCCTTGATTACGGGCCTCCAGCCTCCATAACTGATTCTAAGTGTTCTCTTAGCCTGGAGGGGGGTGATGCGGATATTGGCAAAACCATTTCTGTTCACCCCTGCAAGTCCCAGATAGATGTCTTGTCCCTCACATTCTTATCACCTGTTTAAAATCTCAGTTTTCACTCTGAATCTCTAAGTAATACTACAGGAGTACTTAGGTGTAACTCCCTCGCAATATATTTGAAAATGCATATTGCTCTTCTATTTTGACCAAAAACTTTGAATCAGTAACTCTGTGTAGATAAAATCCTAACATATTATGATTTTGAGATATGATCATTCTGGTGCTTAATAAATATTCTTAATAGCTTGCAAGTCAAGTTTCAAATGTTCCTTTCATTATGGATGCTCTTATTGTGTATATATGTACATGCCCAACTCCCTAGTGTATTTTCTAGTATTTAAATAAGCTTTTAATTCTAGAGTAGTTTTAGATTTACGGAAAAGTTGCAAAGATTGCACAGAGTTCCTGCATACTCTGAACATTTTGGAAACTATTGTTGGCATCTTACATTATTAGGGTATATTTCCCACCGCTAACACACAAACATTTTTATTATCTAAATTATGTGCTTTACTTGTACTTCATTATTATTAGTTTCCCCCTACTGTCCCTTTTCTGTTCCAGGTTACCACTGAAAAGAGCATTTTATATTTAGTCATCATACCTCCTTAGGCTCCTCTGAGTTGTGACAGTTTCTTAGACTTTCATTGGGTTTTATGATCCTGACAGTTTTGAGAAGCCCTGGTCAGGTATTTCGTAGAATGAACTTTGATTTGGGTTGGTCTGATATTTTTTTCATGGTTAGTTTGGAGTTAGGAGTTTTGGGGACCACAGCACATCGTATCAAGGGGGCATGATTCAACATGGCTTTTTCCTGTTGATGTTAACCATGATTTCCTGTCTAAAGTGGTGTTCGTCAGGGTTCTCCACTATATAGTCGCCCCTCACCCTGCACCTTTCCACACTGTATTCTTTGAAGGCAAGTCATTAAGGATAGCTCATATCTCAAGGGCGGGGAGTCCTATTCCACTCCTCTGAGGGAAGAGTTTCTACATAAGTTATTTTAAATTCTTCTGCATGTGAGATTTATTCTTGCCCGTTCATTTAATCATTTCTTCATATGACTATGGACCCAAGGATATCTATTTATATATATATTTTTGAAGATTTTATTTTTAAAAGTAATCTCTACACCCAGGGTGGGGCTGGTGCTCACAAACCCAAGATCAAGTGTTGCGTGCTACAGACTGAGCCGGCCAGGCGCCCCTCAAGGATATTTAGTTTATGCTTTGGGTTATAGTCCAATACTGTTATTTATTCTGTTGCTCATATTGTTCCAACTTTGGCCAAAAGGAGCGCTTTCAGTTGGCTCCTGTGTCCCTCTTGTTTGTGAGCGCTTCCTTGCTTTCTGGAAGAACAAAATGTGCTCTGATCTCAGTTTACATATTCCCTGCCCCAACCCTAAAATTAGCCATTTCTCCAAGGAGCCCTAGTTTCCCTTATTGGCCCCAATGAACTTTCATGTTTGAAGTACATATTATATATGTAAATACACACAATTTCTAATGTTAAGCCACTTCTTATTTTTAGTCTGCATAACAGAAGTAATCAGCTGTGACATTCTTGTTATCAGTGAAACTTCTAGCAGAATGAAACAAAGTTAAGAAGCCCTCCCCTACCCAAGACTTTGCTTGTCAAACCTGCTTGCACATTGTTTCCTGAAGAGATTTAAAAATATGGAGATCTCCAGGCTCTTCCTGAAGCCAATTAAATCAAAATATCTAGATGTGGAGCCCAAGCACGAGGTATTTCTTCACATCTCTGAGTGATTCTAATTTGCAATCCGGCTGAGAATCACTGGCTAAGTCTCAGTTCTTTCAAGTTCATAATGGCTGGTTTCAACTCTTAATGTTTTAAGAATAGCCTACAGGACTGTTTTGTTATTTGGAATGCAAAAAATGCAAAATGAAAAAATTGAACATTTATATTTACCTACCATGAACTCCGTTGCTCTAACAAGCCAGAGTCGTATAGGCTGTGAAATACAGGTATTTTAAAGTATCAAATAGTGAAACCGAACAATTGCTATTAAGATGCTATAAATTGTATTTTTAGGGAAAAGCAACAATTTTACATTACTTGAAAAATACTCATCATATATTGATTAATATATTAATAATCATAATTGATCATATATATTTAGGGTATCATAAGTGATGGGTTTATATTTAAAGAGAAATAGATGATACTAGCTTAATCAGTTAATTCAGTGTTTAACAACCCAATAGTTGCAAAATTAAACCTTGTTTAATTATATAATTAAACAATTTTTGAGCACTATGTAAGATATTGGGGAAATAAAAACCTCCTTCCCTGATAAAACTTAGTCAGTAGCAGATTTTAATGAGAGTTTTTTATACATTGAAGTAAGCCGAGTTCTTCTCATTCTCCATGGTTGAAGTAGGCAGGTCAGTCCTAGGAGTACATACCTGGGTTTTGTGGGGCCTGAAGCTTGCAACATTTGGGGGGTACCATTCAGGTAAAACAGTACAATGTTCTAGCTTTAATTCAGCTGGCGGTACCGGAAAGGGTCTATGCCAATGAGAGATCCCACACACACCCTGGCTCCATCCCGGAAGAAGGGAAAAGGGAATGTGAATGAGGACACAGGTTCGATGCCTAAAGACCCCGTCAGCTTGTTGCACACATCATTTCAGTCACTTTCTGTGGTGAGCCCACCTCATTGCGAGGAAGGCTGGGGAATGTAGTCTCCTGCCGGGTGGTCCCATGGCATGGTGGAAGGGGCACGGATATTGGGAGATGAGTGGCAATCTCCCTCTCAGAAGGAACGGCTGAGGACTCAGGATCCCAGAAGTACAGAGGTTCTCAGTGGAAGGAGCTACTACATAGAGGCCAGCCATTCACAAGATCCAAGGTGAAGGTCCCAGGAGGGAGATTCCAATAAGCCAAGAGCAGGTCATAAGGAAACACACTTGCTGTGCTGGGGAAAGCAAAATAAAATATGCACATGGGCAAACGAACCTCCAGGAGCCTTCAGGTAATGGCGTGCGGGGACTCGGGCAACTGAACTTGCCATCCCGCCATGACTGAGGGGAGAAAGATCATTCCCCTGAAGGAAGCTGTGATGTTGTCAGGAGAGAACAAGTTTTGTGTGTCCAAACTGGCATAGATAAGGAATAAATAAGTAAACAGAGAATGTGATAAATTCTTCAGTAGATTAAAGGATGAAATTTGGAATCATTTCAGGGATGTGTGAGGATGAGGGAACAAAGGAGGTGGATTTTAAGCTGAATCTTATAGGTTCAGGATGATTTTCCTAATTAGACAAGAGGGGGAAGTACACTCAAGCCAAAGGATCATAGGAAAAGGTAAAGAATTTGAACAAGCCCTCTCTAGGAAAAATAATCCAGATATATGAAACAAAAATGAATATGTGGTAGGGAATATGTTTTCAAATGAGAAAAACTATCACAATAAATTACTGGAGAGTTAAAAATTTTAAATACCTTTCTTTGGTGATCCCTTTAGGCATTTAACAGAAATGTTTACAGTGGAATATTTTCTGATTGCCACTTGATTTCTGTTCCTTCCTAGAACATTCTAAAAACTCAGCCACTTTCAGCATGCACAGAGAGGGATTGGAAGCTTATGTTTCACTGACTTCAGGGGCAACCTGCCTTGGGTTGTGCAGTGGTGACCCGGGTTTCAGGAACTCTAACCCCTGACTGTTCTGTATCACAGCTGAGCTAAGGTTGGCATGTAGGGAAAAGCTGATGACAAAGGATTTTCTGTGCCGCCTTATGAAGCTCGGACTCTTCTAGGATAAGGAGACTTTGAAGGATTTTATGGGAGAAAGCTACAGGATTAAATTTACATTTAGAAAAATGCTTCTGGAACATTTGGAGTCTAGGTAGAAGTTTAGAGGAGTGACTTCAGTAAGTACTTATCAGAAACCATTTAAGGTAGTCTAGAAATAAACAGGATTCCTGAACACTGGGAGAAGAAATAGTCACAAAGTAGAACAGACAGGAACCTGGATGAAGAGGCAAACAGGCAGCACCTGAATCAACCAAAATAAATGTAGTTTGAGGGTGGGAGGCCATCGGTATTTATTTTATATTTATATAGGTCAGAAGGGAAAGAGAACAGCTTTGGAAAGACCAGATTTTCCTCTTTCTAGCAGGGAGAAAGCACCTATCTAATTAAATAATGTGTTCTCCAATAAGAACAAAATTATTGAAAAAAACAAGTGAAGGATACTACATAAATTATTATTATTCAATTTGATACATAGTATAGTATCTATGTTGTATCTTAATAAGCATGACAGCATTTATTACAGTTTAGCAAGGGAAAATAAAAAAAAATGGTCTTAGCAATTAACCTTATCCACATGTAAATGAGATTAATTAGTAGTTTTCCTTTCTAATCTTTTGGGGAAAGCAGATAATTGTAATTATACTATTTATGCAAATTGTATCCAAATATGCAAAAGGACACAATAGTTTGCAAATTAAAGTTCAAATAAGAAAATTATTCTAAAATTTACTTTTAGAATACTAGGAAAGCCAATTAGAGCATGGAAATGACATATTATTAACAAATAAGAACATTTTCCCGAGAGAACTAGCTTTTTGTTTAACTTTACTCATGTTTTTTGTTCCCTATCGGAGTTATAATGAGGTTTAACATGTGTTCCAAATTTTTCTTTTAACTGTAATAAAATAAGTTCAAAATTATTTCAAAATGAAAAGTTTTTAGAAAGTAATAATTTCTCAAAAATAGATTTTGAGAAACTGTGAAGGGAGGACAACTTTGATCCCTACTTTCTGGAGAAGCAACAGAAACAAATCAGATACTGTTTCAGAATGAAAATAAGAATTTTGGTGTTGTGATTTCTGATTCATTAGTCTTTTCAGCACATTTCTGATTTACAGAACGGGGGAAATCCTTTCTCTCTTATCAGGGGTTTAAGGTTCTGTGCTGACATTCTACTGATCTGTTTTTTCCCCCATCTCCTTTTATTGGGGGGAGAAAAGAAGTGCATACTTCATTTGCAGAAAAACAGAAAAACTTTTTGTGAGTTTCAGAATATCTGAGTAAAACTTCTGCTCACACTTTGAGTGAAGTGATTAGGATATGCATTTATTGATTGATTTAGTGAACAAACTTTTATTAAATATTTACCATATGACAGGCGCTAGCACAGACCCCAGGGAAAGGGCTCGTGCAATGTAGTTTCTGCCCTCAGGGAGAAGGCATGGAGACAAAAACTGTTCATGGTAGGCAAAGTTCCCTACAAGAGGTGGGCACAGCCCTGTGCTCAGCGGCAGAAAAACTCACTTTTGTGAAGGGAGAGGTTCAATACAGCCTTATTTGCAGAAGCGCTGAATTTCTCCACAATATCCATGAGGATACTGGGACAGGAGGGATATTAAAGATGATTTGTAAAGCCCCTGTTTCAGACCTCAAATTCCCAAAACCACTGTCCTTCTTCCTGAAGAGGGAGCAGCATACAGCGTCTGGGAAGGCGAAAAACCTGGGCTCTAAGAGAACCTCTGCTTCTCGAAGCCTAGAGAAGGTACCCAAGCCACAGACTGAGGAGCTGGGTGGGGAAGTATGGAATGCAGAGAAAGCGATTCCTCCTATAATGGAAAAGATAAATGACCAGAACCTGAGTGTGCTGGGATGGAGGACTTTGATGTTTGAGGACAACATTTTCCAGAGTTGTGCTATGATGTCAAGTCTTAGAAGCTGAGGAATGCTGACGGTTGATGGATACTCTTACAGGCTCCAACTGTGAGACCATTTCTTTACTCAGAGGGGATGAAGTTCTTGCTGACAGACAGTGTTGCAATGCAGCAGAATTAATGTTCAGATTTTGTTTCTAAGCCCCAATTGCTATGGCTTACATCACAACAAAAGGGCCCTGAGTTTTTGCTCTGTCTGAAGCCAAGATTTTTTTTTCTTTTTTTTTTCTTTTTTAAAGTAAGCTCTATGCCCACAGTGGGGCTTGAACTCACGACCCCAAGCTCAGGAGTACCATGTTCTACTTGACTGAGCCAGCAGGCACCCCTGAAGGCAAGATTTTTGACTTGGGATATCACTCTATGATATGAAATGCCATCAGTATCAACCATCCTACCCTGGGTCTGTGCTCTTTATCCCCTTAAAATTTGTGGCAGAAGCTACCCATTCCCTTCGATCTGTACCCAACTCCAGCGTCCGCAGACAATTCCAGGAGGGGATATTCTATCCCTGAAAACCACGGGCTGCTCCTTTCCCATCTTAAGATGTCTGTAGGAAGCTTACAGCTTTTTGGCCTGACGATCAGATCCAAATTCTGCACATTTCTGTGACTTGATTGCTGCAAGACCATTCCGTGGTACCAATTTCCATTTGATATTCTTTGTATGAAAGCACCAGAAAGTGATTCTAAGCCTCTCATAAAAGTGATTGGCTGGTACTGGACAAAATTAAACAAAGAGATGAACCAGCAAGTCTCAGAATATACAGAACCATTGTCGTTCTGGAGATCTCAGCAAAGGAGTTGATAACCTTCACTCCTTTTAGGACCTGCTGATAAATGCCATCAGGTGATAGGCTAAAAGTAAGGTCCCTGGTAGAAAGAATCTGATTAGCCTAACTTGCATCACCCTGTCTATCTTGAAGGCCTGAAGGTTGTGTCTTGTATCAGAAGAATGCAAGAGGAAGGCAAGAGCCTTGGGATGAATATCAGTAGCTACTCTAAGTTGTTATGCTTCCCTACACATCTGAGGAGGATTCTCGTGATTCACTACGAACAAGCACTTTAAAAGGCAATGAAATATTGTTGGATCATGACATCTTGTGGGCCACATTCCTTAATACATAGGTGATAAATAAATGGGATCACATGTATCGTCTGTTATTGGAAAAATATACTTACACGGCCCATCTGTAGATATGGAATACATGATTTTGACCTCATCCTGGATGATGGTGGTGATGTTGACAGTCACGTTGATGATGGTGGTGATGGTAACAGTTTAAGCAGTTCTGAATTGTCCAGCATTCATAAGTTACTTAGTCTTTCGGAGCTGGTTTCTTCCTTTGTAAAGTGGGGGTAACTATTGTGTATATCAAAATAAAATATACAAATTCTGTTTCTGAGATGCTCAGTGCTTGGCAGCCATCATTCCTTCAGACTGAGAACTACCTTTGTTCTGCTTTCTTGGATTTATGAATTTTTCAACATACTCTTTTCAGACACCATTTTTGAATCTAGCCACTGTGTTTCTTAACCTTGCAAATCAAAATTGCCTGTCTTCGTTATTATTCCCCACAGGAAGATTATACCTTTTCAAGTGATATTAGAGAAGGTACTTCATTATTTATGCATATTTTGAATGGTTCTTGGATAATTGCCACACATGCATTTAAAGTGGCAGTGTTTTCAAAATTATATTTCTACATTATAATGCATAAACTCTGTAACATTTATTAAGTAAAGAAGATGATAGAAATATTTATTACTGAAGACACTTTTATGATGTGCTTTTATAGTGCTTTATTTATAAAGAGTCTGAATTCTCAATCTATTTGCCCTAAGGCTTGTGTGTAAGTAATCATATTATATGTTTATATGTTTGTGTAGTCTTATTGTCACTGTAATATTTCTAAATTAACTGTTAGCAACAAGGCTATTTCTTTCCTGTAATCCCCTAAAGGTCAAGGATGTCTTGTTTAATTTCTTATATACTACTCTAGTTGAATGAAAAACATTGTATTAGTTATCCAGTGCTATGTAACAAATCACCCCAAAACTTAGCAGCCATATTAGTTTGCTAGGGCTGCCATAACAAAATGCCATACTGGGTACCTTAAACAACAGAAATTTATTTTCTCACCATTTTAGAGGCCAGAAGTCAAAGACCAAGGTGTGGGTAGGTTTAGTTCCCTCAGAGGCCTCTCTCCTTGGCTTGCAGATGGCCACCATCTTGTGGTGTCCTCATGTGGCCTCATTCCTGCCAAAGCCCTCAGTTGGCAACCTACTGATATATCCTTCAGAGCTTCAGCAATCACAAATCGTGGGAGTGCTTATGAGTTGTAATTTATTTGCTTCCATTTAAAATAAGTTTCCCCACTGACAATCTTATTTTTTTCTTTTTTTAAAAGATTTTATTTATTTATTTGAGAGGGAGAGAGAGCGAGCACGGGAACACAGGAGCAGGGGGAGAGAGAATCAGACTCCCCGCTGAGCAGGGAGGCCCATGTTCAGGGAGCCCCACACAGACTCCATCCCAGGACGCTGTGATCATGACCTGAGCTGAAGGCAGACGGTCAACCAACTGAGCCACTCAGGCACCCCTCTCACTGACAATTTTAAAAGAAGGGGTGGGTGCACTATNNNNCAGGAATGTAAATTGATACAGCCATTTTGGAACACAGTATGAAGGTTCCTCAAGAGATTACAAACAGTGCTACCATATCCAACAGTTCCACTTCTGGGTATATATCCAAAGGAAACAAGATCATTATCTTGAAAAGACATTTGAATTCCCATGTTCACTGCAGTATTATTCATAATATTCAATATATAGAAACAAACTGAGTGTGTATCAGCCCATGATGGATAAAGAGAATGTGACACACACACAATGGGTTGTTATCCAGCCTTATAAAAGAAGGAAATTCTATTATTTCCAACAACAGGGATGAACCTAGAGGTCATTATGTTAAGTACAATAAACCAGACAGAGAAAGGTAAAACTGCACGGTATCACTAATATGTAGAATCTGAAAAAAATGCAGACACATAGAAACAGATAGTAAAATGGTGGTTTGGTGGTTGCCAGGGGCTGAGAGGTGGGGAAACTGGGTAACAAGTATGAACTTCCAGTTGTAAGATAAACTCTGAGCATTTAATGTATAACACGGTGACTATAGTTAATTATACTATGTTGTATATTTGAAATTTATTATGAGAGTAAATCTTAAGTATTCTCATAAAAAAAGGAAACCATGTGAGGTGGTAGATGTGCTAATTAACCTGGTTGTGGGAACCCTTTCGCAATATATACACACATCAAATCCTCATGTTGTACGTGTTAAATACATTACAGTTTTGTCAATTCTATCTCAATAGTGCCAGAAAAAAAAATTTTTTTTAAAGATTTTATTTATTTATTCGACAGAAATAGACAGCCAGTGAGAGAGGGAACACAAGCAGGGGGAGTGAGAGAGGAAGAAGCAGGCTCAGAGCGGAGGAGCCTGATGTGGGGCTCGATCCCATAACGCCGGGATCACGCCCTGAGCCGAAGGCAGACGCTTAACCGCTATGCCACCCAGGCGCCCCCAGAAAAAAATTTTTAAATGGGTAGTGAAAAAAAAATACTGTACATGCATTGAATAGGAGTAGATTTGACTTAAAATTTAAGCTATCATAATTGAAGTACATTCCTCTGTTATCATAATCGAAGTATATTCATTTATTAGGTCTCTACTACATGCCAACCTATCTCTATTCCAGGGGTTTATCATATGTTCGTCAACAGTACAAAAATGCATGATATAATATTTCTCTATTCACGTAAAGGAAGGCAAACAGTAAAGCTTGAATTTGAAAAAAGTGGAATATTCAACTCTAACATGGTACAATACTCTCATGTTCTGAAAATTTAACAGGGTATTAATTACCGTATTTTTAGAGTCTAAAGATTTGTTTACTCCATGCTTCATAGACTTATCTCCCAGATTGAACCTGGGTGCATTTGCGTTGTTCTGGAGAAAATAAATTAAGCTCTACCAAAATACCAGTACCATTTAGATGCTGAAAGTGTAATTTGATTGGGGGGCCTGAATTTCGTAGATAATTTCTTGAGCTCTAAAATTCACTGGACTCTAGAGGAAACGCTGAGAAGGCTCGTAGTTAGCATCACTGATCCCTTCTGCGTCGAACACCAAGCCTGACGCCCATGTTCATCTGCGGCTTAAGATGCTCAGCTTTTTATTCTAATTAATTTTTGGTTTGAATGCCTTTTTAGCTTTAGTAACAAAATATTATTTTGCTGAAAAAATTTTTTTCCTACAACTTAAAAAAATATGCCTTATGTTTTTCTTCTTGGAAAACTAAAACTAATTCTAGTTGTTCTGCAGCAACTATTCTGTGGATAAGTAATACCACATTATTACAAGAATGTACCTTCAACCTTGAATTTTAACTGTCATGTTGACACTAGAATATTTATTTTTCTTATGGAACTTTGCACATGTTATTAGGTTTTACACTATTTCCATCTCCCACTCCTATGTCCTTGCAAGTCTTATGGTGTCAAATAGCTGCTTTATTAAATTTTCCATTGTAGACTGGAGAGTTGAAAGTTTCTAATAATAAATACTGTCACTGCCATGTGATGTTTGGGTTGTTGTTGTTGGTTTTTTTTTTTTTTTAATGTTGTTAGAGGTTAGCAATTCAGTTTCTTTTTCTCTGGAATGGAAGGATTATAGCTAGTGTTACATATTTTGAATATTATCTTTTATTCCAGGGAAACGAAATCCTGAACTTTGCTTTAAGTGTTGTATACATTACTTCTGCATACATTGTATTACCTTCGATAGCCCATTTACATATTATTAACTCTTGGATGGGATTTCTTTGAAAGTAGTGTTCCCTGTTACTTCAGAATTTCACATTAGTGAAGAGTCCGGGAACACCATGTCCTTGTAATTTCTCTCAAAGTAGTGGTTCTTCTTAGGAAAGCACCTCGTTGGAGATGATAGAAAAGTTGCATGGAATAGAAGAATGGGGAAAAAGACAGACAAAGGCTAAAGAATACAGAATATAGGGCATTCTCTTCTTATTTGGATGCTTATTTTCTTTTCTTTTCACGGAGTCTACGATTCTCCAAATGGCAGTATTCTATGCTTTCAGAGTTTGACTCTGAAAGTAATTTCTCCAATATGTGTGCCTGTGATTTTGAGCTGTAATTATTTTTCCCCATGTTTTAAGACGACATGCTTGCCAGACTGGCCTTGAAATCTTTCCTCTTTGCAGATTCTGAAGAGTAGGTAGGTGCCTATTTTGTTTAAGGCTCACCTTTTGTCTCGCCTTTTGGGGAATAGCTCTTCCCCTATTGATATGCACTCAAAGTTAAATCATGGTGCTGGAGCATAGCCGAGGGGGGACTATGGCTCTGGGATTGAAAGATGTCAGCCCAGTGTGACTATTCTTTTGAACAAAGAGAATCTACACCTGAGGGCAGTTTGTAGTGGCTGTGTTCCATCTTGAGCTTTGGGAAACAGAGCAGAATAATCTAGACTATTATGGGTGGGGTTGATGGGGCACAAGCTCAGAGATAGGTAGACCAATGAGGGATGGTCCAGGGGTTTGAGTCAAGGTTGAGTTTGTCCTGAGTCCCAGCTGTATCTTTGTTTTCATGAGCTCATTACTGTCCTTTTAGTAAATTGCGTAGTTTGCCTACACCAGTTTTTTCTTGAATTTTGCCATTTTGTAGATGTCCAGCACAGAGCAGGATATTTTTCTCTTCATTCTGGTTGAGAAACCTCCAGTTTTTTATTTTTACTATTCAGTTAGAATACTTTTTAGTATCATTCATAATGGCATGTTGTTTATTATCTTTTTAACGCAGTTTCTGAAGTGCATTTAATATAGTTCTTGAACTGAAGGGGATATTATTCTTAAAAAGGTTATAGAATGTAATGATTTTTAAATTCATAATTATTTGGCAAATTCATAATATGACCACATTCACCATTCCATGAAATACCCCTTTTGGCACTGAAAATAAATTAGGAAGGAATAGTGGAAACAGGAATAAGACATTACAATATGGAAAACCCAGTTTAGAACAGACGTGATAAGGTAATTGATAGTAAGAGCCTTGAGTCATCTGTGTTGAACAAAGATAAGGAAAGAATGTGAAGAGCTTTCTCTCCTTTTTTTTTTTTTTTGAAGTGCTTTACTCTATAAGACTGTAAACTTATTTTTCGTTATCATGAAGCTGGAGCTGTTTTAGAAGAACTAAGAATAGTGTGTGGTATTGTTTTTGAGTTTAGTCAAACATTTCAAATATTTGAACTAATTTTTACCTGTTCTTATCAGAATTGTTCTTTCCATGTGTATAGGAAAATCCATATTTCTATTGTATTAGAAAATCATGAAGTTGTGTTATTCTTCATGAAGTTGTGTGTTTTGTTGACTCTGAAGTTACAAGGAGGAGAAAGTGGGGGTGTTTAGTTAGATAATGTACCAGTCTCTGTTTCCCAAGCTGATGGGCTATGTGCAGTTTCTGGTTCCGAGTCTAATTACTGTAGAGATCTTACAATGGGCTAGATTGCAACATGAATTCAGCAAATTCCTCCAGTCCCCTTGAGACGCCTTTGACAAAGCCACAGTAATATAGAAATTGACTTATTTTCCACTGTAAGGGCTAATTGTGAGGTGTTTTGCAAGCTGATGTGCAGTCAGCAATAGTCAGGCAGGTCTGAATCATGATTTTTATCCTTTTTAAAAATTTTTAAAGATTCTATGTCTCTTTCACAACCTCCTTACTCACTTCCTCTAGATCTTTCTAATAAGTGATGATGGTACAGTGGAAAGAATCCTTGTCATCAGGCAATGTGGCTTCTCTTTTCTACTTGACTTTGGATGAGCCACAGAACCTGTTTCCTCATCTATAAATTGAAGATAAAAATACCCAAGTCACAGAGTTGTAAGGATTAAGTGAAATGTACCTGGCATGAAATGCTCCCTAAAATTGGAGTTTGATTCCTGATGGTGCTTTTGTTTTCCCAACAAATAATCATAATAAAAAAAATCAATTACTTGTGGTTAAGAGCATGGATTCTGAACAAACTGTTTGGGTTTCAGTCATGTCTTCATCACTTACGAGCAGCCTGACTTTGGGTAGGGCATTCCACCTCTCTGTGCCCAACTTTACTCATCTAAAAAATGGGTATATTAATAGTATTATCTTGGGGCGCCTGGGTGGCTCAGTTGTTGGGCGTCTGCCTTTGGCTCACGGCGTGATCCCAGGGTCCTGGGATCGAGCCTCACATTGGGCTCCTCCGCTGGGAGCCTGCTTCTTCCTCTCCCATTCCCCCTGCTTGTGTTCCCTCTCTCGCTGACTGTCTCTCTCTCTGTCAAAGAAATAAGTAAAATCTTTAAAAAAAATAGTACTGTTACCTTGTACAATTGCTGTGAGCATTAAATGAGTTAATACTTATAAAGCACTTGCAAGTAGCTACATATAGAAATGCTATATGTGTTTGTGAAACAAACAAGCAATCAACTAAATAAGTAAAGGGGCTCCTGCCTTCCCTCAGCATACCAAGGAAAGTCCAAAATTTTGTCATGGACGCTGAGGCTTGGAGAGCTCTGTTTGTCTGCTGTACTGGTTGCCTTTCATACTGCAGGTGTGTCCCAGGGGGCGCCATCCAGAGCCTTTGAGTCTTAGGAGGAAATGTGATCCTACTCCCTCTGTGTGCAGTTCAGCCAAGGATGACCTTAGGCTCAGTTCTCCAGTCCCACAAGCATCCACCTCCAAGGGCCTCAGCTTCTTAAAGGGACTGATTACCTCTACCCCACCCACCCTCTTCTGGACAAAGATTGCTCTTTCCTTCTCTGCTTTGTTTGGTTGATCTGCATGAGTTCTTCTCACACACAAAGGGGCTCATTATACTCCCTTTCCCTGGATACTTTCTGGCAAGATGCAGCCTGTATATCTACTTGCAGTACTCCTGGGGGAGTGCGGGGTGTGACCCTGGTAGTGGTAGAAGTTGCCCTCAGTGAGGCCATGTTGGTTTTTTGGAAAGATGGATCCTGTATGACCCTTTCTGGATTAGTTCAATCAACTTTTGATGTTTAGGATTTAGCATCTGTGATTCCAGCCAATATGTGCACAAGTTGATATAGTCAGGTATCCCGGGGTAGAATGCATCTCCCCCCTCATTTAAATTATCTTGTTAAGACAACCAGTCTTATCTTGGTTGAGGCAAATCTTTTTTGTTAAGATTTTTTTATGTATTTGAGACAGAGAGGGAGAGCACAGAGGGAGAAGTAGACTCCCCGCTGAGCAGAGAGTCTGACATGGGACTTGATCCGGGGACCCCGAGATCATGATCTGAGCCAAAGGCCGATGCTTAACTAACTGAACCACCCGGGTGGAGGTAAATCTTTAGTTATGGTTTGTAATTCCACTGAGGTCTAAGGTTTAAATTCTACACTTGTCTGAATATTTTGCTCATGAAAGAGAAGGATCTTTAGAAGCAAATGGGATTTAGGAATCTCCAAGAGATTTCTGAGTAATGCAGGTGGTCTGGACAGGGTGAGGACGAGAGAGACTGAAGGAGGGGGAGACTAGGTATAGGGAGACAATAGGAGGACAGGGACCAGGTACTAGGGAAATGAGTCTGGTTTGTTGTTTCTTAAGTTTATCAAATTCCTCATGAAATTTTGCCAGAGAAACTTTTAGTGAAGCAATTTTTCAAGCAGAATTTTGTTAGGAGGCTTCTGCATATCAGTCAAAAAATGCTGCCCACTGAGCCGGAGATAACTTATTTCCTTTTTAAAAAATTGAGGTATAATTGACATATAACATTTTATTAGTTCCAGATCTACAATGTAATAATTTTGTTATATTTTGTTATAATTTTTTCTTATGATGACAACTTTTAAGATCTCTTAGCAACCTTAACCTTCAAATATACAATACAGTATTATTAACTCTAGTCACCAGACTGTGCGTTACATCCCCATGACTTATTTGTTTTATAACTGAAAGTTTGTACCTTTTGACTCCCTCAACTATTTCCCTTCTGCTCCCCCTGCCACCCCACCTCTGGCCACCACCGGTCTGGTTCTCTATATCTATGAGCTTGAGGTTTTTATTTTTTAAATTTTTTTTTATTATTATTTTTTTATTACACATATAAGTGAGATCATGGCAATTGTCTTCCTCTGACTTATTTCATTTAGCACAATGGCCTCGAGGTCTAACCATGTTGTGGCAAATGGCAATTATTTGTTTTGTTTCTTCAGGTGCTTCTCCAATGAATGATTTTGTTTAAATCAAATGTTCCTCAGAGTGTCCCTGGAAGTCTCAGTCATCCTTGCCAAAGTCCTGCTATTTATAGAGAGAGGTGTAATCATTAGGACTATAAAGAGAGCACAGATAAAGTACAGCAGTTTTCACTGTGAGGGGAAAATTTGGACTTAAATGATCTCATGAGACTTGGCCAAGGTCAAGTGAAAGTGACGTGTGTACACTTTTTGTCTTGGGCCCCCAACCTAAAGGTTGGCTTTCCCTGTACACACACCCAAAATATCTGCACTCCAACAGGTGGACAACCAGAGAAATCATGCTCTCTGGATCAGAGACCAACTCTCAAAACAAAAAGTGAAATGTAAGAAGAACAGATCACGTTATATTGGTGACCCACAGCAGAATTTGTCCAAATGGACACCAGTCCAGTGAGAACCACAAACTCCTCTATCGATGGGGTTGGCTTGAAGGCTTGTAGAGTCTGTCTTGTCATCTTCTGTCTGTCTTCTACCCATGATTCTCCTTTTTTTAAAAAAAGATTTTATTTATTTGTTTTAGAGAGTGTGAGCAGAGGGAGGGGCAGAGGAAGAGAGAATCCCAAGCCGACTCAGCATGGAGCTCCATGCTCACCATGGAGCCTGATGTCGGCCTTGATCTCACAACCTCAAGATCATGACTTGAGCTGAAACCAAGAGTCAGACACCCACCCAACTAAGCCACCCAAGTGCCCCCCCATTCTCTTTTTCATGACAAATGACCCTCTTAGTAAACACAAAATGGAAACACAGAAGAGAGAGAAAAAGAAATGTTCTGATTCCATCAAGGATGCCAAATAAACTGAAACCAAAACCCCAGCTTGAGTACCACACTGAGAATAAGTAATGTGGAACTCAACTCAGACAGAGTGGGCTTCAGACTCAGGTCTGACTTATCAAATCAGCATGAACTTGTCAAGCCATGAGCAGCCAGATGTAACGAAACTCTATGGGTATTGCTCTTAGTCAAATGCCCAGGTCTGAAGCAATGGGCAGTACTGGTAAAACTGTGGAAATAAATGAAAACCACTCAAACGAGAACAAACAGAGGCTATTTACACAGAGCTTGCCATAGCAAGGGGGGGTCCATCCTTATCACTCGCATTTGGCAGAAAGTAAATGTCAAGCAGAGGGGGAAACATTTATGGTGGGAAATAGAGGCTTCAGGTATGCTCTTATTGGAGGTTGTTGGCATGGGAAAGCTGAAGTTGGGTTAACTAGTATTGGGCCTCTTGTGTAATTGGTTTGGGGAGCATAGTTTGCTTTCTCTACTTCATCCTGAACTGGAAGTAGAGGTGATAGATAGAGAAGCTAACACTCATTGACCAAGCCTTGACTGTTCTGGACCAATTATTGTAGAGGTTGTGGTTTGGTTTGCTGGACTGGTTGCTGCCAAGGTTGTGGGTCAAATTGCATTGCTGTATTTGTCTGTTTGCATTTTCAGTCTCTTAGTAGTTTTCATATTAAACTTACTTTTGGCCATACAGACAGATCATACAGACCCATCAAACTCAACATATTTAGAAATAAATTCATTATTTTAATTAAATTTACAAACTTCTATGCATCTGATAATAATCTCCCCTGTACAGATGTTAATATTCTAAGTGAAACATGGTCAAATAAACACAAACTGTAGTAACTACTGCAAAGATGTAGGTACATGTTGTTAAGGTGGCATGGAAGAGAGCAATCCCATTCAGCCAGAGACATTGTGGAAGGCTGAACAGAGGAGGTGATACCTCAGCCCATCTTTAAGAAATGCAGTCTATCCAGGAAAAAATTGTGTATGAGGAAGTGGGGGTGGAGTGAGAGGGGGGTTTAGGTGAGTGTGCCCAATATGCCAGATATGGAAGACAGAGATGTCATGACCTATGTAGGAAACTAACTTGGCTCCTCCTGAAGGAACACAGTTGTAGGAATGGGAATGGAGGAGAGATGAAGCTGGAGAGCTAGTCAGCGATCAGTTTATGGATGACCTGAGAAGCCATTGGTAAGAATTGTGGACTTTGACCTATAGTCACATAGGGATTTGTGTGTTTAAAAAGGTTACTCTTTCAGAAATATAGAGAATGTATTGGAAGAGAATGAAAACTCTCTTTAACCATTGTGTCTGGCATACAGGAGGTACTTAATACATTCTTGTTAAAAGCTTAAATAAGTTGTAATTAGCTGCTGGATGACCTTTGTGCAAATAAGTGCAACTTTGATTTCCATTCCCTATTCACATGTGCCTTCCTTGAGAGGACAGCTTTCTCTACCATGGTGGATAAGCAAGATGTTCAGTTTTATTGTCTCTTGGGCATTTCAGCTCAGTGCCCCTCGGAAACTTGTGGGCTGTCCTCACTCATTCCAGCATCACTGTGTTCTGATGGCTTGCCAGTCAACAACTACCACACACCAGGCAATAGACCTCCTGACTTAAAGATCTTTCTTCTCCACAGGAGAGCAGAGAAGGGAGTCAAGTGGAGCATGCCTTATTTTTCCTCTTATCTTGCCGCTTTATAGTAGAACAACAATTTAGGAATGAATAGCTAGAGCAACTTGGACTTGCTCCAGAGTCCCAGTGGGAAAGCATCCAAGGACAGTGTGAGCATTGTGGAAATGCCTTACCTTCTGCCCCTCTCAGGCTCTCATTCCTCCCCCATACCTCACCTTCTAGAGAGCTCTGTCAATTTCTATCATGGGAAACTCATCCTTGTGCATGAAACAAGATCCTGTTCCCTGGATCCAATGTTTCACACCAACATTTTATTATTTTTAAATATGGAATGGAAGAGAAAGCCTGCCCTAGGTAATTCCACGTAGGGTTTTTTTAATTTAATTTTATTTTTTAGCACAGCAATGTTTTTCTGCTGTGAAGTCTCTCAGGAATGCATTGCAGCATCACATTTGCTTCAAATACATAGCTCGGCATTTTGTTTACTTAGCATTTATCTTGAGTGAAGACACTTCTTGAGGATGACTGCAGTTAGGCTGCGTTGTTTACTCACTGAGGTGAATCACAGGTAATTTCTGTTTCTATTTCATTGTTCCGATTCCCAATGTCTTTGACTTTTACCCCAAAGAGTCAGTCAGAAAGGGACTGAGCACTGTATAACGCTGTAGCTGTGCTCTTCATGCACATGTTCGCTGTCTTAAAATGCAGTTAGAGGCTGCCTCTTCAGTGGGTACTCATACAATTCAAACCAACCAACGAACCCACACAGTGGTGTTCTTCCCTGTCATGCCTTCCAGAGACCGGTCTTCCTTTTACTGTTTCCACAGGTGGAGAGTGCGCTCATCCACGGAGGCTGTTCCTTGCTGGAGCAGAGCAGGCACAGACATTTCCCAAGGACAAAGCTCACTTTTATGCTTTTTTTAATTAAAGGAGGGAAGTAAGTCTTACCCCATGTTGGGAATGGGAACATTTCCATAAGTAGCAAAGCACTGCCATTGTGCACAACAGTCTTTGGTTCCTTCCCTACTCTACAAACTATATTCCTTTTGATGGAAGTTTCTGTTATCCGAAAAAGGCTTTTAACATTTAGGCAAGAAGTAAATTTCTTATTAGAGTAGGATGAAATTATTTAGTTCTCTTACTTGGGGATGTGGTTGGATGAGGAGTGAGTCATGCTGGTGATGATAATTCATCTTGTTCCATCTGCAAGATGTTCATGGTCAGAGGCAAGATAACACAGCATTGCAATGTTTTAATAACCTCTAGTTGTATTCTGGGAAGAATGCGGTGTGGCTGGATCATATTCTTAACTGTTAAAATTTGTGTAAGTACTCTTATTCTTTCTCCTTCTATTTTCATTTCACCATTTAAGCAACCTGACTTGTGTTTCGCTGTCTCAAAAGAGGAATGCACAGGGCTGAATATAGAGCCTGGATAGAATCCTCGGCTTTTCCTTCCCATAAATTATTCTTATTAAGAAGAACTGAATTTGTGGTTCAGAAAGAAGAAAAAAAAAAAGACTTCTCTGGAGGTGGGAAACAAACTCCGGGACAAGAGAGAGAAGTGATGGTGGATTTAGGAATAGCGGATTCTTCTTCCTTCTTCCTGGTGGAGCTCTTAGAACTGCTCATATTAATTTGTGCATAAATCACATGGCAGCAGATGACACTCACCTTGCTCTTTGCTATCTCTCTGGGGGGAAACCAAGAAAAAGTTAGGCACAGTTTCCTTTAGCTCAGTGGGATGGAGGTTCAGATGCAAAATTATTTTTATTTAAAGAAGCTATGTTAAGCTATAATATTCCTGGCACATAAAATTAAGGGACTACTTGTAAAGTTCTGTACCACTTACTAACTCAGTGACCTTGGGCAAGTTTCTTAACCCTTCCAAACCTCATGTATCTGTAAAATAGGGATAACAAACCAACCTAGAAGGATTGTTTTAAAAACTAAAGTACAGGAGCTAATGTATGTCAAGGATTAGCAGGGTATCATTAACTGGCATCTATTATTACATTATTACTTTTACTTGTAATAAAGTGACAATTATGTTGATGTAATAGTTTGATAAAAGATCACACTTGTTTGATCCAGTGTGAACCTCTCATTATTATGTTGTCACCCTGCCTGAATACACGTTTACATACCCATCAAAATTTTAAAGCTATAAATATAGTTTTATTGAGTGAGAAGCTCATTATTGGAGATAATGTCTCAAATTTGTGAAATTGACTTAGTATTTAAGTGAAGAACACAAGAAATACTTGCTACTTCTTTAAATTGCAAAGATTTACTCATACTAAATCCTAATTTATTGCATGTACATTTCAAATACGTTTATGAGAAATTCATTAAAAACTGAAAATGTCAACATAGAATTTTAATTATTATACTTAGTACATACTGGAAATGTCACAAAATATCAGGATTATACGAGCTAAACAAATTGACAGCATCTTTAGGGAACAAACTATTTCTACTATAAAGACTTGTGTCCTTATTCCCTCAATGATTTGTTGTTCAATAAATGCTAATCGATGATGATACAATAACATTTTGTGAATTTAATTTTCTCCATTTCTCTCCTCTGGGAAGGTACATGAAAAGTATGCTTTAAATAATTCTTTGCTTCAACTCATCCAACTTCTTGTTAAAGCTATTTTGCCTTCGGAGTGTTTCTCTAACCACTTAGTCCTTCGTGCCCTAAAGCAGAGCTTACTAACCAGTGATGCACAGTGTACCAAAAATGGGTTATGAATGTGCCTGGGGAGGACTCCTCCACCTTCAAGTTGATGAGTGGGGTCTCAGGGTAGCAAGTGCTCCATGGTCCCTCTAGCTAAAGCAGCTGCTTCTATTTACCCTACTGTTCTGTACGTATGTTATTAATACTATCTGTATGTGTCATGAAAGGGTAGAAAGACTGGCAAACGAATAAAAATTATTCTAAATTAAAAAAAAAATCTCACTTAACCCTTTTGAGTGTCTTTTCACATGTTAATAATTTATAGAAATGCTAGTCCACGATTCACTGTTAGATTCAGATACTTGCAATTACATTTTTCCAGGAAAAATTTAAAAAAAATTCAACAGTGGGAAGCATCTTTCTGAGAGTGGAAAAAACTAAGAACAAAATAAAATAAGACTGATATAATTTCTAGATGCTATATTAAATTTAAAAGCCAGCTTGCTAAGAAGATAGATCTTAAAAGTTCTCATCACACACACATGCACACACACACACAGAGACACAAACACACACAGACACACACACAGTATTTGTAACCATATATGGTGATGGATGTTAACTAGACTTACTGTGGTGATCATTTTGCAATATATACAGATATTGAGTCATGTACACCTGAACTAATGTTATAGGTCAGTAGTACCTCAATTTAAAAAAGTAAAGTGCGCACCGCTGCCTTAGTGCACAGTTATTTAAGACACTTTTGAGTAGAGATTCTTTAAGAGGAAGAAAAACCTCACTTTCATGTTGTCTTAATATTCAATAACTTATTTTTATGATTTAGTTCTAACATAAGTGCTTTCTATTCATTAAAATCTTAGAATTAAATATTTCAGAAAAGTTGCATGGAACATCATGAAACATTCTCATAATGACATTTAATATGCTGATTTTCATCATATTTTACTTTACTCTTTCTACATAAAGATCAGTTGTATTTCCGATGGAGGAAATAGCAAAACAGAGCACAACAATTTGTGACAAGCAACAATGAGTGCATTATAGATGAGTTGACTGAAGAAGTTATAAGTTCAACTTCTGTAAGAGAGACCCAAATAACAGGGTTTAAAAAAATGGAGATTATTTCTCTCACAAAAGAATTCAGGGCAAGAGTGATGGCTCCAAATGTCAGGGGTCCAGGCTCTCTTATCATGTACTATTCTGGTATCCTCTAAAAATTATTTCCACTTCATGATTGAAAATGTCTGCTCCAACTCCAGCCATCATGTCAATGATCTAGTTGTGGAAAGGAGTAATGTAGAGGACATAATTTTTTATAATAATATTTTTATATTATATTATGTTAGTCACCATACAGTACATCCCTAGTTTTTGATGTAAAGTTCCATGATTCATTACTTGCATATAACACCCAGTGCACCATGCAATATGTGCCCTCCTTAATACCCATCACCAGCCTATCCCATTCCCTCATCCCCCTCCCCTCTGAAGCCCTGTTTGTTTCCCAGAGTCCATAGTCTCTCATGCTTCATGACTTTTTCTTTTAATTGGTTAAACTGTAAATTTCATACATTACTTTCTCTCACATTCTATTAGTTAGGATATAGGCCCATGGTCATGCCTACCTTCAAGGAAAGATGAGAAATGCAATCCAGCTAAAAACCATTACTATGAAAGTGTTAAAGGGACATTATAAAAACAATTAGGAGTCTGTGTTAGCAAAGTACCAATGTGAAAACATCCATAAATAATCACATACAAGACAAAGAAGAGCACATTTATTGTGAACTTCAGCATACTTTGGTTTTACTGGAGACCCAAAGGGAACACAGGGATGTCACTATACAGCCTTTCCTTCAATCTGATGTATGCTCTCAGAAAATAATTACTTTCCATACCAAGATACATTTTTTTATATCATAAAATAAAAAAATAAGGGAGTCCTTTAAAGAATTTATCCTCTATTAGGAAAAAAGATAAAAATAAAAATTTAATGTCATACGTTAAGTTTAATAATAGAAATATGTACAAAGTTTAGTGGTGGGATAATAGTCACTAAAACAATTTAGGTAACTCCAATGAAATTTTGTCAAGGATTTATGCAATGCTTGAGCTGGGTCTGAATGGTGAGCTTGTGAATTTTCATCTATTTCTTGGAAAAAGAGAAATTATGCACAATTTTAGCTTACTAAGGAATTACTTCTTATCATTGTAGACAAGATATTTGGCAGTGAGAGCAGGAAAAGATCCCAATTTTGTTTAGGGTTCCTGTTCAGTGAACCTCCACCAAAGATGGTGACGCTGTTGGTCAGGGCCCTCTCCTCACAGACCTCTCTCTTCGGATCTGGGGTGGTAACTTGATCTTACTAGTTTTGAAGTCTGAATTATCTATCTCTTACGGTTTCCCTACCTTGTCATTCTCCTCCTCCTCCTTCTCCTCCTGCTCCCCCTCCTCCACCTCCAGTCCTTTAAGTAAAACCCTCTTCAATATCTCAGTTTGATCTTGTCCATCTGTTTCCTACTGGAAACCTGATGAGTATAATGTGTTATTATATGTTGAAAGAATGTAAAATACACAATGAAATAAGGAATAAAAGTCTTATTCTAAATTACAAACAATTATCACACATACACAAAAATAATCACTTAGTAATGGAAGTGGAACACATAAAGGCACAATACTGAGATAATTTAATACAGCATTCTTCATTGGGGGCATGTCATACTGACAAAAATATTTTTAAGATTGGATTGTTTTAAAGCATTGAATTAGTATATATGTATATAATTTTGAATTTATATGCTTATATATTTATGTCCAAGGAATTAAGCATGTAATTTTAAATAACAATAAAACTTCAAATTAATCATTATTAGAACACTGAGAAACATTTCTAACTGTAGTGCTGTCAATTTCTGATTTTAAATTCAACAAATCAAGAAACAAAATGACCAAAAAAGTGCAAAAATTGCAGTGACTTTGTATAAATTGTCCTTAATTATCACTGCTTAAAAGAAAAACTTAAATATAAATCACAGATTTATATAGTCAATAATAATTGATTAGGATATTGCTATTCAAACATATGTGGCAGTGCTAAAGCAATATTCAGAGGTAAATTCATAGTGAAATTATTTTCAATATGTAAGTGCTAAGAATAAAAATAAATATTAAAAAGAAATTTTCAGAAAGCAATGGAAGGGGAATATAAAGAAAAAAATTAAAATGTATATTAAATGATGTATAGTAAATATATATTAAGTATATATTAAATGTATATTAAGTGATGCATATTAAATGATGATCGAAGGGTTGATTCTTCTCAAATGCATAACATACCGGAACAATATATTCTGGTAAATCTAATCAATTGGTAGAAAATGCAGAAAATATATTTAGAAATCAGAAAAAAAATCACAAATCAGAAAAAAAACTGAACACTTTTTGAGTCCAGTCTTAATATTATTTCTAAAAGCATGTACTACGATCAGTTAAAAATGTTTTTTTAAAAAGTCTAAATCGATAGAAGAGTTCAATTTAATTCTGAGATAATACGAATTAGCACAACTGATTTAAGAAAAAAAATCTGGAAAAAAGATAGTGAAAGTGTTTTAAATTACAATTTTTAAACAATTTCTAGATACTCTCTGGGTTAAAAAGTTCATTAGAAACACCATTGCCTTAAGAAAGAATAGAAAGAGAACAGGATTCTACAAAATAAAAGACGAGCAAAATGTCACAAATGTTAGGCAATTAAATTGCTCCTTCCTGTGCTAGAAAATTTGAGATCCTGGATGAAAGAGATAGCATTTTTTTTTCTTTACAGAGCATAAAAATAGAAAGCTCATTTCCAAAAATAGTAGTGAGAATTGTCTTGACAAAGATGTAATGCACAAATAATCTCCATCAAATTATTGTATATTTTGACTTCTGCTTCTGTTGATGATGAAGTAACAGAGAACAGATTTATTCTCCTATTGGGAAGGGGGTCCAAATCAGATCCTACTATCTCACTGAGTTGAGGAGACAGAGATCAGATTTTCCAGGTGAGGTGACTGGAATCTTAAGGGCAGATTTCCAGTGAGGAGGCAGCTCTTAATATTTAAGGAAAAAAATAATAGCAAACATACAAATTCTTCTGGAGACTTGAAAAGGAGAAACACTGCTAGCTCATCTGATGAGTCAGCATAACTTGGAGAACGAAATCTTACAGGAACATTGCCGACTCATGTCTATTGCAGTCCTTTGACTCATGAACATTGATGCAACAATTCTAGCTAGAATACCAACAAACTGAATCCAGTAACACATGATTTTAAATCATGTGAAAGATTGATTATATATATTTTTTAGGAATGCAAATATATTAAATATTCCCTACACAATTCTCTATAGCACCCCCCCCCCATTAACAAAATAATGGAGAAAAATATAGCTGCAGAAAAAGCTTTTGGAAACATTACACATTTATTCATGAGAGAAGCTTTTATAACATTAAGAATAGAAAGAAACTTTATTAATATAAGAAAGGTTAACCAAGCAAACAAGCCCAATCCCTAAAGCTAGCACTACACTTAATGGTAAAATATTGATAGCTTTTCCTTTGGGAGTGAAGCAGGCAAGGAAGTTTGCTATTATCACTCATCTTCAATATCATACTGGAAGATTAGGAAACTATTGTTAAAAGAAGAGGAAAAGCTCTAAAAAAATGGATAATTTCGACTGCATTACAGGTGAAACCTTCCACTCTTTAAAATAGTACTTTAAGAAAGTGAATGTCAAGCCAAATGAAAGAGGGTATTTGCAATCCATATAACTATAAATGGCTCAGAGTTCATAAGTAATTCATAAACATCAATAAGGAAAAAGTATGGAGTAAAAACATGGGCAATGAATTTGAACAGGCAATTTGTAAAAGTGAATATCCGTATAAGCGATAATTGTACAATGGAGTACATATTTACTAGTTTCACTAATAATAATTGGAAAATGTAAAATTAAACCAAAGCGAGATTCTATTAGACACCACCAGGATGGCTCAAATTTTTAAAAATCTGAAAATGTCAAGTGTTAACAAGAATATGGAACAGTAGGAACTTTTTACACAGCTTTGGTGGGAGTGGAATTTGGAATAAGCATTTTGGAAACCAGTGTGACTTGTCAGTTAAGTTGAGAGGTGCATACCTTATTACCCATAAGTTCTACAGTTAGGAATTTGTCCAGCAGAAATGTATACACATTTGCCTTACAAGACACATACCTGAATCTTCACAGTAACATTATTCACAATAGCCTCAAACTGGAAATAATTTAAATATCTACCACGGAGTGGGCATGCAAACTGTTGTATAATTATAGCGGAGCACTATTCAGGAAAATGAATGAACTTAAGCTGTAGACAAAAATACGGAATAAAATAGGTGTATAAATATATTGAAAGGATCGAGACACAAAAATACATGCTATATGATTCTGTTTGCATAAAATTCAAAAATAGGTGACATGAACCATTGTGTTTGGGGATGTGTGCTAACAAGCATGTAGAAAAGGAAGAAAAACAACCCTATAAAAGGATGCAGGAGAGAGCATGTCCTGGGGGCTTCTGGAAGTTGCTGGCAAAGTTCTATTTCTTCACCTGTTTACACTTGGGGTTTGCTTTGTAATAATTAATTGCGTAAAATTTATTTTATGTACTTTTCCGTATGTATGTTATAGTACACAATAAAAAAGTTTAATAAAATCAACATGATTTCTAGCCTTACTTTAAATCAAATGAGGAACTCTGTATTTTAGCTGGAAAGTTAATGTTGAATGCTACAAAGTGGAAGAATATGTCAGTTAATTAATTTACTCCTTTACCTTTGTATTAGAATTGTTTCCTTATCATAAATGGTGTTGAGTTTTTATACAAACACCTGGAGTTTTCTCCTCTCTAGTTTTACAAATATTGTCAAAAATTTGTTTTACAAGTTATTTTGTACTGCTTTGTTTTTGAATAGGTTTGTAACAAGTGGACATAATTGAATTTAAGCAGATGTGGCCTGCAAAACTCTCACTTTTCTGGCTTTTGTTTCATAAAAAACCCAAACTAGTAAAGGTATTTTGTGAGGTGTTTCGTTGTCCGGAGACAGTGCATTTGTGAAGAAAATAGGGAATAAGGAGAGATCGTGGTGTCTTCAGTGTCTAAAGTTAGTGCGTCCTGTGATTAAGGAGATTTACGTGTTGCGCCTTTTTTTTTTTTTTTCCTTCAAAGTACAAGGAAATTAGAGACCCCAGGAGGGATGAGACTTCACTTCTTGCCAGTCCAATGAGAATGGGCTTAGACTTTAATTTATGTTAATATAATAATGATGATATATTTGGTGAAAAGGCACAAGGAGGAGCTCCTAAAGTACGGTTTAATTTTTAACTTTGGTGTTGATTGCATGAATGTTTGCTCTGCAAAATTCAACTGTACATGTGCTTTGTGCTCTGCTTATCTTTCTATTAGCCTCTGGTCTCTTGGAAATAGAGTCTAATGCAAGGATTTATGCTGATGCTTTATTTGTGAGGTGCAATTCTAGGAGATGAGAGTGAGGGCAAAGGGAAGTGAGCTCCAGTGTGAGCTGATGGAGTACTGTGCTGACCCTGAGCCATGAAGACTGCAAAAGATGCCACTGGCTGCTTGGCAGGTGCACCTGCCATGCCTTGCAGACTGTCTACAGGCAGGGTCTACAGAGAAATAGTATCTCAGAAGGGAAGAGTGAAGAGAAGGAGAGGGTGTTTATGAGGACTCGTCCTGTCTGCACTGGTCAAAGATCACGGCATCAGGTTTTGATTCCCATGTATTTCTAGAGTGCATTATTTGGCCTGTTAGGTGGCTCCTGGGAAGTTAGATAATATTCTGTGTCTTGTGTTTCACTTCAGTTCAAGAAATCTTTGGAGAGCCAGATTCTCCTAGGCTGTGATCAATCAACCTCTGGTGGAGAAATTCTGTGAGTGTGTGTGTGTGTGTGTGTGTGTGTGTGTGTTGGAATACCATGAAAGGGACTGTGGGGACACAGATACAGAAGGTCCAGGAGGCAGGAGAGGCCAGGAGGATATTGAGGAGGTCTTGAAGATATATTTGAGCAAAACAGATTTTAAAACAAAAGAGTAAAGTAATATATATATATAATTCATATACACTTCTTAGCCATTAAGGTTACTTGAAATAAATTCATTGTCTCTAGTATCCATCACTTTAAAATGTATTTTTGCATGCTGTTAAAAGAATTTCATTTTCTTGATTTCTCTGCTTAGAAAAGTAGATTTTTTTTCTGAGCTACAAAACAAATCAATTTGTAGCTTCATATTGGTAGGGAGAAATTAGTCCATATCATCTCTTTGTGATAGTGTTTTAAAATTTATGCTTTGTTTCAAAGGGATTGTATCATTTATTACTATTGTTATATATATAATTTTTGATATGTTTTATGGAAATTTTTATTCTCACTGAAAGTTAGTTATTTTCAATCAGTATGGTTTAGTATCATAGCTTAAAGTAGCTTTGAGGGGCACCTGGGTGGCTCAGTTGCTACGTGTCCAACTTTTGAATTCAGTTCCAGTCTTGATCTCAGTGTCATGAGCCCACATCGGCCTCTGAACTGGGCTGCTTAAGATTCTCTCTGTTCCTCTCCCTCTGCCCCGCCCCCAAATAAAAAAAAAAAGGTAGCTTTGAGAATAATTTCCTTGTCTTCTATGATGTTTTAGTTTTTGTTAATGGACACAGTGTATACTGTCAATGATGATTATAAATGAATTTGTAATTTAAAAAATCATCACCAACAACAGACTTCGAAAAGGAGCAGCATATAACAAACCCTTAACTTTCTTGCTCTTTTTTTCTCACTTCGTAAAACTGAAGCATTGGTCAAAGCCCACCCTGTATACTCTGTGCCCAGACAGTCATTGGAGAACACATAAAAAACAACAAAACAAAATAAAGCTGTCTTGTTGATCTCACTTTAAATACAGCACCACTGAACTAAGAGGTTCTTCATGCTGCCCATTGATCACAGGGTATTTTCCTGGTTGATTTCCTCTTTCTCACATTCCTGATTTTCTCCTCTCTCCTCACACTTGCAACATGTCTTTCCTATCCTCATTATCAGCTGATAACCTATTTTCTTTCTTCACTGAAAAAATGGAAGCAATCAGAAAAAAATTTTCAAGAGCTCTAACCACCCCATCTCCCCAGGTGTCTGTAGTTGAGTTCGTGGGCAATATCATTGCCTGCTATGAATGAACCCTCCACACTCTTCCCTGAGGTCAGCCACCATGCTGCACCCTCTATCCTATTCTCCTTCAGTCATTCAAGTTCAATACTCCAGCAATTCTCTCATCTCTGCATCAGTATTTTTTCTTTTTCCCATACAGCATGCAAATATGATTTTTAAAATTACCATCATAAAATGATCTCTTGACCCCACATCTCCCTGTAGCTATCATAGCATTTTTCATCTCCCCTTTTAAAATAAAAGAGCTCTCTGAAAGAATCACCCTTGCTTACGCTCTCTTCTCATTCTCTCTTGGAGTCATTGGGATCAGCTTTCCTCCTTTAGCATTGCACTAAACCTGCACTTTATAAAGATCAGCCATGACCTTCAATCGCCAAGGGTCATTTCTAGTTCCTCATCTTACAAGTAGTATTTGCATCGCTGATCACTATGTCATCTTGAAATACTTTCTTTACTTGGCTTCCAACACCACACTTGCCTGGTTTTACTCTTACCTTTATGGCCCCTCATTTGCATTGTCTTTTGCTGGTTTCCTCTTCATCTCCTCTATCTTTAAATATTGGAATGTTCCAGTATATAGTAGTTAGACACCTTCTCTTTTCTATTTGTATTAATTAGTCAGATGACTTTACCTATAACCTAAATGTTGTTGATTCCCAAGCTCATATTTCCACTTGATAGCTAAAGCATTTCAAAGTTCTTACCTCAGAAGACTTGGCTGTTTCCACCACAGACTTCTCCATTTAAGCTGATTGCAATTATAGTCCCATTTCTTGAGCTAAAAACCTTCCTGTCAACCTTGACTCTTTTTGTTCTATCACATTCAGATCCAGTATTGCAGAAAATCTCACTGGTTCTGCCTTCAAAATATATCCAAATTTTGACCTTTACACTGTCTTTACCACCATGAGGTCAAAGCCTCCAACATCTGATTGGTTTCTCTGCTTCTGCTCTTCCTCTACTCCTGCCTACCACTACCACTGCAGAGACTGATCTTGCTAAAATGTAGATTTTCTTAGAAATTCACTACTCCTTATCTCACTGAGTAAATGCTACACATTAATATGATTTTCAAGTCCTAACAGGATCTGGCCCTGTGTTACCCTCTAACTACATTTTCTACTCATTTGTTGAGTAGAAAATTCAGTTACCCTGAATTTCTTGCAGTTCCTTGAATACAACTTTTGTATTCAGGGTTTTTCACTTCCTGTTCCCTCTGCTTAGAAGTTTCTTCCAGTAGATACAATCTTTGAAGTATATATAGAAACTCCACACATATTTAAATTTTAATACCAACTTCTACATTACTCATGGGATAAGGAAAAATCAAAATAGAAACTAAAACATATTTAGCAACAAAAAAGCTGTAGGTAGTTCATATAAAATTTATAGGGGCACCTGGGTGGCTCAGTTGGTTAAGCAGCCAACTCTTGGTTTCAACTCAGGTCATGATCTCGGGGTCATGGGATTGAGCCCCGTGATGGGCTCCGCTCACTGCAGAGTCTGCTTGAGATTCTTTCCCTCTCCCTCCTCTTCTGCTCCCCCCCTTGCACTCTTTCTCACAAATAAATAAAGAAAATCTTTAAAAAGATTTATAGGCTAGATCATAAGATCTAGCTTAAGCTTATACGGGGAAAAATTATAGCCTTAATTGGTTTATTACAAAAAGGAATGCCAAAAACCATGAATGAAATATTCAAGGAAAGACAGAAGGGAAGAAAGCTTCCAAAAAAGTAGAAGAAAAATAATAAAAGCAATTAAAAAACAGTGAAAAAGGATATAGATACATGATATTTAAAAACTGAAAAAGCCAAACTGACTCATTGAACAAGCTAGTAAAATCAGCAAACTTTGGAAAAGATTAATTAGGAATATTGAAAGAAAGTGCAAAGAAACATACTAGAAAGAAAAATTCAACCACAGATGCTATGGAGTTTGAAAGATACTATCATGAAGAAATTTTGCCAAACATTAGAAAACTCAAGTGAACAACCTCCATAAAAATGGAAGAAAACAATTAAAAAAAAAAAGAAATATAAACTATATAAATCATATATAGGTGAACAAATTCTAACTAGTGGTTAAGATATTCTTCCCACAAAATATCAGATTCCAGTTTTATATAGGTAACACTTCTTTAAAACAAACATTTTCAATTTTGTACATAATGTTTCAGAAAAATATATTGGCTAACATATATTTTATCACAAGGCAAGGCACATATAGTTTGAGAAATGAAACAGGCACGTCAGTTTCACTCAGTAGTAGAGGTACCAAAAGCCCCAAACAAAATATAAACAAAGCAAATCCAGCAATGTGTAAAAATATAATACATTTTATCAAGTTGTGCTTATTTTCTAACACAAGGAGAGTTTTCCATTGCAAAATTTATGGTGTAATTCATGTTAAAATGAAGCCCATAGGATATATATCTTTAGAAGCAAAGAAAGCATTCAATAAAGCTCAATATCCATTAATAAGACAAATTCTTAGAAAATGATAAAATATATGCAAAAACTCTACAACAAATATGCTATGATTTCAAATTGAAAGCATGTCTCCAAAAGGAAGAAGAATGGTCTAAGATGGCCTTTACAAGCATTCCTTTATTATTTTTCCCTTGAGAGTCAAGATAGGACAGTGTTACAAGAAAACAATGCAAGAGTATAAGGATGAAAAAAGATAAAATATTCATTCAGCAATGAAATGACTGTCTTCACAGAAAACAGAAGAATCATAGAGAAACTATTGGTATCTTATAAGAGATTTTAACAATGTTTGATTCAAAAATCAATATATAAACAATTTTATGAGCACACATTTATAAAATATAATTAGAAAACACAATCTGAAAAGGCAAATAATTTACAGTAGCTATAATTTCAGCATTTAAGAATAAATATAACCAAAGATGTGCAGGGATTTCATGTATAAAACAAAATTTGTTTAAAGATATTTAAGAAAAAACAAATATGGATACTTCTCAAGTACATGGATTCGAAGACTAAATATTGTAAACATGTTGATTTACTGATTCAATTCATATTTTATATAAAATTTCAAAAATTTCACACAAAATTTCAGTTGTTATGTGTATATGTGTGTGTGTCTGTGTGAAAATGGTCACATTGATCCCAAATTTCTTTTATGTTATAACTGAAAAAGAATAGTCAGTGGAACTTTCTATACCAAATGAAAAGATTTATTAAAACGCTTTAATACGTAAGCAGTGTGTGGGACATATATTGCAATAGATGAGTTGATTAATGCAAGATACAATGATCTTAAAGGAAGATGAGCAAATATAGAAACTTGGACTTTGTCAGCAGGCCCATTGGAAATTCAGTAAGAAAAAGACTGGGTTTTTGATCATCAAAACAAAACAAAAACAATTTCGGTTAGGTTAAATGTAAAAAATACAACAGTACTGTTTTAGAAGATAACAAAAGACAATATTTTCTTGCCCTTTCAGTAGGAATAGATCTGTTAAAGACAGAAGTACAGAGCACAAAGGAAACGATAAATTTGCCACCTTCAAAGTGAGGAGCTTCTGGTCCTCAGAATATACCATAACGATAGTGGAATAATAAGCCATAGAATGGCAGAGTAGTTGTGACAAATATTCAAAGAAAGTCTTCTATCTAGAGCACAAAACCACCTGAGTTGATAAGAAAAACAATCCCCTCCTACTCCCTCTTCCACTGACAGGGACAAAATATTTGAACAGGGGATTTCACAAAAGAGAAAATAGGAATGGCTGATATACTGTATCAGGTAACCTCTCTGACAACATCGCAATATAATAACTTTTGTCACTCATAAGATTGGATAAAGAATGTCTGACAATGTCAGACACCGAAATCTGGACAGGGGAAGTGGAAGATGTCCGGGGAGGTTCGTACAGGTGGTTTCAAATACATCGGTGTGTTTCTCTCTTTCTATTTCTTTTTTAAGTAGGCTCCATGCCTGGCATGGAGCCCAATGTGGGGCTTGAACTCATGACCCTGAGATCAAGACCTGAGCTGAGATCAAGAGTCAGATGCTTACCCGACTGAGGCACCCAGGCGCCCTGTATCTGTATGTGTGTTAAGCAGAAAGATAGGAACACGAGTGTTTTAAAAAATTATTCACTATTCTTTACACATAGATTATAAATATTACTTTGCATTTTTTCCAATATTTAACAAAAAAACATTGAAAAGAAAAAAATGTCACCAAACCTCAAAGGGTTTTGTGGAATTAGTAACATCTTTTAACACAGTAGATTCAAATAGATCAAATACATGAAGCAAATAGGAAGCTTTCCCGGGAAAATATAGGGGTGTCCCCTACACGGGCCAGCCACTACTGTGACTTCTTTCCCAGGGCATCATGGGGTGTCCCTCATGCTGCCCAGGCAGGAACTCAACTTCTTTACCACTAGATGCACATTTTTCATATGGGAAACAAAGACTGGCATTTTCTCATGAGAAGTCTCTAACATTTCCTCTGTCCTCCCTCCCTCCTGATTTAAATTTTCAAAATATTCCAATACTATTAATAACTGTGACTGAAGAGATTTTAGAAACTGAGTGCTGAAGAATGAGAATAAGGGGTAGAGGGTACTCAGGCAAGACAGCATAACCTACTCCCAGTGATGTAGTAAGGCTGTTTCCTGGAAATTTGGGGTCCTATTTAATGATGTCATTTTTAAGATAATTAATTATCAAAACACATTTGGGCTTGGAGAGGTGATGTTACTTAATGGTAAATGTCATACGCTTTGGAGTCAGACTGACATTGGGTTTGGATTCTGCCTCCAGCATTAATGAGCTGCTAGCAAGAACACATTATGTAACGTCTTTCACAGTCTGATTGGAGTAGTCTCAATTTCCTCCTTAGTTCCACGGGCATAGGTATTACCTACCTCCCAGGACTGGTTTGAGATTTAAATGACTCAGTAAGCCTGTTGCATAGAACCTGGTACTTTGTAAGCACCCAGTAAGTGATAACCATAGTAATCTTATTTCATTTTACATTCTGACTTTGAAGGATTAAAAAAGCAGGAATTTGCAACTTCTCATTAAATACCAACTCTGGATTATTAATGATTGTAAAGACGGTTAGGAAACTGGACAGTTGAAGAATGTGAAAGTAAAACCACAGCGATAACTTTCTAGGCCTGATGGGGAAAAATAGCTGTGCTTTAAGGAATCAGGCAGTCACGACCTAAATTCAGTGGTTGATTTTGGTGTCATTAGTAGCAGGTTGCCCAGATGTCACCTGATGCACTGATGGGTACTGTATCATCTTTGATGTAGTCTGAATCCACCAGCCATTTAGAACCAATTTCAAGAGGAAAGACACATTAGAGTACCCTATGGAGCATCTGGAAGCCCAAGTGGTCTTCAGTTTAACAAGGTCTCCCCAACCAGTCAGTGCCGCGAGGGAAAAGAGAACAGAAGGAAGAGGTATATCAGATGAAAAAGGAAGAGATTTTAGGACTATAAAAAAACATGTAATATGTGTCCTAATTTGGATAAACCAACTCTACTGAGCATTTCTGGGATAATTGGGGAAATTAGAATATAGACTGTATGTTAGTTAAGGAAATGTAAGGAAATGTAGGATTAAGTAACTGAAAAAAACACGTGTGTATGTGTGTGTGTGTGTGTGTGTGTGTGTGTGTGACACAGCAAAGTATCTGTAAAGTTTTACACTAAGGTATAGTCTAAAGACTGTGTATAAAATAAGTCAAGCAGGGAAAGGCAATTATCATATGGTTTCACTCATTTTTGGAACATAAGAAATAGCAGGGAGATCGGTAGGAGAAGGAAGGGAAGAATGAAGGGGGGTAAACAGAAGGGGGAATGAACCACAAGAGACTGTGGACTCTGGGAAACAAACTGAGGGCTTCAGAGGGGAGGGGGTGGAGGATAGGGCTAGGCCAGTGATGGGTATTAAGGAGGGCATCTGTTGTATGGAGCACTGGGTGTTATATGCAAACAATGAATCATGGAACACTACATCAAAAACTAATGATGTACTGTATGGTGACTAACATAACATAATAAAAAATAAAAAATAAAAAAAGACTGTATAGCAATCTATGGATGATAGAAATATGGCATTTCTATTTTCTTGGTATTGTTTATCTGAATTTCCTTTTTATAATAGACAAAGACTGCATTGAGATAGTAAAAACATGTTGCTTTTGTAATTAGGCAAATATTGAAACTTTTTTTTGAGATTTATTTATTTTAGAGAGAGAGCACCAGAGTACGAGCAAGAGCGTGAGCAAGGGCGGGGGGGCGGTGAGGGTGGGGGAGAGGCAGATGGAGAGGGTGAGGAAGGGGAAAGAATCTCAAGCAGACTCCCTGCTGAGCTCAGAGCCCAAGCAGGGGGCTTGATCTCAGGACCCTGAGATCATGACCTGAGCTGAAACCAAGAGTCAGCCTCTCAACCAACTGAGCCACCCAGGTGCCCTGAAATATTTTTTGAGATAAATATTTTATCAGGTGTGTTTATGTAGCATAAATTCAGAATCATTTGACTCAAATGTACAGGCTTCAGTGGATGCAAAGGCAGTCATGTATTTCTTTGGACCTAATTGAGTGTGTGCTGACACTTGAGTTTCTCAGTCATTGTCATTCATTTGGGTCCCATCTTGGCCATCCCTGGAATACAGCTAAGTGTATAGTAGAGAAAGTAATAAGCATCGTCATTTCCAATTACTAATGAAATGATAATTTTACTAAGATTTCTCTAGAGAACATATTTAGTCTGTCATTTAAATAATTAAATAAATTCAAACGGCCCTGTAAATTGTTTTTATGTAAATCATCTAGCAACGAATGGTATTTTTTCATAAAGTAATTACTAGGAAATTGTAATATGTCTAACTTGTCATGATTCTTCAGAATATATTTGCTAAAATATTGCTTTGAGAAAATCGCAAAGCAACCTCATATTTATAATGTTATGAATTATACTTTCCTGCAATTTACTCTTCTCCTTCAAACTAGTTATTTTCTATACTGTTAAAATGCAGCATCCCTAACCTTTGCATGCATTTCTTGTAATTTTGAATTATTTTCTATGAACAGTTGGTAAACATAGCAATTGTTTGTCATGAAATTATCATCAAAGAGCAGGTACAGTTAAACTTTCACTATGGGGTCTTATCGTGGTTTGGATTTGCATCTCCCTGATGTTGAGCACTTTTTCATGTGTCTGTTGGGCATTTGTAGGTCTTGTTTCGAGCAATGTCTGTTCAATTTCTTTGGCCATTTAGAAAATCAAGTGATTTATTTATTTACTTATTGGTATTGACTTGTAAGAGTTTCTTCTTTATTTTGGATCTTAACCTCCCCTTATCAGACATACGGTTTGCAAGTATTTTCTCCCATGCTGTGCAGAGAATATAGATATATTTGACAGGGACTTATCAAATGCAAAAGGGTAAACAAGTATTTATTGCTCACTCCTTGTTGTTATCTGTGTTCTATAGGATTGTGGCAGAATACTGATCAAGCCCCACTCACTCCATTTTTTTAACAGGTAATGCCCTCATCACCGAACCTTTTCATCTTCCTTGTGTTGGTCTCTAACACAGTGGTTCTCAAACCTAAGTGTTCCTCGTGCCCTGAAGGGACTGCTGACCCCATCCCCAGAGTTTCTGATTCAGTGTGTACATGGGGCTCAAGAAATTGCATTTCTGTCAGTTTTTCAGGAGATGCTAATGCTGTTGATCTGAAGCCCAGGCTTTGAGAACCATGGCTCTCAGCAAAGGATCCCACTCACCCAAACGACTAGGATCCAGCTCTCCACCCACCTCCTCAGTGTTTCATTCTCTCATCCAAGATGACTTTTTCAACCTCCAAGATCTTAACTTACCAGAAGCCTCGACCTCATGCTTCATGCCACGTCAGGCATGTGTGGAACTCTACCATAAAACACTGCCCCCAATCACTGTGAAATATCAAAATCCAGCTCTTCCCATGCATTCTCTTGCTTCTCCTTCCTCCATAAGGGTTGGAACTTTCCTTCTGCTTTGGGAATTATGACATTACTCATCCCGGCCCTTTTTTGCTAGGATCAAGTTTCTCTCATTAGACCAAACTTGACTCCTTTCCATTTTGTGTTAAGTGGTCAGCTGCCTCTGTGCTCCTCGTGCCAGCACTGTGCCTCCCTCGTGGCCCCCCTGCCCCTCTAGCCTTGGATGGCTCCGCGGTGAGCCTTCTGCTTGCAGACCGCCGCCTGCGGCTGGAGAAAGCTCTGTGGCTTCGTGCAGCTGGCTCCCCGGTAGAGCCTGATGAACAACTTAAACTTGGCCAGTTCTCCTGCTCAGTGTCCTTTTGTTTATTGCTCACTGGTTCCCTGGATTATTTTCCACACCAATTTCAGGCCTTGTTTTATGTCGTTAAGTCCTCAATTCTACCAGGTCTCTCATCTTTGATTTGATTTATGTATATCTGTATTTATTTTCCCTCAAGTCTCAGAGGAAGATATATCATTCTCTCAAAAGTTAATTTCTGACATTTCAAAGGGATGTCTGATGTTCTTGGCTCTTCCTCTCGTCAGACTTACAAGGGAGCTTGTTGAGTCCTCTCTCTATTGCCTTTTCCTTGAACTTTTCCTGCTTTATCCTAACCTTCCCCTTTTCCAAACTTGGACTCCTTTCCTCTGCTTTGAAGGTTGTCGCAATTTTCTCTATTAAATGAAACTTTTACTTCATCCTGCTTACCCTTCCTAATATCATTCCATTTCTGCCATCAGTTGGGTTCTTTGAAAGAATGGTCTCATTCAATTCAACTCATGAATTTCCTCAGTAACATCTTTCCTCCTCAAGTTCTGGAAATCTGGATGGGGACCCGTGTACTCCACAAAGCCCCTGTCTCCCAAGTTGGAAATGGCAAACTCCACCTCACTCCTCTCTTCCCGTCCCAGCTGAACTGAATGTCTGTTCTCAGTGTTGATTCTGCTTGATTCTTCTGTGGTAATTATATTGATTTACCTTTCAATTCTTTTTTTTTTTTAAGATTTTATTTATGTTTTAGAGCAAGCATGCGCACTCATGCATCAGTAGGGGGAGGGGCAGAGGGAGAAGCAGACTCCCCGCTGAACAGGGAGCCCGATGAGGGGCTTGATCCCAGGACCCCGGGATCATGACCGGAGCTGAAGGCAGATGCTTAACTGACTGAGCCACCCAAGTGCCTCTTACCTTTCCGTTCATTTAAAGAACATTACTTTCTTCCCGTCTGAGATACTGTTCTCCTTTTCTAGTTCTCTACTTCACTTTTCGTCTCCTTCCCTTACTCATTCATCTTCCATTCCAAACTTAATCTCTGGCTTCCACTTTCTGTTACCCTCTTGAGGGCATAACCATATTCTCCAGGATTCTGACCCTGAAGTTCTCACCGTTGGCCCCTACCCCTAACATGTCCAACTCCTCATAGAAATTTATTTTTTTGGAGTATAGTAATACTTTGCTTCTTCCCCTCCCCTAAAAAAAGAGCCTTTCTATCTTTCTTCCTTTTATTTTCAATATCAGTATTTTGGATGGCTTTTTGACTCATTGCTGACCCATACCTTTCCCAGGTTGCTAATCCCCAGACTCACTCGGTATCCTGAGATCGCGAGATCTTCCCCTCCTTTCCAACGTTGCTGTTGAAACTTTCAGAAACTTGTGTTTGGTTTTCTCAGATGGTCACCTAACAAGAAACCAAGTGCATCTTTGCTTCAAAAACAGTTGTAATCTCTGTGCATGCTGCTCGTATCTCGCCATTACATGCTAAAAGTCATAACGACTCCTTGTTTCTCTTGGCCGTCAGCCATGGTCAGGTGCTTATCAACTCGCCACCCTCACTTTTTTGTCATGTGTCCTCTACCACCCTCCCTGACCCCGCAAAAAAAAAAAAAAAAAAAAAAAAAGCCACGCCTGTGGTCAGAATTATTCCCTCACCAAACCCCAAACCGTAGGCTTGTGTTCCACTTCCACATTTTACGTGTAACCCTGCCCCAAATTAAACTGGCTGTTTTCTCCGGCTCTCCATACTTTTCTCCAATAATCAAATACCCATGCCTCTTTTAAGACGGATACTCCTTTCTCTGGAAACCTTTGCTTATTGCCTTAGTCCACTGCCAGTATTCCTCTGCTCCACGGCTATACCTGTCTCAGAGCCGGGCATTTAAGTATCTACTCACCTGAATCCTTTTTAGAGATTTCATGTATGTGTATCAATTTCCCAGGGAAATTATAAATACCACTCCTGAGGTCTATTCACTGCCACTATGTATTTAGTGGTTCAGTCAGGCCAGGGCTCCTAGCCTTGTGCTGCATAACAAAAGAGGCCTAACGTGGATTACCTTGCTATTATTCAGAAAGACAGACAGGCTTACTTCTCTACTCCCCGTAGGTTTCACGCATGTGCAAATTTGCATGATTGACTTTTTAAACTAGGAAGTACTAGGTAATCATTATTTGTAGTTAGTTCTTAGCTTAACACTATAATACAGATCACCATTGTTATTATCAGAAACTCAGCCTAGAGAGCTAAGTAACTCGCCTCAAGGTACAAAAATGTTTGTAATATAGATTTTGCGGACTCTTAAAAAAAATTTTTTTAACAGAGCTGCAGTCTGATTCTTCAGTCTGACTTCAGCACCGGGGGGCATAGTCAGACCCCAATAATCATGTCTCACTCAGCACAGACTTTCTTTACTACATTCTAATGAAATATGTAATATTTTTGAATTACCAGCTCATAAGTACCTAGAAAGAAACGTTTTGATTGTTTAGAATACCCCATACCTTTAATAGCATATTTGACAATTTTATTTAAATATAGGTACTCAGACCTAGAGGTGTGTGAAAACAAAATACTGCTCGACAGGATAAGGCATGTCTTTAGAATTTCTTTAAAATACATTTTGTAGCTTCATATTTTTAAGCAGCAAGAGATACTAATTCATTAATGAGGTAGAGTGAAATAAAACTAAATGTAATGATCATTATTTTTCTGATCTATAAGATACTTCAGTTTATGAATGACACATGACCAGGGGCATCTTATCATCCTTATGTTAAAATGAGCAGTGGCCTAAGGATATATATTTTTTTATGTTCTAGAGAGGAAGTATATAGTACAGATGCTTCTGGAAAGACCTGAAATCCTGCCACTGACCTGTCATGGCCACTGGATGTCACTAAGACCAATAACATGGATATGAGCCAAAGTCTTCATGAAAGGCATCAATACTAATATTTCATTTCAAGTTTATTTTATTCTCCAAAATGGAAATTTCAAAATCTTATTAAATACAATTGATTTATAAAGAAATGGAGACAGGAAGAATAGGAATATAGTATAATGAAAGTACAAAAATTAAATGATAAAGGGAAACGTAGGTTATGACAAATCTAAATGTGACTCGAATAGATAGGTTAACTCTAGTGGGGCGTCCTTTGTCTTAATTGATGAAGATACTACTTTAAATGAGCATCCGAGTTCTCCTGGATGAAGCCAGATATAAATCGTCCCTTGTACCAATTGTCTGGGCTCTTGGTTTTTGGTTTTTGGGTTTTTTTTGAACAGGATTACGTCATTTTTAGTTGGTGCCTGTTGTGGTTGAATTACACCCCTCCCTAAAATTCACATGTTTAAGTCCTAATCCTTAGTACCTCAGAATGTGACCCTATTTGGAGATATGATCTTTACAAAGGCAATCAAGTTAACATGAGATCTTTAGGGGCGAATCTAATCCAATATGACTGGTGTCATTATAAAAGGGGAAAATTTGGGCACACAGATATGCATAGAGATAAGACCACATGTAAAGACACAGGGAGAAGATGGCAGCCACCAGCCAGGGAGAGTCCCGGCAGAGATCCTTCCCTAGCTGCCCTCAGAAGGAAGGACTTCATTTTCATCAGTTTTATGAAAAAGGCACTATTCTCTCCTTTCTTCAGGTAAACTTCAGAGATAAGTGAATTACAAAAGGCAGACTTCATGTGATATGTTTAGATATGTTTCATATCTAAAACCCGTACTGTTTCAAGACCACAACGCTTAACTATTTTGCTTTACAGTTACACTTAAAAATTTTTAAATCTCCATTTTTATGAATAATAAGCATTTCTAATCATCTAACATAATACTAAAATAAACTATAATATAAAAGTAAACTATAAATGATACATCTAAAACACATTGTAAGTCATAATCTAAATAGTAATGTTACTCTACAAAGAAAATCTCAAAAATTTACACCATGTGGAAGATATTTTCTAGATGTTTGCACCAGTAATTATTTGGATTAATAAAATTTCGGTAGATGGGACATCGTGAAAATGGTGTAACACTTTAAAACCAAGTGTAGTAAGCAATTAGTTTAAGAAAGTTGTGAAGATTATCTTGAGTTTTATTCTGTGAGCGTGTCAGATTCATGCCTTGTAGTAGGGAAAAATGAAATGATGCCCATGTAAGAATTATATACTATCATAGGGCATATAAATTCACCATTATTATATCGAATGTGATAGGTTAAAAACCTTCCATGCAAACTTCAATATTAATAATAATGAATAAATATTTCTGTGCTTCGAGCTTCCATTAAAAAAAAAAAACCCAACTTGCTCCTAATTACTAGAATTATGCTTACTAAAAAAAGATTGAGATGATAACACAGGAAATGCAAACAGTTCTGCCTTTGCAATTTCACTGCCTACTATGCCACCTGTTACTGATGCTGATGCCAACTCGCTAAGTTTATGCCAATGCCCAATCCACATCTGAGACTTTTCTTGCAATCATTGCAAATTTGAAAGCATCTGTGAGGTCTTTCTTTTAACATTTTGGGCTAAAAAGCAGAATTAGCAATGGACTGGAGCACATGTCAACGTACTCCTATACGTGTATGTTTTTGCATTTACGTGAAATTTTCAATAACACTTAACAATCCTAAGTGGAGCATGGCTAATTTTGCTCAGAAATCCTCAAAATTCTTTTGCTGGTCAAAAGAAAAATCTCAGTTTTTTTCACCCTCAGTATTCTCTTCTGTCTTAATAGGCTGATTTAATATTATTCATTTTTGACAAATTTGTCTTTTATTTACTGTAATTGCCAACTGACAGCTTTTCACTTTGCTATTTTAAATAAAGGTAAAATACAAATCATGTCCATAAAACTTGTCCAGTTCTATAATATATTTCACTATATATAATATCATATAAATTCCAATATGGTACATTCCACAATATATTTCAATTTTCTCCAAGCTGTCAGGCTTAGAATCTGAAGAGTTATTTGATTTCCTTGGACAGCTAAGAATAAAGTCCTCAAATATCCAAAAGAAGAAAAATCTCACATGGATTTTGAGTGCCATTAATGACAGTTTGCTTTTAATTCACGAGAATCAAGAAAAAGCCTATTATTTGGGGATTTTGAATAAAGCACAAGACAGCAAATGAGAGATTTTGTTTCATTAAATATCAAATATATTTTGGTAAGCACTCCAAAATGCAATCTACAGATCTAGGAAAAGCAGACTTAGAGATTTTGAAGAATGGACTAGACTACTTTACTGTTCAAATGTTGTGGCCATTCTTTTTTCGAAGTATTAGAGATGGAATGTTGCCATAGAACCATTGAAATAAATGCTGAGAAGCCAGCAAAAGACAAGCAAAGCTAGATACTCTACATGTATCAACAAGAAAGTTAGAAAGTCCTCTGATCTTGGAGGCTTTATAGTAGAAGCCAACTTTAGTATTATGGAGAAATGTGCCTTCTCTCTCTACATCTCAGCCAATCCCCCAGAGAACCATCAGCATGCTTTGCTGTCTTGGGGATGGTGGTTGGCATGTCTACACTGAGGAGGGATTCCCTTTTCCATTATTTAGCTCACAGTCCCTTAGCTCCTATCCTCAACTATAATTTTCACTCCAGACCCTCTGACCCCGCCAACCGAACCAAACCAAACCAAACCAAAAACCAACCAAACAAAAAACAAACAAAAATACCTCTAAGCTGGCCAAGAGAACTGAAAGAGGAAGGCAACAGTCTAGAGAACAATGCATCTGTTGGGGGGAAAATATGGTCTCCTGGAAGAGAGTTTTAGGTTCTATTTTCCCTAACATCGTGGGCCTCTGTTTCCCTGTATGTAAAATAAGTGTTGGATGAAGTAATCTTTGTTTTCAATGTTAAATTTCTATGAATTATAGAAATAAGGAATGTGGAAATAAATTCCCAACATTAGAAATAATGGAAATTGCATCAAACAAATGGCTTTGTAAGTCCGGTCATTACTACTGATACTTATGTCCAGTGGCGTACTTCTCTATCAGGCAGGTTTGAAGCTGTAGTTTGAATACTGGCCAAATTAAGCAAACACAAATTCTACTCCAGACTTATTTGATAGAAGCATTTCTATTTATTATTTTCTGAGAAAGTCCATTCACTCTACAAATATCTTTGGAATTTATGTATGTTCTAAAGACATGGTTTATTTATTCACAAGGCTTTAGGTCTGGTGAAGAGCATGTACATTTATTTTTTAAATGTTTGGAACAATGGAAGACCTCTTGAGATCTGAAGCAAGTAAGTGGTCATTTTGAAAGTGAAACTATAAAATTAATTTCAAATAATTATAATTTAATCCACAAAGATTAATCGAGGGTCACTACTGAATATACTGTGTTCTCCTTTGTCATTTATCTTAGATATATATCATTTTGATAGAATCCTATACATAATCTAATAACGTACTTTATATCTAAAGTGTTATGGTCTGTCAATTATGTCAAGGTTAAAAACAATAGACTGATAATGTAGAGATTCCAGTCAGCCTTTATACTTTGAATCAAATAAATTCAATTCAGAATAAAGCATATGATCCTTTAAAATGGTAATTTATTAAAAAGTTTCTTTACCCCACCAATATAGCTAATAAAGAGACTTGTCCAACTATATTTTCAAGTTATAAAATTAGGACAAATAATAAATTTATTTAACAAAATAAATGCAAAATATATTTTATATATATTTTTTATATCTTTTACAAAGCAATTTATTCATTTGTTTAAGGAAACACTGTCCAATAGAAATGTTGTTAAAGCCACACATTTAATTTTATTTTATTTTGTTTTTAAATTTTTAAAAAGATTTATTTATTTGAGAGAGAGAAAGAGAGCGTGCGCACAAATGGGGGGAGGGGAAGAAGGAGAGGGAGACAATCTCAAGCAGACTCCCTGCTGAGTGCAGAGCCCTGTATGGGGCTCCATCTCAGGACCCTGGGATCATGTCCTGAACTTAAATCAAGAGCAGACACTTAACTGACTGAGCCACCCAGGCACCCCTATTTTGTTTTTAAATTTTTAAATTTATTATTAAGGTACATCTATTTTTTGCTAAATACATAATTTAAAATTTTCTAATAGCTACATTTAAAAAAGTAAAACAACATATCTGAAACAAATTTTAACAATCATTTTATTTAACCCAATATATCCAAAATTTTATCATTTCAACAAGTAATCAATATAAAATTAAGGAAACCTTTCTTTCTTTCTTTTTTTCTTTTCTTTTCTTTCTTTCTTTCTTTCTTTCTTTCTTTCTTTCTTTCTTTCTTTCTTTCTTTCTCTTCTCTTCTCTTCTCTTCTCTTCTCTTCTCTTCTCTTCTCTTTTTTTCTCTTTCTTTCTCTTCTCTTCTCTTCTCTTCTCTTCTCTTCTCTTCTCTTCTCTCTCTCTCTCTCTTTTGTATTAGGCCTCCAAAATCTGGTGCATATTTTAAACTTCTAGCACATCTCAATTTGGCCACCAAATTTTCGTAAAAAATACTTCATCTGTGTTTAGATTTCTTAAGTTCTGTGGTTGAAAAATAGACTCATATACCCAACTTGTTCCAAACTTATTTAAAAGTTTTCTAATAACGCAAATGAGTGAAGGCAGTAATTCCCTTTAATATTTGCCTCTATGGTTCATCTCTTTTAGAAGAAATAATTTGACTTTGAAACTTTGAAGCAAAATCCTATCAGTTTTAAAACTAAACGTAAATCAGTTTAGTTTATTAACTCTTATGGCAATTTGTTAATGCCAGTATATAACTTATTCAAAGAGATTTTGCGTAAATTAAAAAGCAACTCTAGATTTATCAATATCAGCAGAACATCCTTAAGATTTTCCTGGTAGTTTTGTAGCCCATTTAGGTAATGCTGCCAATTGTAATTAATCTTCTGCATATTGATTCATGTTAGAAAAATGTGTAAATTATTATTATTATTTTGCATTATGAAAGGTATCAATTTTAATAGAAATTCTTCTATTTACCTACTTAGGCCACAGACAAATTTTTCCTTTCCTTGAGCTTTAAATTTAACTTGTTTATATGCAGTGTTAAATTATAATTTCTCTTACCATTTATTTATTTATTTATTTATTTATTTTTAAAGATTTTATTTATTTAGTTGACAGAGACACAGCCAGTGAGAGAGGGAACACAAGCAGGGGGAGTGGGAGAGGGGGAAGCAGGCTCCCAGCGGAGCAGGGAGCCCGATGCGGGGCTCAATTTCAGGAACCTGGGATCAGGCGCTGGGCCCAAGGCAGACCTTTAATGACTGAACCACCCAGGCGCCCCTTACCCTCTCTCCATTTAAAAACAGTTTTCCTCTTTTGGTAGGAATCTGTCGTTTTATGGTTGTCCATAATTACAGCTTAGATCTTGTTAAAAAGTCAGTAGAAAGTTTTTCGATGTTTTATTCTGATTTTTGGTGACTAATTTTGTCAATTTGTCTCAACTCTTGAGAACAAAATTCTTATCAAATTCATTTTATAATTACTGAAAATTGTTTCCTTACATTGAGCACTTTATTACCTTTAAAGGCATCTTTACACAACAAGCAAGAGTTATTTTAGTTTGCTCTACTGAGGGAAATTGCAACGGGTTTTCATCATGAAATTGCAGCATACTTCTACCAGACCATTTTTCTTTACTTATCTAACGCACACTTCTGCATCTTGAGTTGATTTTGCGTCAATAGTGTACCTTAAGTTAAAACATTTTTAATGCTTAATTTTAATTAGAAAAAAATATTTTAATAATTCTAGTTAAGTAATGCTGAATATTCTACCTAATTACCAATTATGATTTAGATAGGTACCACTGTAACTTATCTTGACTGTAAGAAGTATTTAAAGAAATACATCACAACATTACAATTGCTGTGTAGACAAAATATTCCAACTGAATCTGTCTGTTGATACTAACTAGGTTGTTGCTGTGTTTATGGGGCATACCAGAAGGAATGCTTGGGCCCCACCCAACATATCACAAAAAACAGTAATAGCTCATGTGATATAATGTTTAAAGTAAAATATAGTTCTACAGAGCAATAATATTGTGTTTACCAGACAAATTATTTACAATTTCTAAATTTAAATAGGTTTAATTAAATTTAAAAAATCAATTAGTTGTACTAGCCACATTTCATGTGTTCAGGACCCATCTGTTGCTAGTGACTACGATATTAGACAGCGCAGGTCTACAAATAGTGTTACTACAAATATATTATATATATATAATATTGAAAAGCATTATACTGATTTTCAACTCTGCTAAAATGTTGCATATATATTGTTATAAACTGAATGTTGTGTGCTCCCAAAATTCATATGCTGACACCCCACACCTCAATGGGATCATATGAGGAGGTGGGGCCTTTGGAAGTAATTATGATTAGATGAGGTTATGAGGATGGAGCCCCCATGAATGGAACTAATGACCTTATAAGAGTCATGAGAGAACTTGCTTCCCTTCTCTACTCTGCCATGTGAGGATGTGAGGAGGAGTAGGTAGTCTGCAACTTGGAAGAGGGTTCATTCAACCATGCAGGCACACTGATCTCAGACTTCCAGCCTTCACAATTTTGAGAAATAAATTCCTCTTGCTTATGTTATAGAATTCTAAGCTAAGATGTATATGTATGTGTATGTATACATGTATATGTATATGTGTATACATATATACACACACAATTTCATGAATAAAACTACTCAAAACCACTTACTACTGCTATAGAGTCATGCATTTTTAAGTTTTTAAAATTTTTTAATTTTTACTTTTTTTAAAGATTTTATTTATTTATTTGACAGAGACAGCGAGAGAGGGAACACGGGGCGGGGGGGAGTGGGAGTGGGAGAAGCAGGCTTCCTGTTGAGCAGGGAGCCCAACGTGGGGCTCGATCCCAGGACCCTGGGATCATGACCTAAGCCAAAAGCAGATGCTTAATGACTGAGCGACCCAGGCGCCCTGAGTCATGCATTTTTTAAAAAAGATTTTATTTATTAGAGAGATAGCTAGAGAGCTTGGGCGGGAGTCAGGGAGAGGGAGAAGCAGGCTCCTCGCTGAGCAGGGAGCCCAATGTGGGGCTTGATCCCAGGACCCTAGGATCATTACCTTAGCCAAAGGAAGACGCTTACCCGACAGAGCCACCCAGGCACCCCTTGAATAATGCATGTTGTTTTAAGACAGCAAGTAATACTAACTTTGAAAGCAAATAACAATATTTTTATTAAATAATTTTGAAACTACACTATGCATATTTGAAAAATATAATATTCAGTTAATGAGGAAGTATAGTTTGCTTAACTCATCCAAGAGACACATTAAAAGCACAGAATATATCTGTTTGTGGAAAAAGTTTACCACTAATCTCCTTTGCTTGTGAATCTTAAATATACCCAGATCTGGGGGAAAATATGCTAATAAACAGCAAATATTGATTAGATGATCTGTCAGAAACTTTATGGGTGGAACTAAGGTTGCCTTGTGATTTTTAAAAAACTTTGCAAATGTCACATTGTATCTACATTTGTTTACGATTCATGCAGACTGTCCTTTTATGGGGGGTGCTGACAAATGGGTACTTGTCTTAATGACAGAACTCTGCAATCAAGGTTGTCACGTATTAGTAGTACACGTGCGTGTTAAACTTTTTTTTCCTGTCTTAGAAAAAAGATGAAAAGGACAGTCTAAACTTTTGGGTTTCTATTTCCATAAAAGTTAAATCCAGTCTTGAGAATTGTCCCAGCAATTTTAGCTGGAGCGGTACTTTTACATGTGGATTGGCACTTACCTTCTGAATGACCGCAAAATTTATTAATCACATGCTTTTATTCAAAACATCACTACTAAAGCTAGAAGCCGGATACTATTGATGAGATGCTATCTTAGGGATACACAACAGCCTGGAAGCCAACTTTTACTAGAACCATCTGAACGTTGAAATAGAAGAACTCAATCTATAATGAAATGGCAGCTAACACTCATCCAGATTTTAACAAGTAGCTGGATGTTTGGCATCCTGTACGAAAGTTCCAGATGGTTGACTAGACTTCTCACTTTTCATTTAGATGTTTTTCCCAAGAGTTTCATTCAGTTTTAATGTTCATTCATGGAGACAATTTGTGGCAGACACATCACTTTCAGGGATATTCTTATCTTCTATTAGCACATGAGTCATATTTGGGCATGCCGTCTTTCAGCAGATTAAAATAACATTAGTACACAATAAATTACTTGCATATTTGTATTCCTTGGTAACCACTTTTAAACTTAACCTGGTGCCTTATGATTGTCTCAAAAGACCACTTGCCTTTATTTCAAGTAGTGTCCAGAGTCTGAAAAGCAGCGGTCATTCAATAGGTGTTTGATTTAGGTACATATAAACAACAATCTATGTGTAAGCAATCATTGCAGATAGTTTCAATGGAAAATATCCATCATAGATAAAGGCTAGAGATCATACATGAAAGGGGAGAAACTTACACAAATATAGAAAAATAATAAGATGTACGAAGGAAATCCAAATGTTCGAACCACCAGGTAATAAGCCGGGATGTTACTTAGTCTGATTTGCATAGTTGTCTGGCCCAAATAAACCATCACCAGCTCTCTCTCTTTGCTTTGTGCGGAGAGGCTGCAGAATGGCATACAAACAACAATGTGGGAGTGTTCCATTTTACCTTCTGGAGTGGTGGCTGACAGCAACTGGATGGGGATTTTTTTTTTTTTTAACACATGACATGAAATGTTCACAGTTTATAAATATTGTTTTTTGTGGGGATAGAAGTGATTGAAAGGCAGCTCCCTTGTATGTCAGAAGCTATTAAACCGGGGATGTGTTAATAGACAAGCTCCAGTGTTAACAAAACTTAGAGTGTGGAGAAATGCTCATTTGGATGACTAAATGAGCCCTGGAATTAGGAAATCGGGGTCTGGGCAAGCTACTCTAGGCATCTGTTTCCTTGTCATCTTTAACCCGTGCGCAGGGGTGATGAATACACACCACTTGCGCTCATCAAGTGTGTGTGGAAGTTCCTTATCCCACCGTTCAAGCACGAGGTGTCGTCGTTAATACGGAATACGGGGTAACTTTCTGAACTGGAGAGTCCACCTAATTTCCCTGTACGCTAATACGTGAGAAGAAGGAGAGGAACCTCGCAATCCACTGGCTTCTTCCGCCTCTATGTCAAACAGCCCATACGTGTTGAGACGCGAGCATTGGCTTTCATGGGGAATGGCAGCCAATGGCGATACTGCTAACTGGCAGTTCTTTCCAGCCAAAAGCAAACTCCGGGAACTAGTCATAGTAATTGGCTCTTACTGGATGTCTCGCTACCCATCTCACAATTTTATGTTTTGTTAATGAATCATCGACACCTCTTGTTAGCTCCCGAGGTTTGGTGTTGCCCTATCGGCAGCCAAGAATCCCACATTTCAATTACTTTGGCTGTTAACTCACCACATATGTTTTTGGCATTGTTAGCTGAGGAAAGGAAAAAGTGCAACTTGGGCTGCAATTAAACCAACACCTTAAGAAGGAAGAGTGTGTGGTTTTTTTTATTGTGACCATCAAAAGCACTGATTTTCCCGTTGATGTGTTGCTTGGTAAATGCAAGCTGCTACTTAGTTATAAAATAAATAAGTCATGGGGATGTAATGTGCAGCGTTGGGAATATAGTCAATAGTATTATAATAACCTTGTATGGTGACAGATGGTAACTAGACTTATCATGGGGATCATTTCTTCATGTATAAAAATATCGAATCACTAAGATGTACTCCCGAAACTAATAGGATATTGTATGTCAATTATACTTCAATAAAAAATTAAAAGCATAAAAATTCATATTTTTCTTTAAAGTGGAAGCAGAATCCACTTAATTTGAAAACAAAAAAAGTAGAATACAGTAATCCAATCCTCAGGGACTCATGGATGAATAAAAAAAATTAAATGCCTTTGGTATTTGCTAGCAGCAAGAAGAAAAATTTGCAAAAAAATTTGTAAAATAATAACTGTTGAATATTAACTAAGACCATTTTGTTTTAAAATGATTAGGTTTGAGTTTGGTAGTCAAGAAAAGAACATGTTAAATTAGCTCATCTTTATTAACAGCATTTAATTTTAAAAAACCAATTACACTAGTAAATTATAAAACTTCTCATTTCTGAAAAAAGGGCTGGATTCTTATGGTAATGCTCATCAAATCACCACAGCCAGAAAAACAGGGATCAATATGGAGTCCTCCCTCTTCTCCAACCCAAACTACATACAGTCTACACTAAGTTCCTTTGTGTGAGCCTCTTTAATAACTCACATATCTGGGGCGCCTGGGTGGCTCAGTTGGTTAAGCAACTGCCTTCGGCTCAGGTCATGATCCCAGGGTCCTGGGATGGAGCCCTACATCGGGCTCCCTGCTCAGTGGGGAGTCTGCTTCTCCTTCTCCCTCTGCCACTCCCCCTGCTTGTGCTTTCCTGCTCTCTATCAAATAAATAAATAAAATCTTTAAAAAAAACCTTCACATATCTGTTTTTCCTCTTCACCATTTCTGCTGTTGCCCAATTTGCATGCTCATCTACTTGTGAAGCCCAAACTATAATCTGTACTATTACTGATCTCCTGGCTTGTCCTTCATATCCTATCCTTCTTGAGGGTTTTGTTGTTGTTGTTGTTATTTTAGAGAGAGCAGGAGAGCACACGTAAGCTGAGTGGGGTGGGGGGCAGGGGAGGTGGGAAGGGACAGAGCGAGAGAGAGAATTTTAAGCAGGCTCCATGCCCAGCGCAGAGCCAGACAAGGTGCTCGATCTCACAACCCTGAGATCATGACCTGAGCTGAAATCAAGAGTTGGACGCTTAACCGACTGAGCCACGCAGGCGCCCCTATATCCTATCCTTATAAATACATTTGCAGTCAGCTTTCCTACTGTCTTAGCAATGGGAAACTTGCATACAAATCCTTTCGTGATTTTGCCCCTGACCATCTTTTCCAGCCTTATCATTTGCTACCCGTCTCTACCTCTTTCCATTCAACTCATCCTTTGTCACCTGTGCCTGTGAACTTCAATGCATAAGTCAAGTGGAAACACGGCAACTTCCTTTTGCATACAATGCTCTTTTGTGGTCTGTGCTCAGGCTACTATTCTGGGTGGAATTATTCGTCCATCCTCTTTACCTGGTGAACATGAACTCTAGGGTCATCTCTCTTAGACAATCTGTATTCGCTGATTCTTCACAGGAAGAACCAGCCATATTCCTCTTCTATGTGTTCCACTGTACTTTGTAATCATTTTCTGCACTTATTTATTTTAGTTTCTCAGACTTTAGTTGAGCACATATTTACCGGATGTTTGCCATGTGCAACACATGGTCTTATTCATCTTTGTATTCCTGGCTTTGAGCATAGTCCCTGGCATACAGTAGGTACTACAGGAAAGCAACACTTGAACAGAGAAGGGAATGGTGACTGCAGTTCACTAGTCCCAAAAAAGGTGGTGACATGAGATGTTCTGTGCAAAGTAAGGACTCTATAATGGAAATGAACTTGGCAGGGAAGTTCAGGGTGGGGGGGACTCTGTGGTTATAAGGATCTTGAGGTTAGAGGTAAGAGATATTGTTGTAGAATTAAGAAGAAGCCAGGTCGTGGAAGGATTTGTTTACATTGAAAATTGTTCAGATTTATTTTTGTAGGTTATGGGGAGGATTTTCCAAGAATGTGAGTATTATGACACAGAATTTATTTGAAATATTGGTATGGTGGATGCATTTGGGATGAGCATGTTGGGAGAGAACATGAAGAAGAAGATTGAATGCAGAGATGTAAGGTAAAATAAGAAGCGGATTGATAACTGATCAGATTGATCAGGAACGCACTGCAGTGTTCTCAGCTAGAGATGATTATGCCTGAAGCAGTTGAGATAGAGAAGAAAGAGGTGTATAGAAGAGGCACTGAGATGGCTGGAAACTCATGCCAGGGTGCATGTTTTGTTATGGGAATAAGGAGAAAAAAGAATCTAAAAAGACACCCAGGTTTCTAGCTTAGACCACCGGAAAGAAGGAAAACCTTTATATAAGATTGGCGATAATGGAGGAATGGCAGGTTTGGGGAAGGACATGTATTGAGTTTGGAGAATGTTAACTTACTGATGCTTTGGGCCCCAAAGTTGGACATATCTAGTAGACAGTCAAGTATCAATGTTCAGAGATCATATAAAAGAGCTGGAGTAAAGAAAGGGACTTGGAAGTCATTCAGTCTGAAAGCCACTGGCCTTGAGTTGCGGCATTGTCTCTTCTCAGGGTCACCAGCCTGCTAGCCCACTTTGTAGAATTTGGAATTGTCAGCCTCCTTAATCATTTGAACTAATTTCTTTTTTTTTTTTTTAAGATTTTATTTATTCATTTAAGAGAGAGAGGGGGCACGAACAGGGGAAGAGGGAGAGGGAGAAGTGGACTCCCCTCTGAGCAGGGAGCCCGACGTGGGGCTTGATCCCAGGACCTGGAGATCATGACCTGAGCTGAAGGCAGACGTCAAACCATCTGAGCCACCAGGCACCCCTCTGAGCTAATTTCTTAAAAAAAATTATATATATATATATATCACTAAGCAAAAGCTGTTGCCTAATGGTATGTACAGATTAAGATATATACAGGAGGGGCGCCTGGGTGGTGCAGTCGTTAAGCGTCTGCCTTCAGCTCAGGGCGTGATCCCGGCGTTTTGGGATCGAGCCCCACATCAGGCTCCTCCACTGTGAGCCTGCTTCTTCCTCTCCTACTTCCCCTGCTTGTGTTCCCTCTCTCGCTGGCTGTCTCTCTCTGCCAAATAAATAAATAAATAAATAAAATCTTAAAAAAAAAAAAGATATGTATAGGAGAGCCCATTCTTTTTCTAATAATTAATGTAAATTAATTAATTTGAATGAATTAATTTTAAGTGATTTTAATTGCAGTTAGTTAACATACAGTGTAATATTAGTTTCGGGTGTACAATATAGTGATTCAGCACTTCCACACAACACCCAGTGCTCATCAGGACAGGTACCCTCCTTAATCCCCATCATCTCCTTAACCCATCCCCCCACCCACCTCCATGCTGGTAACCATCCATGTGTTTTCTATAGTTAAGAGTCTGTTTCTTGGTTTCCCTCTCTCTCTCTGTTTTTTCCCCTGTTGCTCATTTCTTTTGTTTCTTAAATACTACATATGAGTGAAATCATAAGGTATTTGTCTTTCTCTGACTGACTTAATGGGCTTAGTATTATACTCACTAGTTCTATCCATGTTGTTGCAAATGGCAAGATTTCATTCTTTTTTTATGGCTGAATAATATTGCATTATATAGGGACACACACACACACACACACACACACACACGCACCACTTCTTTATCTATTCATCAAAGGATGCACACTTGGGCTGCTTCCATATCTCGGCTAATGTAAATAATGCTGCTGTAAATGTAGGGGTGCATGTATTCCTTTGAATTAGTGTTTTTGTATTTGGGTTAATACTCAGTAGTGTGATTGCTGGGTCACAGGGTAGCTCTATTTTTAACTTTTTGAGGAACCTCCATACCTTTTTCCACAGTGGCTGCACCAGTTTGCATTCGCATCAACAGTGCAAGAGGGTTCCTTTTTCTCCACGTGTTCACCATTGCTTGTTCCTCGTGTTGTTGATTTTAGCTATTCTGACAGGTGAGAGGTGATACGTCATTGTAGTTTCGATTTGCATTTCCCTGATGATGCCTGACTTTTCATGTGTCTATTGGTTATCTCTACGTCTTCTTTGGAGAAATATCTTTCATGTCTTCTGCCCATGTTTAAATTGGATTATTTGTTTTTTGGGTGCTGGGGGGACCCCATTTTTAGAATCTATTTTGTTTCAGTACAGTGGTCCCAAGATCAATTATGGAAGTCAGGAAGTTTCTGTATTGATATTTATAGTACTTATTCTTTGGCTTTGCCTTTTCTAGTACATCTTGCACAGTGCAGTCAGAGGATCTTTCTCAAAACACAAACATGATGATGTTGTCACCCTGTTTTAAAAATGCTTTAGGGGCGCCTGGGTGGCGCAGCGGTTAGGTGTCTGCCTTCGGCTCAGGGCATGATCCTGGCGTTGTGGGATCGAGCCCCACATCAGGCTCTTCCACTATGAGCCTGCTTCTTCCTCTCCCACTCCCCCTGCTTGTGTTCCCTCTCTCGCTGGCTGTCTCTATCTCTGTCGAATAAATAAATAAAATCTTTAAAAAAAATGCTTTAAATAACTCCACATAACTTTCCATAAAAGCCAAACTCATCAGGATGGCCTCCATGGCCTTCTGTAATCAGATTGCCTTTCCTGCTGCTCCCCTCCTCACACCCCATGATTTAGCTAAGGAGAACTACCTATTGGGCTCCAGAGCCACTGACCCCATCTTCCTCCTGCAAACCTTTTTATCTCTAAGATGTTGCTTTTACCTGGAATACTCTCCTCTAATTTTTCTACCTGGTAAGCACCTACTTATCTTTCACTTCACACCTCAAGGGTTCCAAATGACATCCTTTCCTACTCGTTTTGCCAAACATTGACTATTTTCCACTCGGTGCGCTCACAGAGCTGTTTTAGACAACCATGAACCAGAGTTCATGACATCTTGAGTTTCTTCTGCTTCTGCCATCCTATCTTTCCATATTCAAGACCACACCCTATACTAGAAGGGATGACCAGTACTTATCTACCATAACCTCAGCACTCGACCTGGACACCAGTCCCAGCCACGGCTATTTATAAAGTATCTTTTGTTTGCCTAATCAAACAGAGGCAATCCATACACCACTGAACCAGGCAATAATTTCAACAAAGGCAGTGTGTATGTGGGATTTAAGAATAAAGTGTATATGTGGGGTTTAAGAAGAAAGATGGTGATACAGCAAAAGAAAATGTCTTCAACTTGAACAAGGAGAATTTGATCATGTTAAGAGAGAACCATTTGATATAATGTTAGAGGTCAGGGTGAATTTCAAGTGTCACTACAGGAGATGATACTCTCTAGATTTAGGATTCCTTATGACCATTGTTCAGGAAACAAGTTACATTTGGAGTCATCTGTACATTTTTCATTCAAAGGATTTGTAAGATTTCTTCCTGCTTTTTAATTAATAAATCTGTTTTTCTCTAAGAGAGTGAAAGCTCTCTTCAGGGAGGAGAACATTGCCTCAAAGGTAGAAGTAATTGTTGAATAAATGAAGGAAAGGATGTAAGCAGATAATAAGAGCTTAATTAATAACCCTTGGTTGATTTCAGTGGTAATGGAAAATCAGTAATTTCAATCAGTAATTGAAAATGGAAACTTGGTAATCTTCAGGGCCTAGAGAATTGAAGGAATGGCCTTTTTTCCTGTCTCCTATTGATTGTCTCCTATTGTCCTGCCAGGATGGAAGGCACTTCAAGTTATCTGGTTTGACCTTGATCACAAATATATAAGGGTAAATATGATTTTCATTTTGTAGATAACATAAAATCAGGCTCACAGGAGACAAATAATTGTTCAAAGTCTTACATCTAGTAATAGCAGAGCTCCAAAGCTCTTGCTCTTTTTGTCTGTATTTCAAGACTGGCCACTCCTTTTTAAAGCCTTTCACTCAAGTTAAGTTGATCCACCTAGCACCCCTTAATGCTTCAGCCCGTAAGCCGTTTGTATCTGTGATTCTTCACTTCCCTTCCTCATATCTCGTGTCCATCCTTCAACACTTGAGTGAAATTCTTTTTATGAAATGGCTTAGATTTAGTCCAGGGTTCCTCAACCCTGGCACTGCTGACATTTTGGACCGGATAACAATTATTTATTTATTTGTGTGTGTGTGTGTTGGGGGGGTGGGTGTTGTTGCAAGATGTTTAGCTGCATCCCTGGCTTCTACCCTCTAGACACCAGTAGCATTCCCCCTCCCCGTGGGACAGCCAAAAATATATGACCCCCTGCTCACCATCTCCAGAGGGACTGACTACCCCCAGGTTGGAACCGCTGCTTCATATACCATCCTTCCCTACACATCTTTCTGAATCTCTCAGAGGCCTCTCCTTGGTAATCTCGATATTTGCAATTCAGTGTGCATTTCCTTTTAAGACCTCTTCTTCCTAATTTTCTTTACATTTTTAGTCTGTTGCTATTTCACTTTTCATGTATATCACTATCTCTTCAACTTCTCTTAAGGTTTCTTTGAAATAGAAGTCCTTACTAAATGTGATTAAGCCCTTGTATCTTTCACAGAACAGACGTTCAAAGATCTGATGATTGGATTATTTTGTGACATGAAGATTTGATTCATTTATGATGGGAAATCGAGACACCTAATGAAGCTCCACAGCACCTCCCGTCACAGTTTTCAAGTCACATGACAGGAAGATGACAAACGCCATCCACTGTTAGTTACACTCAGTGCACCAAGTTAATTTCTTGAATAATAAGAAAAATTTGGATTTCTACTATCTTTTCTATTATCCCTGAAAAGGTGGGAGATAAAAAAATGAGGTGAATTAATAAATCGCAAGATAGTGTTTGCACCTCCAGGAAGAAGTGAAGTCACTGTTTGCCAGAGGAAGTATAAGAGACTTGATTATAAATATGCAATTTTTTTTTAACCCTCCTGGAGAATGCATTAACATTTCAGCATTTCCACAGGTGTAAAAAACAAGCAGATTCTACATCTTTCAGGTGCTTAGGCTTATGGCCCATTTTAGGAATTTTGTGTTTAGATTGTAATTGTGATTTTTGGAGTCTTACATAATCACTTTAAGAGTAGCTAAGGTGGTGAACGTTCCTTCGGCACAAGAGAAGAAGACCTCCATTAACTTTATTTATTTTATTAAAATTAATTGGGGCAAAATACACATAACATTTACCATATTAACTATTCATTTCTTTTTCATGTTAACCATTTTTAAGTGTAGGACTCAGCAGTGCTAAGTATGGTCACATTTTTGTGAAATCAGTCTACAGAACTCTTGTCATCTTGCAAAAGGAAGACTCTAGACCCAATAAACTCCAGCCCCTGGCAACCACCATCCCACTTTCTGTCTCTATGAATTTGGCTACTCTAGGTGTCTTACATAAATGGAATCATACAGTATTTGGGGTTTTTTTTTTGTTTTTTTCTTTTTGTGACCAGATTATTTCACTTAGCAGAATGTCTTCCAGATTTATAAATGTTGTAACATATGTCAGAATTTCCTTCTTTTTTTAAAGAAAAGATTTTATTTATTTATTTGAGAGAGAGAGATTGTGAGAGAGAGCATGAGCGGGGGGTGGGGGAGGGAGAAGCAAGCTTCCTGCTGAGCAGGGAGCCCGATGTGGGGCTCTTTCCCAGGACCCTGGGGTCAAGACCTAAGCTGAAGGCAGACACTTACCTGAGTGAGGCACCCAGGTGCCCCCAGAATTTCCTTCTTTTTAAGGCTAAATAGTATTTCATTATGTTTATCCATTCGTCTGTCGATGGACATTTTGGTTGCTTCCAACTTTTGGCTTTATGACTAATGCTAGTATGAACATTGTGTGTAAATATCTCTTTGAAACCCTGCTTTCGACTCTTCTGGGCATATATACAGAAGTGGAATTTTTGGATCACGTGATAATTCTATTTTTAATTTGTTGAGGAAACGCCATACTCTTGAATAGTGGCTGCACCATTTTACATTCCCACCAAAAGTGCATAAGGGCTCCAATATCCCCATATCCTTGCCAACATTTGTTATTTTCTATTTCGTTGTTGTTGTTCGACAGTAGCTATCAATGAGTGGTATCTCATTGTGACTTTGATTTGCCTTTCTTCAATGATTAGTAATGCTGAGCAACTGTTTATGTGCTTGGTGGGCATTTGTGTATCTTTTTTGGAGAAATGTCTATTCTAGTCCCTTGCCCATTTTTTAAAATTTAAAATCACTTAATTAACATACAGTGTATTATTAGTTTCAGAGGTAGCCCAATTTTAACTGGGTAATTTGTTTTCTGTTGTTGACTTATATGAGTTCTTTATATATTTTGGATATTAACATTTTATCAGATACAGGACTCGCAAATATTTTCTCCCATTCCATAGGTTTCCTTTTCACTCTGTTGATTGTGTCCTTCAATACCCTGAAGTTTTAACTTTTTATGTCATCCAATATGTCTATTCTTATTTTTGTTTCCTGTGCTTTTGGAGTCAGATCTAAGGAATCATTTGAATCCAAAGTCATAAAGGGTTTCTATTAAATTTGTCTTCTTTACAGAACTTGGAATTCATGATTTACCTTCTTTTTGATTGACCGAAGGAAGAAAATGTTAGCTACCAACTATATCTTCATGGTTTCCCCCTTCTAATTCCTCCATGTGTATGAATAATTTTACTATAAAAACTGGGGAATGAGTTCTCTCTTTCTTCCTTTCGCAATCCGTCTTTCACTCTCCATTCTGGCTCTGGTGCTTTCTCATACACTGCATGCTATCTTATTTTCTTTTAAACTTTTAGCATTAGAGCAGCTATTATCCTCATAGCAACATCTCTTTCAACAAGACAAAACAGAAAACCAAGCACTAACAACAACAACAAACACCAAATAGAATAGTGCAGTGGTTAAAAACTGAGCGTAATCTGCATCTAACATCTGTCACTTGATTAAAGGAAGAAACTGTCTTCTTCACTTCCTGGTACATAGTAAGAGCTCAGTAAATAACTATTGATTGAATAAAGGTGTAAAATGGGTAACCTGTCTAAATCTTACCTGTACATGTACAGTTCATGAGAGTCTGCATTCTGCGAATGGAAATCTCGGTCCTTGGATTCCCCACAAGAAGATTTATGGGGACCCACAGTCCCATAAAGACAGCCAGAGGGAAAGTAACAAGCACAAAGCAGCTTATTAAAGTGAAAGCACACTCTAAAGGTGGGAGAGGCAGCAGGTTCCGGAAAAGGTAGAACAGGCTTCTAAGTAGTTCTGGAATTGGATATGATTGGTCTCTGGGCTGGGAGGAGCTGTGACATACAGTGGAGTGGTCTGTAATGGAGGCTGTTTCCCATCATTTGGGAAACTTCCCACGTATTGGGAGGGGGAGTTTTTGACCCTACCAAGTTTGTACCTGAACCCTCCTGGTAGCCTTTCTCCATGGTGGGGCTATTAACTGCAATGCAGATGTATTTTAATGAGTGTAGGGTTTACTCTGGGGCAGAAGTGGAAGAGGGGCACTTGCTCTGTACCTCTGGCTCTCGATCTGTCAGTCCCAAGGTCTTGGAAGCCACAAGGTCAGGATATTGTACCGTCTGGGCTTTTAATGTGTAGCTTATTTATACACCCCCGCCCCACAGCTCATGTCTCTATCATTCCCCTTGAAGGACTTGAGACTCTGCCTGGGGGCATTCCTTCCACTGCTCAGGTCTAGAATGAGGTAGAAACCTAACATGAGGAGATTAATATTATGAATTTTTATATGTAAAAATCAAATAACTGTACTTATCATATAAAATTTTGTGAGGATTAAATGAAGGAAAAAATGTATGTTCAGGCTTGGCAATAGTTGGCAATAGTAATTGCTGATGAATGAAGGTGATTAATTATTGACTAATAAGAAATCAGACTTGTAGGACCTAGAAAGTCCTTAAAACTTATCATATTGATACTAAACATCTGCATGACATTGTTAGAAGGGAACCATGTAAGGATCTTACACTCTTTTTGGGAAGACAAGATTCAATTAAAATATGTACATAAAAAGAAGCGTGGTCATCAGTGAGTAAAACAGATACTGATGTCTGTTGGAGTTCCAAGGAAGGAGAGATTACTATGGAACTGAATAGCTGAATAAAGCTTCATAGAGAAGATGAGCTTGAGTTGTTTTTTGATGGACAGCTGAATTTAGATGACAGGAGAGGAAAAGAAGGACATGCCGAGGCAGGGAATATTTGAAGTGCGGTTAGTCTATCAATTTGCCTTTAGAGTATGGAGGGCCTTAAATGTCATGCTATGGGTTTTGTACTTCATCTCATAAACCAGAACTCTCTGTTGCCTACATCTTTGCCTTAAAAAAAAAAAAACACACTTAAAAAATGTAAAAACCATTTTTAGCTCTCCGGCTGTACAAAAACAGGCCACAGGCTGGATTTGATATAGTTCACTGACTGCGAGTCTCTATCAAAGATTTTTTGAGCAGTTACTTGACATGATCAGAGGTACATTCTAGGGAAATGGTTGGTAGCAGTGAGAATTACCTTACGCATCTTTATTATCTAGATTTTGTATCTTCAGAGAAAACATGTTTTACAAACTCGACAGACAAAGCTTCATATTTTCTGGCTGTGTATATAGAATTCTATCACCAAGAACACAGTATGTAAGTTCTTGAGGATAACATTTTCATTGCATTTCATGTCTTCTTGTTGGCTAGAGTTGGCATTATAATTGCTATTAATAGCATTACAAATGGGTACATTGTAGGCACTTAATGGCTACTTTAAGAATTGCATTTAGGAGGTGAAAATGCTTTATGGACTCTGTAATAAAGAAGTTTTATTGCAGCTAGTTAAGAAACAAATGTTATGAGAAGAGCAGATTCTTCTAGCATGTATCATGAAGTATGACAGCCTTTATGAGAACAACTTAATTCCCCAAGCTTCATGTGTTTGTGTTTAAAGGTATTTCCACCAAAATGAAGATCGGGAACCAAATACATGTATTGTTCCTCTGCTAATCTCCTTATCAATCAATGATGAACTCTTTAGTTATATGAACAAAACGAAGTTTCTTCATCTTTTAATGTGGTATAGGCAAACATAAATGCTTGGGATTTGTGATGGCTGATTTTATTTATCAACTTAGCTAGACTATAGTAACCAGATATTTGATCACATATTATTCTGGATGCTTCCATGAAGGTATTTTTTAGATGAAATTATATTGATTTATAATTATATCTATTTTATACATATCATATGTAACAGGAATGTTATATATAGTCTATTTTATGTATAGGTTTTTTATATACATTGGTTCTGTTTCTCTGGAGAACCCTAATACAGACTGTGTGTGTGTGTGTGTGTGTGTGTGTGTGTGGTGTCTGACTTAGAATACAGGTTTTGTAGCATATGCATAATTAACTTTTGGCAACAGAGGGGTGAGCTGACAGGTAAGGAGGCATCTCCCGGAGTGATTGATATCGAAGCCTGTTACTTGCATGTTCTTGTATGATGTGTGTATTAAGCTACTGGACAAAGAAAACATTTTCAAATATAAGCCCTCACAATTAAAATCATATGAACAAATGTTGAAGCACTGAAAGCTATGATAGGGTAACTATGTAGTGTGCTTTTCAGGGAATAGGGAGGAGATTTATCCTTTGGTATTTCGATGGTTAGTGACTCTTCCAAGCCATCCAGAAAACTCTAAACATTTTGCTCGCTTGGATTTATTAGCCATTGTTGAGAGCAAGGGTTCTCCATCAATGACACACAGTTTTGGACTAAACTGGAGGCAATGCAGTTAAATTCAACCAACATGTATTGGGTAATTGCCATGTGTTGGTACTAAGCACAGTTCAAAGATGAATAAGAGACAGTCTTTCATGATTATAGTTTCATGAGATGTCAAAATGGCTAGCAAGGTCTTAAAAGAATGTCCAGATAAAAGATAAATAATTGAAATTCAAAAATCTCTTTCTCAGAATAAGGGAAATGTTCATCTTAATCCCAGTGTAACACAGATTCTTCAATAGGGCGCAAAAGTAAAAGGTGTTCGAGACTGAATACCACTGATATGTTCTGTGGGAACAGAATTTAGGTCAGGAGTGTTTTCACAAAGAAGGTGGCAAAGACTTGGAGAAATGATGTGTTCAGAAAGAGACAGTTGATAAGATCCTTTGTGAGGACATTGGCCAGATGGGGATGGAAGCCGAAACTGGGCGGTGATGAAGGGGAAGAGTGTCGGGCAAAGGAACTGCTTGAGATCATTTACCTTATTTCAAGTCTTGTCTATAGTCCTTACATAGTTTTACTGAGCAGTTATTTGATGGATACTCCCAAATGCTTCATGTGTGAACTAAATTAAAACTGATAATATAAAATGGAAGGTTTTACTTCGGTGCTGCATCTTTCCTTCGAAACTGTTACTGTCGTATAATTTTCCAGGGTTATCTGTCCCTGCTTCTTACGTTTTATAGATTTTTATCTTCCGGTTAGAGCAACTGAATTTCACCGAAAGGGTCTGGAACACTTAAGGGATTTTTAACCATAGAACTGTCTTTTGCACAATTTCTTTAGAAAAGTATTGCCATTGTGGCATTTTTCATGGTGGGAAAAGCAGCGATTTTTATTTGTTACAACACTGAGGCAGACAAAGGACCCATTGGTTCCCACCACAGTTCTAAAACAAACTGTATTGCTATTTGAACGGTGGGTACATTACCTATTTTCTACTTCTGTTCAGAGGGAATTCAAATAATTGTGAAGAAAAATATTGAATGTCAAAGTGCATTTGCCTTTGCAGAAACAGTGCAAGGTGTTATTAATGAGGATCTGCAAATAACTGCAATTTTGCACTGCTCAACATTCATAAATAACTACTGGTTAAATCAAGGGAGCAATTTCTGCTTCCATTATATCTTGCATATGAAGTGTCCATGTTATCTCAACATCAAAGTGTGGATAGTACAACCAAAGGAAGGAATCTGATGATAGCAGCGTTTTGAGCCACAAGTTATCAGGAGATCGCTCTGTGGTATGGCAGTGTGCCAATCAGGCATAGTTTCTTTGATGCTGCAAACAAAGCTTGCTCTTTTGCGCATGTTTGAAATCCACACTGATATACATGATCCGTTCTGCTAGGCTGCTGGCTGATTTAAATACGTGAGCATTTCTTTTGATTAATCTTGTGAAAATATACACACAAATATATGTATTATATCTATTTAATACATTTGCATATAATAAATATACCTTCATATATATTTAAATATACTTAATATCAACGTATTTTAAAAATGATGACTAACATGCAGGTAACAATACTTACCTGGTAATGTTCACTAATCCAGTCGTTGGGTGGTTGCGGGGGACGGTATGCCTTGTACAAATCAAACATTGATTACTTCTGGTAAATTGCCCCTTTTAACATTATTTATATGTTCATGTTTCAAGCTTGAAATTGGCGAAGACTAGCTGCCATTAGTTAAAACATCCTTGCTGTTGGCTTAGGTTCCAGTAGCTTAAAATTCCTGCAAATATACTTAACTCCAAATGGTCTAAACATGTAATTTTTTGTTGGACTCTGGATATTACCAACATTTGAACTTCAGGGTAATCTCGGATGATGCTGCCATTATAATTCTAACTTGAGCCCTTTACAATCACGAATTTTTACTTTTGATTTTATTATTTGTTTTTATTTTTGCTTGTTGTTTTCCATCTTTCCTGCCACCAACCCTGTGTTGAGCCAATGCTTGAGGCACAGACTGCAGATCATTGAGTAATGTAATTACAGTCTGTTGGCCGAGCCCTCCACTCCTACCGCAGGCTGCATCTTGCATAAGGGGTGACTCATGTACACCGTACAGCCCAGGGGACTACAGAAGGATCAGAATTTGGTCTGGGAAAAGTAAAGGTTCTTAGGATTTAAGCCTAGATTTCTAATGGAATTCAAATTTGACGAACTCTATTTACTGTATAAGCATTGTATGAGAAGTGAAAAATTGCAGAGCGACACAATGCCTCACGTTTTGGTATCATGTAACTATTTAGATGGTTATAAACAGCAAAGGAAATTTTTTTTTTTTTAAAGATTTTATTTATTTATTTGACAGAGAGAGACAGCCAGCGAGAGAGGGAACACAGCAGGGGGAGTGGGAGAGGAAGAAGCAGGCTCATAGCAGAGGAGCCTGATGTGGGACTCGATCCCGGTACGCCAGGATCACGCCCTGAGCCGAAGGCAGACGCTTTAACGACTGCGCTACCCAGGCGCCCCCAGCAAAGGAAATTTTGATAATAAAATGCATATCTTAATTTGGAGAAAGAGATTCTTTTCAGACGTTCTCGGTAAATTTTATGAAAGTCATAAAATGCTCTTTGAACTAGCCTGGATAGAGTGGGCAAGAGTGATTCTTAATTTTACTGCCTTTCTTTTAAATATTTAATGAACATTTACTGTTTGTAAAATATTAGATATGTAGCTGTTTGGTTTTTTTTAAAGATTTTTATTTTTAAGTGGTCTCTACACCCAAAGTGGGGCTCAAACTCACAACCCTGAGATCAAGAGTCCAACGCTCCATGGACTGAGCCCAACCAGGCAATCCAGTTGTATAACTGTTTTTCTGTTCCTTAGGGATAAATTTGGGATGATCCAAGATTTATACTTTTTTTCCAGTGGATTTTCACTCATTATCCACATAGGAAACTGTGTGGAATATACTATAAACTATATCTAAACAAAGAAATTCATTCATTCAATAGTCAAAAGACTATTCATTTAAGCAGTTGAAATGAATAGTCTTTAAGGAGTCAATTATAATATTTATATTATAAGTATATAAATATATATCAGTTACAAAGTAGGTGGCCTCATTTCAAGTAAGACACATAGAAACTTACATATGTGTCTTGGGAAGGAGACTCAGCTAAGGGGACTCAGTATTAATGGCTGCAATAAAAGTAAATCTAGTTACCAGAGAATCGAGATTTTAGCTGTAATTTAAGTGAAGTTTTTCATGACGTATAGGGACAGAGATATTTTAATATCTAATCCAACATGCCATCTACTAGTTCAACAGAAATAGAAGCACCATGCTATGTGTGTCAGACCTTCCATATTCCTTAGATGTTCTATCATTTGATGGAGAACTTTTTTCATTGATCTCCTGCAAGCCATTTTTGTGTAGATACATTGTCACGTAGACGTGCCCTTTCATCTTGTGGTTTTACTTTTCTGGTCCTTTTATCAGTTCTCCCTTCCTGTCCGTGCTGGAAGCACGTGCCATGCTGTTCAGTGTGTCGCTGATGCCAATCTTGTCTGCTAATTGTCTATTAACAGTATCAAGGGTAATGGATTGATCAGAAAGACACTAAAAACAGTGTTAATATGAATCTTGAAATATTCATAACTGTTTAAAATATCAATGCTGTTTGGACTACGTATGCAGACCAGTGGATTTCAATTGTTACCAACTTCAAAGGAATCCTTTGATTCCGACAACCCCGTGGCTTGATAGTTCTGCGTTAGAAAAAGCATAGGTCCTAAATCTCGGATTTATTAAGCCGAGTGACTATAGTTAGAGTAGCTTCAAAGCTGATTTTAGTACCTACGTTCCATTTCCAGGGTTGTATATAAAAAGATGGATTGAGAAAAATTAAGGAGCTTGATTTGAATGAGAGCATCTAAGGTTGGCTCAAAGAAAATCAGGGTGCATTGAGTGGAAATTCTAGAGAGAAAGAATGAAATAAAATTCAAATTATAAAGACGACCTTGAAGCAGATAGCTACTGTTTCCTTCAGTATTCTGATGTTGAAACCTAAAGTACTTTAAAATTGGGGGTCTGCTTTCGCAGCATCAGTCTAATATTATTTAAAGGAAAGGAATAGAAGAAATTTGTGAAACTCTTTTTGGAAAATAGCCTAGGAAACTAGGCTAGAATAAGCAATGCCTGAATCTTTGCTTTGGGGGGAGGGTGTGACAGTCGGGAGGGAAACATGTTAAATTCAGCCAAGAATTAGGTCTTCGCAGGAAACTTATAGATATAGTCTCTTAAAATGAGACATGTAAATGTCATTTGGAACGTTTTTCTATCTCACAGTCCTTCATATTCCATTATCGTCTCTGCCTGAATGGCCCCGTGCATATAATAATTGGGCTTCATTTCTTAGTGTTAGCTCTTCCATTTCTGGGAACACTTCTTTCTTCCCTCTGGTTCACAGACTTTTCTCCTGAGATTCTGCTTTTCTTTGAAATGTATCACCTTCTCTGCCGGTTTCATCTTTGTGGATGTGTTTGCTTTTCTGAGGAGGGGTCCATAGCCCTCAATCAGCTTCTCAGAAGGGTCCATGTACCCCTTACTGTCGACTCTGAAGGATGCAAACAGTATCTCTGTCCAAGCCTAAGAAACTAATTCTTCTCCTTTTCTGTTTTTCTCTGGTTCTTAAGCAACTCAACAAACTTTCTTAATGGCTTCCCAATCTTTTGGGACCAACCGTCTCGTAGAATGATTAATCTCAATCCTATATATAGATTTGAATCACCAGGCAGGCTTCAAAAAAATATATGGTTCCTGGGCTCCATACCCCGAGATTCTGAATAAATTAATGTGTGGGGGTGGCAAGGGGTGGGTACAATATTGGATATTTTTAAAAAGCTTCCCTAGATAATTCTGAAGTGCAGCTAGGGTGGAGAACCCTTGACCTGAAGTGTTATAGAGCTTCCCATTTTAATTAGTCATGGTAAATTAGTAACAATTTTGAAAATTAGCATGAAAATGTTTTTCTCTGCTGCTTGTGGTGATCAGATTTGATTATGATGATAAAGGGGAAAAGAGTGAATGGGTCAGCTTACCGTTTACGTATTTCAATGGTTGACACCCCCAAGGATTATGTCATCTCCAAATTTATGGCAAAGCCCTGTTAATGTGAGGAACCACATTTTTTTACTTAATAAATCCCATGTAAGCCATTAAGATAAATACACATTATAGAAATGTGACTCTTCAGAAGCATTTAACTTTAAGCATAAGTGTTGAATCATGCGTGCTATTCATGAAACTTTCATCAATAAAACATTACCCTCCTCATCTCTTTCTAAAGAATATGACCAGGAACAGCTTGGTGGCTCAGTCCATTAAGCGTCTGCCTTTGGCTAAGGTCATGATCCTGGGGTCCTGGGATCGAACCCCACATTAGGCTCCCTGTTCAGTGGGTGCTTGATTCTCCCTCTCCCTCTGCCTGCTGCTCCCCCTGCTTGTGCTCTCTCTCTGTCAAATAAATAAATAAAATCTTTTTTAAAAAAAAAATAAATAATTAATTTGACAGAGAGAGAGACAGCCAGTGAGAGAAGGAACACAAGCAGGGGGAGTGGGAGAGGAAGAAGCAGGCTCCCAGCAGAGCAGGGAGCCCGATGTGGGGCTCGAACCCAGGAATCTGGGATCACGGCCTGAGCCAAAGGCAGACGCTTAACGACTGAGCCACCCAGGAGCCCCTAAATAAATGAAATCTTAAAAAAAAGAATCTGACCAGTTTTCAAATTAGGTCACTGACACATCAAATTAGGTCATTGACTACAACTATTCTAAGATTTTAAAATAACTTGTTTCCAGGTTTTGTAAATAAGGTTGGTGAAATGCAAACTCATCCTTTAATTCCTCTAGTATCAGTATTTTAGTGCAAGGCCTCTCCTTCCAGTCTTATACAAAATCTATATTTATTTCTTCAACTTAATTAACAGGGCTTCCTGCTTCATGAAGGATATACTTTCCTTCTCATCCCTTCTCCATTTTCCTTTGATTTTTAAATCAAGATTCAAACCAGGTCTTATTCATTGATGAGCTAAATAAACTGTTCTCTAGCAAAGAGGCTGCTTTCTAATTAGCTGAGGATATAATTAGTACATTCTCTGGGCCGGTAAGAATTGGATTTACCAGACGCCAGCAACTGACAGTCCGAGGGATATTAGCGGTAAGCAGGCAGAAGCGTGAGTGGAGGAATGGGGATAAAGGAAGGGTGTCCTTACTTCAGGCTGTCAGGATTTGTGTGTGAAAATTTCTGTCAAGTTAGTCACTTGTACTATTAAATATGTTAAAGCTTCAATTTTCAATATGCAAGTCTACTAGACCAAAAGGAACCACGGACGATTCTGCATCAATAATCACGTATTATGGCAATTAGTCCATGAAGCTACCGCTGCCATAGATAATAAAGCATCTTAGCTGAAAACTAGAGTCTTGGCTCTGAGTCAAAGTTTAATTTTTGATAAAAGCCTGCAGTTGGCTTCAGCATTTGTCTGGCACCAGGACACCACGGACCCATGTTAAAATTATATTATTTCTTAATAAGAAACCAGACCATGAAATAGTTTAAGTCCACCTCATTTTCATGAAGTTCCAATTTATCTAGTCCAATTGCAGACACACGTATGTGGATCAAAACGAAGATCTGAGAGCCTTTGAGCTGTTTTCAAGATCTGAAAATAGAAAGCATATTAGATCCGATTTTGAAATAAAAATACATTACTTACAAATAGAGCAAAAAGTTTCATATTTGACTAAATTCTTTCAGAAATCTCTCGTGAACAGAGATATGATGTGAAAAGGGCCATTGCGATTTTATGTGGAGACAATCTCCAAGGCCCTTCAAACGCATTGTACTTGGGGAAGTAGTAGTTACCATGAATACTTTAAAAATATTCAGAATTTCCTACTGTTCAAAGTATAATGCTATTATCGATGCATATTATGAAGCTTTAGTAACTCCAGCTCTACCAGTATGAATCTATGAAAATGAATAAATTGATTCAGTTCTTGCTACAAAATTCATAATTTCTGGATATGCAAGAGGCATTGTACAAATATATATACATAATTCCAAAATATGTATTCCAAATATAGTTAGCCTTGAACAACATGGGTTTGAACCATGTGGGTTCACTTATAGACAGATTGTTTTCAAGAAATATACATACAGGGGAGCCGCGGTGGCACAGCGGTTAAGCGTCTGCCTTCGGCTCGGGGCGTGGTCCCAGCGTTGTGGGATCGAGCCCCACATCGGGCTCTTCCGCTGTGAGCCTGCTTCTTCCTCTCCCACTCCCCCTTCTTGTGTTCCCTCTCTCGCTGGCTGTCTCTATCTCTGTCGAATAGATAAATAAAAAATCTTAAAAAAAAAAGAAATATACATACAATACTGTAAATGTATTTTCTCTTCCTTATGATTTTAATAATAACATTTTCTTTTTTTTTAAAGATTATTTATTTATTTATTTGACAGAGATAGAGACAGCCAGCGAGAGAGGGAGCACAAGCAGGGGGAGTGGGAGAGGAAGAAGCAGGCTCCCAGCGGAGGAGCCTGAGGTGGGGCTTGATCCAAGAAATATACATACAATACTGTAAATGTATTTTCTCTTCCTTATGATTTTCTTAATAACATTTTCTTTTTTTTTAAAGATTATTTATTTATTTATTTGACAGAGATAGAGACAGCCAGCGAGAGAGGGAGCACAAGCAGGGGGAGTGGGAGAGGAAGAAGCAGGCTCCCAGCGGAGGAGCCTGAGGTGGGGCTTGATCCAACAACGCCGGGATCACGCCCTGAGCGGAAGGCAGACGCTTAACCGCTGTGCCACCCAGGCACCCCATTAATAACATTTTCTATTCTTTATTTTATTTATACATATATAATATATATACAATATATGTATAATATATGTATATATAATATATATACAATATATGTATAATATATGTATATATAATAGCTTACTTTATTATAAGAGTACAGTATGTAATACATATGACATACAAAATATATGATCACTGACTATGTTATTGGAAAGACTTGGGTCAACACTAGGCTATTGGTAGTTAAGTTCTTGAGGAATCAGAAGTTATAAGCAGATCTTCAGCTGTGTGTGTGTGGGGGGGTGGTGCCCCCAACACCTGCATGGGTCAGGGGTCAACTGTATATTCCAAATATATATATTTTCAAAATCCAAGTATTGATAAATATACAATATATTTAAGTAGATATATAAAGTTTTAATTAGAAGGCTGGTGTTGCAGACAATCTTAATTCGAATTTTCTTCACCATCAACTCAAACAGTTGTCTGTGTCTTGTTATCCTGTGTTCCTGTGTGGGGGTGCTATGGTTTCAATTATATTCCCCCCCAAATATGTAAAACCTTAACTCCAGTAAATGTAATCATGACTTTATTTGAGATAAGATCATTGCAGATGTAATCAAGTTCAGATGAGGTCATTAGGGTAGGGACTTACTCCAGTATCATTGGTGTTTTTATAAGAAGAAGGGACGTTGGACACTGCCCCAGGAGAATATGACACAGAGACACCAGGAAAAGAATGTCATGTGAAACAGAGACTCTCAGAGAGAACACCAGGTGACAACAGAGGTAGAGATTAAAGACCTGCAGCTGTAAGTCAAGGACACCCAAGGAGTGCGAGCAACCACCGGAAGTGAGGAGAGGCCAGGAAGGATTCTCCCCTCCAGGTTTCAGAGGGAGTCCGGCCTGCTGACACCTTGAGTTTGCACTTGTAGCCTCCAGAAGTGTAAGACAATATATTTCTGCTGTTTTAATCCACCCCATTTGTGGTACCTTGTTATAGAAACCTTAGAAAACAAACCTAGGAGTAGATAATAAATCCCTTGTCACAGGAAGGATTAGTATCAAAATGAATACATCCCTCAGTTAGGAGTGTCGTTGGGGAGAGCCTCACCCTATGTGGGGAAGTAGACTAATTCTAGTCAACACAACACATTTTTATTGACTTCCCACAGTTAGGGATGTAATGATTAAAAGCACTGGACCTGCCCTTAATTATTTCATCGTTTAGACCACTTCTAAGGTTCAAATAACTCTAAAATCTTTTTATTCTATGGTAATTAAAGTGTATTAAGTGTGGAAAATCAAACAGCTTGTCAAATTGCAGATAAATTTAATAATAAAAGCATACAGGGAAGTGCCTAGTAGAACACATTTGCTTATGAAGATAGAATTTTGATCCTAAAATTAAATACTTGAGTATTAAAGATGAATTTGTGGGTGCCTCAGTGGCTCAGTCGGTTAAGCAACTGTTTTGCCTCAGGTCATGATCCCAGGGTCCTAGGATAGAGCCCTGCATTGGGCTCCCCGCTTAGTCTGCTTCACCCTCTGCCTCTGCCCCTCCCCCCTACTCATGCATGTGTGCACGCTCTCTCTGTCAAATAAATAAATAAAATCTTTAAAAGATAAATAAAAGAAATAATTTTAAAAATAAAGATGAATTTGTTAATATGATACAATTTTTCTATACCATTTTTTTTCCTATACCAAAAGAAGGCCACTTCTTTTTTCTTATTATTTGAGAGAGAGAGCATACAGAGGAAGAAGCAGGCTCCCCACTGAGCAGGCAGGTTGATGCAGGGCTGGATCCCAGGACCTTGGGACCATGACCTGAGCTGAAGGCAGATGCTTAACCGACTGAGCCACCCAGGTGCCCAAGAAGGCCACTTCTAATACAAAATTTGATACATGCATATGATTCTAAAATAACATCTGCAATATACTAAATAATATCTAACATGCACACACAGTTTATGCCTATGCAAATATATTGTTTATCCTTATTTAAATAAAAGACTTGTATTTTCAAACTCTGTTAACTGGACAAGTGTACATACAATAATTAAGAAAGGTTTAGGTTTTAAGTTTTAGAAAACTAACCATTGTGGGTTAGACATGTTTTCATTGGTTCCATGTAAATTATTTGTCACTTTTGATCATGCAAATTTCAAAATATGCACAAAATTAGAGGAAAAATGGAATCAATCCCCATGTAGCCAACACCCCACTCCAATGATCAACATTGTAAAGTATCTTAATAACCACTTTCATGATTCAATGACCATGACCCCAGCATCAAAATTATCGAACTCATTTTATATATTCAATAATGTTACAGGATACAAATTATGCAGAAATTTGTTGCATTTCTATACGCTAAGAATGAAGTAGCAGAAAGAGAAATTATGAAAATAATTCCATTTACAATTGCACCAAAAATAATGAAATACCTAGAAATAAACTTAACCAAGCAGGTGAAAGACCAGTACTCTGAAAACCATAAAAAACTGATGAAAGAAATTGAAGATGACACAAACAAATGAAAAGATATTCCAAGTTCATGGACTGGAAAAATCATTATTTTAAAAAGTTCATACCACTCAAAGCAATCTAGATTCAAGCAATCCCTATCAAAATACCCACAGCATTTTCGACAGAACTAGAACAAATAATCCTAAGATTTGTATAGAATCACAGAAGATCTCAAGTAGCCCAAGCCATGTTGAGAAAGAAAAAGCTGGAGGTAACAAAATTCCAGATTTCCAGACATACTACAAAGCTGTAGTAATCAAAAGAGTACAGTAACGGCACAGAAATATACACATAGATCAATGTAACAGATTAGAGCCCAGAAATAAATCCACACTTCTATGGTTAATTAATCTATGACGAAGAAAGCAAAAATCTACAATGTGATAAGGACAGTCTCTTCAACAAATGGTCCTGGGAAAACTGGACGGCTACATGCAAAAGAATGAAACTGGACCACTTTCTTACGCCATACACAAAAATAAATTCAAAATGGATTAAAGACCTAAATGTGAGACCTGAAACCATAAAACTCCTAGAAGAAAACATAGGCAATAATGTCTTTGACATCAGCTGTAACAGTGTTTTTAAAGATATGTTTCCTAAGGCAAGGAAAACAGCAAAATTAAACTGTTTGGACTACACCAAAAAAAAACAAAAACAAACAAACAAAAAAACACAAGCTTTTACAGATCAAAGGAAACCATCAATAAAATGAAGAGGCAACCTAACAAGTGGGAGAAAATATTTACAAATGATATATCTGGAAAAGGGTTAATATCCAAAATATGTAAAGAACTTACACAGCTCAACATCTAAGAAACAAATAATCCAATTGAAAAATGGGCAGAGGACCTGAATAGACATTTTTTCCAAAGAAGACATACAGGTGGCCAACAAACACATTAAAACAGCCTTATTGTCAGGGACATGTCCATCAAAACCACAGTGAGATATCACCTTGCACATGTCAGAATGGCTAGAATCAAAAAAACGGGAAAAAACAAGTGTTGGTAAGGATGTGGGAAAGAAGGAACCCTCATGCACTATTAGTGGGAATGTAAATTGGTGGTACAACCACTGTGGAAAACAGGATGGAAGTTCCTCAGAAAATTAAAAATAGAAATACCCGAACGATCCATAGGAATTCCACTACTGGGTATTTACCTAAAGAAAATGAAAACACTAATCCAGAAAGATGTATGCACCTCTCTGTTTACTGCAGCATTGTCCATAATAGCAAAGATACAGAAGCAGCCCAAGTATCCATCAATAGATGAATGAACAAAGAAAGTGTGATAATCACACACACACACACACACACACACACACACACACTGGAATACCACTCAGTCATAAAGATGATGGGATCTTGCCATTTGTGACAACGTGGATGGATGTAGAAGGTATTATGCTAAGTGAAATAAGTCAAACAGCAAAAGACAAATATCGTATGATTTCACTTACATGTGGAATCTGAAAAACAAGATGAACAAATAATAAACAAAAAGCAGAAATAGACCTATAAATACAGAGAACAAACTAATGGTTGCCCAAGGGGCAGAAGGTGGGGGGACAGGCAAAATAGGAGTAGGGGGTGGGAGATATAGGCTTCTAGTTTAAGAATGAGTAAATTATGGGAATAAAAGGCCCAGTATTGGGAATATAGTCCATGATACTGTAGTAGGCTTGTATGGTGACAGATGGTAGCTACACTTGTGATGAACATAGCATAACATACAAACTTGTCAAATCACTGGAACTAATGTATAGTTGTATGTCAACGATACTTCAATAAAAATAACAGACTCATTTCAATAACTTTGTTAATACTTGGGTATTCTCTCACCCAGAACAATGACAGTTTATGATAGAGTCAATATTTTGAACGAATAATATTGCTGTTGTCAATTCAACTGTAAGGATTTTTTTTTGCTTATATTTTGTTTTATTTCATTTTATTATGTTTTGCTTTTAACCTTGTGTTGTAGAAAGTTAGGTGAAAGACTGGAGAAGTCACTACTATGATTATTTTGAAAAATCACTTATGCTTAGCAAGGCTAAATATTGTTTTTTCTTATGTAGGCATTCAATCCAAGTTAGTGAAAATTCAGTAGAACTTTTAAAAGTGTCATTCTTTTAAAAAAATCTCTCTCTTCTTCAGAAAAAATTTTTAAGTATATATTTGCTATCCTGGTGCTTTAAAAATGATTATATTGAATATTTTCCTTTATCAGAATTATTTTTCTGCTACATAGCTTTCCATTTGTGAACTTTTCCTTATTTGGCTATTTCCCTCCTGGTCTTTTCAGTTTTATTTATTATATAGAACACTACTAGGAGAGTCCTTATATATAGATCTTTAATTGCATTCCTAATTATTTTTTTAAGACACAGCCCGGTAAGTGTAATTATATTGATAAGGCTTCTAAAACATAATGCTAAATCTCTTTCCAGAAGTGTTATAATACTTCATTCCACCACGATAACTCCTCCACAGCAGTAGATGTTAGTTTCCAGAAAACCTAATTTATACAGGAAAATATAGACTTTTTCATGTTTTAGTTCACAGTTTTAGACTAGCAAAGTATATTTTTTCATATAAATAAGAGCATTTATATTTATATTATGTATTCATATTTTAGTTTCTTTGCCTTTTTCTTGAAGTTTTGTTAAAATTATTATAAAAATAAAATTATTCTATTTGCAAATCATTAAATCACCATCAAATTAATATTCAATAGGATTACGTGTTCACGTGGCTTTCACGCATAAAACACCTCAATAATTCCCCATAGTGGTTGGACACTGAAGTCACCTTCTCAATACCTATTTCGCCACACCCCCCTACCTCGCCCCCCGATATAGCAACTGAGTGCTTGGGTGACTGACTCCCACTCCAGGGGCAGCCCCAGAGTGTCAAGCTTCATCACAGCAATCCCAGGCTCCTTGCTAGTGATAGGTTCAGGGTTCTCGGTCTGAGCCAATAAGGACACTGATATTATAATAGAAATTGGTTCAGGTTGGGGCCAGTGAATTAATTTGACAAATGAGATGTAACTGGAAATTGCAAGTTAGAACTGCTTCCTGACTCAAGAGACTGTCATATGGAGAGCCATTTCCTTTCCCCTGAATGGTGTCATCCATAGATGTGAAGTCTGAGTGGCAGTCGTGATTTAAATACCAGCACAGAGAGGAGGGCAGAATCAGGAGAAGAGTAGGGGTCCCAGATGGAGCCAAAGAGTTAAATCACCATCAGAATGTATTCTGTGGCTGGAATTCCAGGTACAGGAGCTAATGATGTCCTTAGTGTGCAGGCTTGAGTTGAACTTTCTGTTACCTATAAAGAAAGTATCCTAAATGATGCTTATTAATATCACCCATTAAATACAATCCAGATTTTAACCTATATATTCAAGACCTACTCATATTCAATTTCTATTTCCTGGTTTATTCCTTGTATACCAGCTGTGTTACTTACTATGCCTTCCAGTTTTCATTGTCTAAAATGTTTTTCTTCAATCATATATTATAAAAATTTCATTTTTCTTGAAGTTTTAGCTCAAATCTTGTCTCTTCCATAGGGCAATCCACGATAACTTCTGCTTGAATGAATCATACACATCTGTAAATTATTACATCTTTCATTATTTTGTTTTTCTCATTCATTCATTTACCCGGTGCCTGTTCTAAGTACTGCAGTTCCTCCATTCATCATGACCCATCTCATGGACATTCTTTCCATCTTATCTTTTCCAAGAGATTGTTAGCTCCTTGAGGACAATTGCATCTTTTTATTTTTATATGTCACATGAAGTTTAAAATTGCATAACCCATATTTTATTTTCTATGAGTCAGGAGTTGTCATAAAGTTTCCCAAACTTTTTGTCCTATGAGTGCATTTATTCTCTTTTATCTGTGGGAGTGAAGGACGTAAAAAGCCATTTCTGAAAATTAACCTTCAAGTCAGTGGTTCAATATAAATATAATTTGTAAACTACAGGCTCAACTACCAACAAGGTGAGCTTGAATCTAAGATAGTACCAGAGCTCCATTCTATCCACGATGGCTTGAACACTCTTCAACATGTGGTCAGCTTTCAACAAAAGTTATCTGAAGATGGGAAGGAGACCTACAATGAGGAAAACAGTACCAAGAACTTGGAGAATCACTGAAATGATCGCATTAATTACATGCACAGATTTAAACAAGCTCCAATGCTCTTAAAGAACAGAGCCAAAGCTGCATGATTTAGGACTGTAACCAGTTTCATGAGCTCTGTAGCCATGAAACAGATATTATCTAAAATTAATAAATGATGCAGTTCCAGGTCTTTTTAATGAGGCTTCGAGGAAACTAGCAAGGAGACTAAGTTGTCTTCTCCACTTTCATGTGCCAAGCACGGTGCTAGATGCACATACGTTTTATTGACATAACTGAATTTCTGATTGCTTAATAATGGGCCGAAGTCACATGGCTAGTAAGTAACAGAGCTGGGGCTGCCGGTCAGTTCTGTCCAACCTTTAAGGACCTTGCTGCTTCTGCTATGTGCTTAGATCAACCAAGCAGCTGCCAAGCAATCTGTGGTGAAGTCTGTTGTTTGTGTAGTTTCCTGAGGGCAGGAGGAAGGGACTTGGATCATGCCAGGCCACCGTTCTGACATTCAGTGGCCTTTAATCCCTTAAATCATTCATTCATTCAACAGTTGCCAAGAGGCCATCGTGTGCTGGCTCCTTAGCTGTGTGCTAAGCATCCAACATGAATAAGGCACCGTTTTTTCTCGGAAGGAACTCACAGAGTACTAAGCAACACAAACACATAAACTGCTTCCCTATTTCCCCGTTAAGGCCTGCTGATCCCTTATCATAACTCACCCCATTATACGTATCCATTGCTCTTACCTATTCTTCCCAATATCTTTATGCTGGTAACTACCAAATTTATCTCTACAGTCCTAGCCTCTCTCCTGCATCCAGAAACTAACGGCCCACTCAACATTTTCAACTGGATGACCAACAGACACTTTGATATTTCCAAACTAGAATTCCGAATCCCCATCCTCCAACCTCCAAAGCTGGCCTTTCCTGGTCTTTTACATCTCAGTGTATGAGTAATTAATTCTATCTATTCAGTTCCTCAGGCCAAACATCAAGCCGTCTTGGCTTCTCTCTCTTAATACGTGCCACATCGACCAAACAGATCATATTGACTTGACCTTCTGAATGTTAGTCTCCACTACCGTAGCTCTAATCCAATCTGGAGGGGCCAGAGCTCCCCACCTGTTTCCCCCTTCACCTCCTGACGCCTATGATCTTTTCTCCACCTGAAGGCAACAGTGGTTCTATAAAAATAACGACGAAGTCAGAGTCAGGCCATCTTAATTTTCAGCTCCAAATGATTTAACTGCTTTCCAGTTCACTTAAAATATAACCTGAAATGTTTATCTTGCTTCAAAAGCCCTTCCTAGTCCCACCCCTGCCATTGTCTAATCTCATCTCTTCCGACTCTTTTCCTTGCTACTTTGGCCCCAAACTGGCTTTCTTACTAATCCTTGGGCAGGGGAATTTGGAGCCTTGTCTGGGCATCTGTCTGGAATAATTTCCCTTGTTATCCAAATGGCTCCCTTCCTGGTTTCATTCAGGTCTCAGCACAAAGATCAGGTCTTAAATACTTCCTTGACCACCCAAAGACATAGCACCTGTCATCACTCCTTATCCATAAACTCTGCTTTCTTCTCTTATCATTACCTGGAAGGTATACTTAAAAAATAAAAACAGTTTTTTTCTGATGTTCTCTACTAAAATATAAGGTCAATAAGAACAGAGTCTGCGATGATTATTTTTATGTGTTAATTTGGCTAAGCAATAGCACCCAGTTATTCAATTAAACACTCATTTAGGTGTTGCTGTGAAGGTATTTTGTACATACAGTTAACATGTATAATCAGTTGAATTTAAGATAGGTGACTATCCTCCATAATCTGGTGGGCCTTATTCAATCAGTTGAATGTCCTCAAGAGAAAAACTGAGGTTTCCCCAGTGAGGAGGAAATTCTATCTGTAGACTTCAGCCTCAGCTTCTTTTTGAGAGTTCCCGGCCTACCAGCCTGTCCTTTAGATTTCAGACTTGCCAGACCCCTCAGTCATGTAAAACCAATTCCTTGAAATGAATCTCAGGTGACTATATGAAAAATACATATGTGTGTATATATATGATATATACACACATATTTATGTATTTTATATTCATATAGACTTACACATTTAAATTATATATAAGTATACATTTTATATGTAAAATATATATTTGTTATATACATTTTATTTATATGCATCAATTTTTTATATATGTGCATGTATGCATGTATGTGTGTGTGTATGCACAGGCGTGTGTATTTATCCTACTGTTTTTATTTCTCTGGTAGTCTCCTGGTTGGTACAGAGACTATGCTGAACTCTTCTGTTTTCTTTTTCAGATGTCATCCCCACTTTTCTTCATATCGCTTATATCTGTACTGGCCGCAAAGTGGCTCCTCTGCTTTCTGCCTTGTCGTTGGAATTAGCAAATGGGAATCATTAGGAGGAAATAGAGAGGCAGGAGATGGGATATTTATTCACTAGATTCACTCCCAGCAGGTCACTGCAACTTGATAGTGATCTTTACTGAAGGCCACACCTCTTGTCAGACAGCCCTTCTCTTCGATCTTCTCTCTAGGTTCTCGCAACTTCTCCTTCCTGTTGTCCCTTCAAACCTGGAGATGGTAGCTGCTTCCCACTATTGCTGGCTTTAGGGTGTTATACATCCTTTGCTGGTGTCCTTAAAGCCTGCTCATATCTTTATAAATAATCTTTTCATTACACTTCCCTCTCTCACACTGTTTAGATAAGCCATGTGTTTCCTGCTGGGAGAAGTGCTGAAGGAGATTTGTCCTCCTTGTTTTCTCTCTTACTACTATATCCCATATCTGGAATGGTAGGATCTCCATAAATATTTGCTGATTTGATGACCAAATGAGCATGCAGGCTTCATTCATTCACTGTCTCATAAGTATCTCTCACTTTTTCAGAGCATCTTGTGTTTACTTCCCCTTAGTCCCCCCAGAACATCTCTCCTCTTTCCCTGTACCTGTGGGTCCATCCACTGAGATCTAGCTTAACTTTAAACTTCTTCAAGAACATTCCCACGTAGTCTAAGTAGCCAGGACTGATCTTTATCTCTTCTGATTTCTCACTAAATGTAGAGTCAAACTATAAAACAGAATTTAGTGCTTAATCACTAAATTTAGTGCTTACCCAACAGTGCACGAGTCTTGCACACTTTACTCTTATTTACTGTGTCTTGTTGCATCCTCCCAAGGAAACTGTAAGTTCCCTGAGGGCAACGATCTCTTTTCATCCATTTCTTTTTATAAAATCTGAGTAATGCTGATTGTTAATTCAGTCGTGGCTTAGAGCAACATCCCTGCGTGTTAATTTCCAGGGATGTGGAATCATTGGAGTTTTCCCTGACGATTTTGTGGAAGTAGTTCCTTCACTATAGTTGGTGAGAATTAAAAAATCTATATGCATTTTGAACATAAGCACTAAATTTTATTTGGGTGTAATGCTGCCTTAAACATTTTTTTTTATTAAGGTCAATTTCAATCTTACCTGTGGCTGCACATCCTTTTGTAATAAACAACAAATGATATTACCAGAAAAGATAAATCGCGTCATCCTTTCTTTAATGCACAAAATAGTTTTTTTACTAACATAGAAAGCTACATGGCCTGAAGCGTAGAGCAAAGGACTGTGATCAGGTTTCTGATTTGAACTGAGCCACTCAATTTTGAGGTGATCCCAGAGAAGTCATTTAATCTTTTCCATACTTCCATCAATCTAGCAAGAGAGCCTACATATTTTACAAAGCAAGAATCTATTATACAAAAAAAGAATCTCAATATACTATGTCTGAGTTAACATATCTTGTTTCATTAAACTTTTAATAAAACTAAAGCCTTTAAGAGCTAGCCGTTACAGCATTAAAATGGTAATGTTAAACTTAGATGAACAATATAGGCAGTCTTAAATGTGAGCCCACATTTATGTTGAGTAAATATGCCTAGAGAAAATGCCCTACTTGTTCATGTTTCCCCCTGTGAATAATAAAATCCCTTCTCCCCTGAAATCATCAGAAGAACTAAGTGTGACGGGCTGAGCTGCTCTCTGTAACATGCTTTGAGGGAGAGCAAATGTGTTTTGTTGATTAGCTGGTTATTGCCACTTTCTGTTTAAGAAGATCAACTTGAGCTGATTAGAAAATTAGGCAAAAGGAACTTTTAATGGCAAGATGAGGACATTAAAACCAATATTGTTGAGAACCAAATGGAAAGCATTAGAATGCATTATTGATTGCTTAGGCTGGAAAAATATGGTAATTACTCTGTGAATAGCAGGAAAAATAGACCAGATCGTCTACTGTGTCTCTTCAAGTTCTGTGATCTTCCCTCTCGCACAGTAATAAAGATGTGAATGATATTTTCAGATGAGTTGGGAGGTGTCCACATCTATGGTGCTTGGATCATCCAGGCTTTCAAAACCTAGCATGCAAGTTCTCAGCCCCAGCCACATAGCTTATAAATGCAGCACAACTGGCCTCTGACCTTATAATCTAATATATTGCTAAGTTGAATCTAGTGAAAATAGGACGCATACTTTTGAATATCTTTGTAAGTTTTTGAAAGCAATATACTCAGATAAGTTATATTTCTACCTGACATTCCAATTTGATACCAACATTTCCCCATCTATCCTATACCTTTCCCCCTGATTGTCAACAATATGAAGACTTAAAATTTTCAGGAAAAATACTATGTATTCCCAAACATCATATTCATATTGCAGGGATTTAAAATGTCTTTCTGAAGATCTTACCTTATTGTCCTCTTAGGTGATGCGCTGTGTGTGTGCCTCTAACATATGGCACCTTGATATTGTGACATTTCTACTTGCACAAGGTTTAAGACTTTCAAAGAAGACATCATAAAGTGCTAGACTTCAATACAAATTTCCCCCCGTAGTTTCTTCCACAGAAAGCAATCTTGTCCAGTAATGTGTTAACAGCACATTTTTTACATGAAGACGTAAAGTCAAATTGTTGGAAACTAATCCATATTGGAAACAACAGGGAGTGCATCTTACTAGGATAAAACAAAGCATTACTTAAATTTTAGTAAGAGAGATCGACAATTCACTTTATTTCTAGAGCTGTCTGAGAAAAACAGTATCTTGCTTGAGAGGGAGGATGACTTAGAATCAAAGGTAAGAAAAGAGAAGATGAAGAAAATGAATAGACACATCCCATAATCTTGGCAGACCCACAGAATGATATGGAAAATTCTGAGCTGTAGGGCTTTTAGCCTGACAGCCCTGATATGTCATACTTCCTGAGTATACACATCCTAATTGGAAATGTGGCATTTTATGCATACGCACGCATGCAGTCAGCATAAAAGGGCAATACATGTCTTAGAGAAGATTCATCTTGCAGAGATAATATGCGTGGGGAAGGAGTTGAACAAAAACACATCACAAATCACCTTTTTGTGGTTTTGTGAGTGAAAAAGAACCCCCCGGCCCCTCACCAAATACCATCGACGGAGATGAAGGAATTTTGCTCCCCGTCCCCTTATTTATCTTTAAATGCCTATCCCTTTCTGAAGTGAACAAATGCACTTTTGAGAAAAATCTGTTAGTTTTGTTTATCATAACGTAGTTCTTAAGGACTAACACAGCATGTTATGTTTTTTTCAGTAAATAACAGAAGACCTCTCATTTGGAGCACATGAACTCAATATAGATGTTTCCTTGTCTTCAGCTGGTTTCCTTACCCATATTATTTTAGGACAAAGAATGCTGCAGGATATAGTGAAAGAACAAAGTCATCGCTTATCCCGGCGACTTGTTCACTGTTCAAAGTGACATCTCTGCTTCCATCCCTGAAAGGCAGCGGGCTTGGTGTCTGTCGTGTAAACTTCTGGGGAGCACTGCCTAGTGGGTGACCAAGCAGCTGGATGGCTAAGCCTAATCACCTCACTGGTACCTTCTGGCACAAATGCAACATTTGGCAAAGCCCGTAGTAAGGTTCCTTTTATCTGAGCTACATTGTCCCAAGTATTAGGACCAATTACAGCAGGAGGAAGGCGGCTTCGGGTTGTAATTCATGTCTGTTCTAAAGGCCTTTCCCTCTATACCAATTCTGCCACCCTGTAATTCACTTTAAATAATTTAAGAATCATTCATTGTGTAAGAGTTATTACCAATTGAAATGAAGATGTACCCTTGAAGAAGAATACTATTAAGAATTATGATGTTAGTTTTATGTTCTGAGCTCTGGCCATGAATGATGCTTTATGAGAAAAGAAAAAGTAAAAGTTTTTTTAAAATGATGCCTTGAAAACCAAAATTATGAACCAGCTGGACAAAGTTCAGTAATATACGAACATTATTCAAATAACACAGAAAAAAATATGTTTTGAACAAATTAGCATTTTTGTTTTTGTCTGAATATCTGGATAATTGTGTCAAACTCTGGCCAAAATTGATCACTAGAAAACTAGGCATCCCGAGTTTTCATGATTACTTTCACTATAATAATTGCTTGTCAAATGTCAAAATCAATCTGGCCTATATGCTGACTTTCTGCTCTCATATACGCTTCTTCTTTTGTTATATTAATTTTCAGACATGCTCATTTAGATCCCCAAATAACTTAATTCATTCTAAAATTATACTCCTGAGATTCTTTTCTCTGAGCTTCCTAAAAGGTCTTCTCCCTGCTAATTCAATCTCCCCAAAGCATTTTCACAATCAACAAATATGAATCATGCTATAACATTTTGCTAAATCTAATCATCTACATTTTCTCAGTCTTGGATATCACTCACCTGGCAATTACCCCTCTGAAATGGACTTTGGTAATTCTTACAGAACCAGATAAGCAGATTATGTGAATTACAGTTGGAAGGCAGAGGCCATGTGGTGTGAGAAATAGAACATGGCTAGTTAGGAGGTACCATGCGAAAGGCTGAGGATACTGAGACTCTCTCTAAGCCTTTCCAAAATGAAGATATACTCGTTTTTCATTCTGCAAGTTATGTGACAATGTTAGAAGAGTCCTTCTCTCAGGGTAATTGCAGGGAGACTTCTTTCCTAATTACTTCTTTATGGCAACTTCCCCCAGAAGTTATTTTGAAATATCCTAATTTATGGAATAGAATATTCTTAGCAGAAGCCAACAGTATTTTTCCATGTCATATTATTTTCACTTAATTTGTATAAAAATGTTGCTCTTCTTTAGAATATTTGTTTATAAAATATGGAGATATTCACTCTGTAGTCCTAAATATTTAATAGTCACATACGTAACAGAGGAAGAACCCTTTTATATCTCATAAACGAAGATGAGGCTACAACGAATCACAAAATACCCAAAAAATAACTTGGGTTTTGATTTGGAATAACAGCTTACGTGTTCAAAGGGTGAACAATGACACCTTAAACAATCACTCTCTTTCGCCGCTTGAATTCTTGCTTCCTGGGATGTTTTATGAGGTTGCTGGCTTTCTGTGTTATGAAATCTTGATCTGGACTTTGTATCGAAAATCTTGATTTATAAAGAAATAGAAAAACAGTATAATTCAAAGATAACAGTTCAAAATAGTCCAGTCAAGAACAAATTTGGCAGTACTTTTGTTAGAAAGAAACAACAAAGTTTGAAGGTGGTGTGTATTTTAAGAAATATGGTTTACTCGTTCATTCAACATTGGACATTTCCTATACACCATGTGCTCTGCAGGCACAGGGGATAAAGAGATTAAGAGCAATAAGTCACTGCTATTGTGGCCTCCAAGGTGGTGTTTTTAGAAGGGTGGGTTCTTCACATTATCATCACCTGAGATGCTGGCTTAAAATGCAGGTTTCTTGCTCCCCTCTCCGTATCCGAATCTCTAACAGTAGAATCCTAAAATATATACCTTCAGTACATTTTAACAAACTCCCTTGGCAATTTGTGCCCCAAATTGAGGGACTATATTGTTGAGACCTGGACTATTGCTGGGGTAAGAGTCAGGAATGTGGTCCACCGGTGATGGGTAGTAAGGAGGGCACGTATTGCATGGTGCACTGGGTGTTATACACAACTAATGAATCATTGAGCTTTACATCGGAAACCAGGGATGTACTGTATGGTGACTAACATAATATAATAAAAAATCATAAAAAAAAAAAAAAAGGAATGTGGTCCACAACTCCAACTGGCTAGGATGGTGTTGAGAGCATTGCTCTGCCTTTTGTTTACATCAAATATTTATTCCATAAAATGAAGGTGAAAGGGCTGACTTAGAGAATGTCTAAGATTCCTTTCACCACTGAGGTTCCTCTGGGGAAGGGATGATATTTTGCCATGGCACCCAATACTGGGTACTTTACCCAGTTTACTGCTTCCTCAAAGTGTTACAACTTGCCCTCATGATCTCTGAGAAGGGATGACCCAACACCAATGGATAAAGAATAAAAACAATCAAATACCTGACTTCTGAATTTCAAAAGGCCATGTCCAGGCAAAAGTCATTTAGAAGACTATAAAATGAATCAAAGCCACTTTTTTCTTGAACTCCCTAGATAAGATGAAGATTCTATGGGCTCGTAGGAGAGAGACCAAATTAATCAGATTAAGTGACAGTACCGGGGTCTAACTGGAGGCATTTGGTTATAGAGCAATGATGTTGTTTCATATGTCCTTCATTTGTGCCGTGAGATTCATGTCCCACCATACATTACAAATATATTTGCCTATAAATTTCTCCTCATCCTTCTAGATCCCAGTTAAGATTTCCCATTTTTGTGAGGTCTTCTCATTCTCTTCTATCAAACCATAGGCATTTTCCTTCTATATTCCCACTGTACCTTTTACCTGTTTCTATTATGGTTCTTAGTTCATTTTATGACAGTTGTTGCTTGCATGTCTGACATGCTCTGAGTCTCTGAGAGCCCCCTTCAGGATGTTCAATCTGGCTCTTTGTCTGTGTGTGTTTTCCTGAGTGCCATGGATTACCACTTAATTAAATTGCTCAGCAAACATGCTTAGGAGTTTTTGCCATAGAATATGTAAAGACCTTTGTAATATTGGACAGATGAAGTGAGTTTTTATGAAACGAAAGCAAGGGTAGACTGATGGGGTTGAGAAGTGAAGAAAGCTAATGAAGGAAAGATCAGAAAAGATCACTTAGCTTCCTAGCAGCCAGAGTGAAAAGAACAGTTCTGAGTGAATAATTCTCATTTGGTAAAAGATGCCAAACCATGAGAAATAGCCTATATATTTTCATTCTGAATTCAGAAAAGTGTGTCACATGACATTAGAAGAAATGGAGTTCATAGTAAACTCTCCTCATGTATGAATGGCAACAAAGGAAGCCATGTGCAACATCACGTCACTGTTTCATATACTTGTCCAGACAAAAGACAAGGCACAATATTAAACTGTAGATCTGAAATGACATTTCTATGTGGGAAGAGTTAATGTAATTTAGTAAATGCATATCTCTTTCTCGTGTTCTGGGCTGATGAAAAAGGTGAAAATTAGAGAACCTTAGGAAATAAATGGCTACTCTGTCCTTATCTGGAGAAGCAATTGTCTCCATGGGTTTTCTGATGGGAATCAGTCAAGTGTAGATGTTCTGTCTTATTGATTGAAAGGCAATCACATACCTTAGAACTTAGGCAAGGCTGACATTTGATAAAACAATTAAAGAGCTGAACTCAAGTTTCTTGTCCCTGGAGGTCTGCTCTAGGAATACCTTCAGTCAGGGCCAAGACTTTTTTCAAACAGCCTTTTCAGAGAAGCACAAATATTCAAAAACAATGTAAAATAAATCCTAGTGTTTCCTATCATTAAGAATGGACAAATAAATTTAGCTAAGGAGATGGAGGTACCAGAGGTTACCAAAAAGCTGCCTTTATCATGACTGAATTTTCTTTTATTGTTCAGTGTTTTATTATCCCTTACTGTTTGGATCTTGGTAGGTTTCATTATTCATCATGATTGTATCAATCATGAGTCTATGAATCTAACAACTCATCATCATACCCAAGGCCATCTGGATTTTCTCCTATGTTTTCTTCTTTGAGTTTTACAGTTTTATGTTTTACATTTGGGTGACGATCCATTTTGAGGTAATTGTTGTGAAGGGTGTAAGATCTGCGTCTGGTTTCATTTTTGGAACGTGGATGTCCGGTTATTCCAGCACCATGTGTTGAAAAGATAATTTTTTTTCACTTTATTACCCTTACTCCTTTGTCAAAACTCAGTTTCTTATCTTTATGTGGGTCTTTTTCTGGACTCTATTGTATACATTGATCTATTTGCCTATTCTTTTGCTAGTACCATACTATCTCGATTATTGTAGAATATTTCTAAATTAAAGGAAGAAAAGTTATGGGAACATGATAAACCAAAAGTTACTGCAGAGGGAGGAATTTTTGCAGAATTTCTATACATACATTATAGATCCACAGGTCAATATTCTGAATTAGTCTCCTTAACTTAGAAATCAAGAAATTGGGGATTACCATCTCCCCTATTTACCTGTCCTAATTCTCTCCTATCTATTTTGCTATAGAGCAAAATTCCACCAAATATATCTGTCTATACTTGTTGACTTCCTGTTCACTCCAGTACTCTATTCTGTTTTTAACAACAGTTTTTGTTTTCCACTTCAAACCTATATAAAAGCTGGAAGGTTAGTACAATGAATAAGCATATATCCTTCATTTAGATTCACCACTTGTTAACATTTTACCTCCTTTTCTTTCTCCTTCTCTCCCCTCTCTCTCCCTTCTTCCCTCTTCACCCCAAGAATTTTTATTTTGCTAAACTATTTGAAAGTAGGTTAGACCTATCATAATATTTCGCTCTTAAATACATTAGCATGTCTGTTCTGAGAAATGATATATTCTTCCGTATAACCGTAACACCATAATTACACCCAAGAAAGCAAAAATATTTCAGTAATCTTATCTAAATGCAGTCTTTTTTATTTAAGGTGCACATATTACTTTTGCTGTTGTGTCACTTTTAGTCCCTTTTAATCTGGAAGGGTCCCCAGTCTTTTTGTTGCTGCTGTTATTATAACATGGACTTCTAAAGATAAGATCAGCAGTGTTGGGCAATGTCCCACATTTTTTATTTGTCTTGTTTTTTTTAATCTCACAAATGAACCTAGGTTAAACACTTTTAGCAAGAATATGTGATATATATATCACATCACCTGCTTATATTAGCAGGTGTTCTAGTTATCAGTGATGCAGAGTTGAATCCCTTGGTAAAGGTGGTATCTGCCAGCTCTCTCCATTAGAAAGGTTGACTATTTCCTTTTGCAATTAGTTAGTAATTTGTGAATGATACTGTGAGAGTTGGTGAGCACATTGCTACTCCCCTCCCCCACTGCTCCCACTACCCCCAGTTTTTATCCAAAAGATTTAACATCCATTGATGATCCTTCTTCAAATTAGCTGTTACCTTGGTGACTGCAAAATGGAGATGTAATTCTAACATTTATTCTGCACTTTTTAGCTGGCATCAGTAATGAGCTTCCCTTTCTTTCCCCCCTCTTTTATCTCTTTATTGCTTCCCTCTCTTTCTGTCTTTCTCCCTTCCTTGCTTGTCAATGTGAACTCATGAATTTTCTTTTATTGTTCAGTGTTTTATTATCCCTTACTGTTTGGCCCAGTTGTTCTGGATGTGGAAAAAATTGCCCCCAAATTTAGTGGCTTAAAGCAATAATAATAATTAAGTAGTGTATTTCCTTGATACAATCTCATAAGGATTTTGTTGACTCTGATATTTTCTATTAATTTGTTTTGTAAATAATGTGCTTATATTGTTTTAAAATCATGGAGATGTGTGTCAGAATAGATTCCTAGAAGTGGGAACAGTGGGTCAAAAGGGGAATGATATATAGTTTCATTAGATACTGAGAAATTTTCCCTAACAGGTTCATATCATTTTGCACTACCACTAGTACATACCACTAGTACTACCATTAGCATATACTGCTAATATATGAGAGTGCCTCTTCTCCTGCAGCTTACCCCTGTCGAGATTTTGTATTTTCAAGATTTTGAATTTTACCTAAGTTATTAGCATTCCCATTCCTGGGCCCACCCCAATCACATCTTTACTCAAAAGTCAGTCTCTCCCTGTGGCCTTTCCTCAGCCACCATATTGAAGTATCCCCCATTGCACATTACATCTTCCCTTTCTTGCTATTTATTATCTGTTCCTTGGCACCTGTTTGGTTTTTTTTTTTTTTTAACATTCTATACATTTCAGTTATTTATCTTTAATGTCTCACAAATTAAAATGTAAGCTATCTGAGAGTAGCGAGTTTAGGCCATTTGGCTTATGAATGTGTTCCAGACCCTAGAATGGTGCCTGGGGAATGGTAGGTTTTCAGTCCACATTTGTTCAATGAATGATTGAATGAGACACAAATACACAGTTAACAAATTTGAATTAAATTATCTTCAAGATCCTCTCCAGCTTTTCAAGTATTATATTTCTCAACGATTTTGCTGATTATTTAGAAGGACCCCAAAGATGTAATGATCAACTGAAAACTATTTGACAGATAGGCATTTGAAATACCATATATATCTTTTCTACATATAGCAATAATAATAATAATAATAATAATTTGTGATCAAATGGGGCCAGGGAGGGGCACCTGGGTGGCTCAGCCAGTCAAGCGTCTGCCTTCTGCTCAGGTCATGATCCCAAGGCCTTGGGATCGAGCCCCTTGTTGGGCTTCCTGCTCAGGGTGGAACCTGCTTCTTCCTCTCCTGCTCCCCTTGCTTGTGTTCTCTCTCTCACTCACTGCCTCTCTCAGGTAAATAAATAAGTTCTTTTTAAAAATGGGGCCAATGGAAATATGAAATGGAAAAAAATCTGGAGAGATCAAAACTATATTTTATATAATTTCTCAAAGACATCTAGACAAATTCTAAAGAACGTTTTTAAAAGCTGAAGACCATTTCTGGCATGTGACAATTTCTTGTTTTGTTAAATTGACAAGTCAGATTCTTTCCCAAACCAGATATTCTTTGATGAAGAGCTGGTCATCACTGACCACTTCATAAACATTGTGAGCAATTTGATCTAGTATGTTGCCATCCACGTGATAATCTGGGAAATATGAAGACTCTGGTGAATCGCGAGAACGCTGACATTTGAGCTTTAAGTGTCAGGGTGGGGTCCTAGCTTTGCCATTGCTAGGCCTCAATTTCACAATACTATCTCCCACAAAAGCTTGTTTTTTTAAAACTAAATCTTACTTATCTTGTTTAAACTAGTCTTTTAAAAATTATTCACAATATTATCACAAAATCTGGTTTGGACTAACATGTATAAAATTACTTTGCCAATGGAAAGGGCTATTTAATGTAAGTTTATGTTATGAATAAGGTAATGGGGATTATATTTGAAAACATTAGGCCAGTGTTTACCTCATTCTTTGCTCTACCCTCAACATATCACATGGCCCTACAGCTACTTCCCCAATAGTTGTCTTTCAATTTATGAAAAACTATGATGTGGAGAGGATGAATTCTGTCTTTGTAAGGAGAAGGGATATCCTTTCTCTCTAAGAAAGGGACCTAGAAGAATGCCTTCCTAGTTCTTGGAAAGGAGCAAAGGAAGGAGAGAGAGAGAGAGAAATAAGAGGCAGAGGAAACAGGTGGTCAAACAAGTAACTTCATGTTTTTCTGACTGAGAAGTTGGAAGGAGAGTGTTCTGTAGTTTAAGGGGAAAGAAAAATAGAGAAAACTGTTGTCTCATTCCAAATCTGACACTTTTGAAGGAGGTGGCGGTGTCGTGTAACCTGGAACCAACACGCTATCACTGCCTCAGAGTAAAAATTTTTGATGTGTTCTTAGGCAAAGAAAATAAATGAGCAAATGCTCCAGATCCTCTCTTGGTTGTTGTGTGCTGTGGTTGAGATGTGGGAAGGACATCTGATGAGCTGAGTGGGATGTGTAAGGTAGGTGCTGAGATGCAACAAGACTGCCAAGGGGCCACCTGGGTTGGGTGCAAAGTCACACCATTGTAAGAGCTGAGGCTGAAACAGCCTACGACTTGGTCTGAATGGAGATTGGCTACAGTTCTGAGGGCTGTTAGCTCTGGAATAGAGGCAAATTTGCAGGGGAGGATAAGGAACCCTGATCATACAAGAGGATAACCTATAGAGTACCAGTGATATCTCAGAAACTGTGTAGTGGCTCAGATTCTGAGTGATAACAATCCCTCTCTCTGGGGGAGGAAACAGGGTTCCATAGCACAGCCCACAAATCTGCATATTTAGATCCTAAGTCCTCATTGCTCAAGTAAGCCCTACAACCTTCCCCCAGCCCTCCCCAAGTCCTAGGTCCCATCCTGGGAAGAATGGGATGGTTATCCGATGAGGTGGCAGGAAGGAAATGTCTGATCACTCAGCTGGTGGAGACTGGATTCCCTTGAGTTTATTAAAGCCCCATACTATGAAATACCATCAATTGGCAAATGCATATATTGTTTATGCCACCAGTGGGATGGGATTTTATAGGAACAGGAGATTGTTTTTAGAAAATAAAGAAGAAATAGTTTCGGGGCATCTGAATAATAGAGAGTAAATTTGTGAACCTGTTTCAGCATCTGTCTAAACAATTGTATTTGAGGTTATCCACATAGCAACACTAATAGAAGAAAAACTACAGTTCTGTTTTTATAATCACACACATTTATGAGTCATCCCAAATGTATGGCCTTATATATTATGCAATTTTTCTTGACTGTGGATAAAGCCACAAGGATTTTTCTTGAATTTAGGCAATATTCATAATGGTAGCATGGCACAATAAGATTTTGAAATATGATGGTTTTCTCTCCCCTTGCATTTTCTTTTTCCCACTGCCTAATCATCTTTGATCACTGATGTTCTTTGCCTCTGCAGAGGAATGGTAGTGAAAACATAGAGAACAGAGCAGTCACCATGTGGCTTTGATTTCCAAAGGCCTGCACCTTGAGAGAACTTAGGCCAGAAAGAATCATGATAATGTAAAAACTAGGCCCCAATGTGATCATTTCTCTAGGGAACGGGGGGTATAAGTATAAACATTTGTTGATTTGCAAAGGGCACCTGAGTTCAGTCCATTTTGCTGTGTAGTCCAAGTCTGGGCTGCGATGGGTGATCAAATTTCCCATAAGAATGGGAATCTGAGGCACAGAGGAGCTGCATATGCATTTTAGGGTGAAACTTGATGGTGGTGGTAGGAATGAAGACCTCAGAGTTTTATGCAGCAAGTATAACTGTGAGCAAAGGAAGTGTTTAGGGATCTCTGAGAAGATGGACAAGCAGCAGTCATTCAGAGGTTCGACAGCCTCATTCTGGCATGGAATTATCCCACGATAGGGACAGGAATCAGAACTTAACTATAACCCCGATGAATAGAAGTAATAGGCAGTTTCTCACATTCCTGAGAGTAGTATGAGCATTTCAGAGAAAACAGCTGATTGAAAAAGCCAAGTGATGAAGAATGAGGAAGGAGGGAACAATGGTCAAGGTGTGAAAAACAGAGACGAACAAGGATGGGATTCCAAGAAGGATGAAAGAAGACCCTGGATTGACTGAGATTCGGGAGAATAGGGATCTGAAAGAGAAATTAACTTTAGATACAGAAAAATAAACTGATATTTATTCATCATGACAGTTTATGGAGTAAGATTTCTACTAGCTACTCTTACAAGAATTAAAAGGGTCATTTCATTAGTGGAAATATATATGAGGTTTAAAAATTGATGATTAAGCATTATAATAATAAGGGAATTTTTAAAAGAAGTCAGATTTCAAAATCTCACTACTCTGATCCATGTTCTCAAATTGTTTCCAGTTCTTTAAGATAAAGACACATAATTTGACAAAGATATAAAATATTATACAGATGCTATATTGAGATCTGATATTTATCTTAATATTGTAAACATTTTACATGATGCAGTCTTCAGACTAATATTTTAGTCATTGGATATCAGTCTTTCACATGTCAGAATCCACTTAATCATGGGGCGCCTGGGTGGCTCAGTCGTTAAGCGTCTGCCTTCAGCTCAGGGTGTGATCCTGGCGTTCTGGGATCAAGCCCCACGTCAGGCTCTTCCACTGGGAGCCTGCTTCTTCCTCTCCCTCTCCCCCTGCTTGTGTTCCCTCTCTCACTGGCTGTCTCTCTCTCTGTCAAATGAATAAATAAAATCTTTAAAAAAAAATCCACTTAATCATATATTCCAACTCATATATTTGGAATATATATTTTTTCTATGATAAAATTGTTGCAAAACATTAAGGGTCCTATAACATTCATATGTATTATCTTTTTTCCTTGTCATTTAGCTATTATCTTTAAATTCTCAGAAAAGACATTGATGAAACAAAGTATATGAAATTCTGCTAATTTTGAATGACTCATGTAATGATTATTGATTTGTAAAACTCTTTGTTCTTTTTGTTGTTATTGATATTGTTTGAGTAGTTATATTTCACTGAAAAATGTCAGTAGTGGATATTATCATTTTAAATATTTGCATATTAAATACAAATATTTAAACTTTGAGCAAGATGCTTAAAATCGTGCTACACAAAGACACCAGTGTAGCTTATACTACAGTAAAAGGAGGATGAAGGTAGAGAGCAGTTGATAAACAACATTTTAAGATAAGAAAAAAGATTAAGGCAAGATTGAAAAGAAAATGAATCCAAAAGTACTAATTTATTTATCTAAGTGGTAGGATAGAATATTTGCAGTTCACAATGAAGATTTGTTTGTGGACTTGTGAAAACTGTCTTTACCTCAAATGTCATTTGACTCTTGGATCTGCGGAAACAGAAGTAACATTTTGTTAGGTGGTCTTCTCTATTTCTGGGGAAAAAAGGTTTATCTTGGGTAATATTTCTCAAGAGAACTAACTTAATAAACAAAATAAAACAACCTCCTTCTACCCCCAAATTCCTCACTCTAAAAATGACTAGTGACACCAAAAAATATTAGAAAGAGATAGTGTATAAACACATGTTATACATGCACAAATAGATGAACTTAAAAAAATTTTCCCATCAGGGATGCCTGAGTGGCTCAGTCGGTTAAGAGTCTGCCTTCATCCACAATAGCTAAATCGTGCAAGGAGCCGAGATGCCCTTCAACAGATGACTGGATTAAGATGTGGTCCACATATACAATGGAATATTACTCAGCCATCAAAAAGAATGATTATGCAACATTTGCAGCAACATGGATGGGACTGGAGGAGATAATGCTAAGCAAAATAAGTCAAGCAGAGAAAGACAATTATCATACAGTTTCACTCACTCATGGAACATAAGAAATAGGAAGATCAGTAGGAGAAGGAAGGGAAGAATGAGGGGGTAAACAGAAAGGGGAATGAACCATGAGAGACTGTGGACTCTGGGAAGCAAACTGAGGGCTTCAGAGGGGAAGGAGGTGGGGGATTGGGATAGGTCGGTGACAGGTATTAAGGAGGGCACATATTGCATGGTGTACTTGGTGTTATACACAAACAGTGAATCATGGAACATTACATCAAAAACTAAGGATATACTGTATGGTGACTAACATAACATAATAAAAGATTATTATTTAAAAATATAAAAGCTATATTCCACCTTGAAAAAAAAAAAAAAGTCTGCCTTCAGCTCAGGTCATGATCTCAGGGTCCTGGGATCGAGTCCTGTATCGGGATCCCTGCTCGTCAGGCCTTCTCCCTCTGCCTGCTGCTCCCCCTGCTTGTTCTCTCTCTCTGGCAAATAAATGAAATCTTTAAAAAAAAATTTCCAATCATTCATAATACTTGATCCACATTGATTTGTTTTTAAATAATTAATATTTTTGCTTGAAATGGCAACATTTCATCACCACATTAGAACATTTTTAAAAAACTATCATTCCTACTTTCTCCTTGAAGTTTCAAGATCACGAAATTTGTGGACCTTAAGAATCTGTGGTTCTTTAATGAATTAGTGATTCAAAAGAAGATTGTGTAGGAAGAGATCAATACCACTGTTGATCATTACTTGATTTCCAGTCATAACCTAGCAAGAGACACTTTTATTGATATGGATGGTTCCAAAATTTCTGTGTGATAAATTGTTTGCAATTTCCTCAGCATTTCGAAAGTGACTGTCTTCAGATTAGAGTTACTAAATAAATCAGTGTTCTAGAAAAAAAGTCTCAATTTTCTAATTTTGGTCTGGATCTGTTGGATAATATAAAGGAAGGGAGCCTGCTGTCATGTGGCTGATAAGTTTTTACAGCATCTTAGAGAATCCAGCAGTTAGGTGTGCCAGGCTCACCATGGCAGTAAGCCAGTGGGTGTGGTCAGAAAGCCAAGGGTATACCTGGTACAAGTGAGCAGGACCCTAAATTACACAGCTTCCATCTCTTGAGCTCTGAACCTAGGTTCTAATTTTGAACAACAAAATTCAGCTGTGCAACTACCAGTCACACTGTCCAGCCAACTCTGATTTTTCCTCTTGCTTAGAGGAGAGAACCATGTTTCTTCTCTGAGCCATTGCCCCATGTTATTAAATTAAAGCAAAATTAAATCTGTTCCAGCACAAGTTCACAGTTGGCCACATCATAACCCATGTGATTGTGTCTGGGAAACAGGAGCAAAATCTAGCTGGATGAATGTACTTTGTTATTTCAAGAGAAATGTTTTTCTTGGGTAATATTTCCCAAGAGAAGTAATTTGAAAACCAAAACCAAAGCAAACAAACAGCCCCCTGCCAATTCTCTAATCAATGATGCTAATAAATATAAGAATTAGTTATTTTTGAACACACATATGCAAGTATATTCACAGGTAGATATGTGCTATATAATCCTTGACCTTGTTTTACGTGCTCATCACAACAAAATAAATTTATCCAATAGCTTTTTTTCTGAGACAAATGACAAAATATGAAGCTGTGCTCCTTTTCAGGATCTTATTCCTATAATTCATCCATATTAAATGCTATTTTTTTTTTGCAGCTCTGTATTATGTGAACTAAGGAAGAGAATTTTTCAGCTTGTTTATTGCATAGCATTCAACCTCAAACATTCGTGTCCTAAAACAACAACTTTTTTTCTCCCATAGTTCCGTGGGTTGGTTGTTTTTATCTGGGCCAGCTTGGTTGTGGCTGGGTGATCTGGGAGGCCTCACTCATACGTCAGCGCCTTTCTCTGGTGCAGCAGAAACTTTCCCCACATGCTGTAACCTTCTGTAGGTCAGCCTGGGTCAACTGACATTGTGACAAAAGAGTTCCCAGCAGCAAAGAAAGAGCCAGTCCCGAGGTGCAAGCCCTATTTAGCTCCTCTGCCTGAATCACATCTGTTAAGTCCTCACTAACCACCACAAGTCATATGGCTAAGTCTAGCTTCAAATGGCAGAGAAATGGACTCCATATCTTGATTGGAATTAATGAAAAATATTGTGGTAGGATTTTTGTTTGTTTGTTTTTTAAAGTACACAAAGAAGCATTGGTAGAGAAACAAGGAGCTGAGAAACTGTGTTTTACATTTCCTTTCCTTTAAACATTTAGGCTTTTCTGTAAATGGAATTGATATGGCTTTGGGTTAAGGTGGAAGGACGGGGCATTCTCTGGGCTACAGCTGTAAACAGTGAATCCTGAGAATCTGAAATCTGGTTAAAATCAGAGTATTAGCTCCTGAATTATAGCTTAAAATTGTTGCAGTTAAGAAGAAATATCTCTGTCTCACTCAGCACCACCACATGGAAGCTACATCTTCAAGACCTGGAATTGCCTTGGCAAGCCTCCAGTGAATTTACAGAGGCCCTTGCTGCAAACCCCAGGAGCTGACATCTTCTGGACTTTATGCTACTGTTTACTACACCATCCAAATGGCTCAGTGCTGCTAAATCTGTAAGTAACCATCTAACCTGAACATACAGATTGGGAGATTGTTGGGAATGCTTCCACCATGGTCACCTCTTCCTAGGAAGGTGATGAGGAAGAGCTGCAATGTGGCTAGTGAGGGTTCTGCATCCTGAGACCTCTCCACCCCTCAGGCTTCCCTTGGCCAGATTGTGAGCAGAGCTGGAAAGTGTACTGGATTCTAGGTCTTTTGTGCCTTGATATGTCTTCAAAAGATACATAAATGTTTGTTCTACAGGCATGCCTATGTTTTTTGTTTGTTTGTTTGTTTTGTTTTGTTTTTTTAGTAGAGGTAGATATAGCTACTCTTGTTTCCACCTGAAAGTGATACTGGATTGGTTAGGATACAAATTGGGTGGAATAGAGTATAGGTAGAAGTCAAACTTTAGGGCAGTAGGTGTGGGAGAGGTTTGGAAGATCTGGATCAGAAGCATGAAAAAAGAGTGGTATCAGCATTATTGTGCCACTGCTTTGGGTGAGGGTCTTTAATTACACATATCCATTTAATCTGCTATAAATCATTGTGGTGGGTGTGATCTTAATGGTACTTGCGAGGCATTAGGCCTGGGTTTTGATGTGGGTAAAAGATGAAGAGCCACATGGAGACTTTTGCATGTCAGCATCCAGCTCTGGCTGCTCGTCTCTCTGGAGGCTTCTTGCCTGGGACGTGGGCTGTTTGACCTGCCAGCCTCAGGCTCAGAGTTGCCTCAGTTTCAAAGGAAAATTTACTTGATATAGTGCTCTTCCTAGATTTTTACTTTAGTTATCATAAATTAATCATAAATGAATCATGAATTATTTAGTACACTAACCATGTTTCTCATTCTAGTACCTAGGGCTCTACTTTGTTCCCTTGACTCTGTCTTCGTGCATTTGTGTAATCTGTTTGACCCTCTGATCCCTCTATGACTGGGGTCCTCCTCACCCCCCTCAGAGATGAGTCTCCAAACCCCAGCATTGAAACTGAGGCTCTGCTACTTGCTCTCAGACCTCTTTGATCCCTTTTGCTTGCTAGCCTTGGATTCCAAAGATGCATGGTGCCTTTCCTCCATTGCTCTTTTCAGGAATCCCAGGACATCCTGCATGTAGGATCACCCTTTACTCACACTGCTTCCAGAACTCTCACTGTTTATAATATTTACTGCCCAGAAATCATCAATATGTCTTGTCCTGTCTCTTTCCAGCATCTATAACGTGATCAGTTCTTCCGTCACCTGTCTCACTCTCCTCCTGCTAGTGCTGGTCTCAGATGTGACCTGTCTGTGCTTGCTGTGGTTCGTCTCTGACATGGCTGCTCTCAAGATCCATGAGCACCCTGTTGACATCTTTACTAGTTAAATGCAGACAAATGTTGATGAAACCACTGAAGTAGATTTTGTAGAGAAGTGCTGTTCATGGAAATACTCAGGATGATAAGAAAACAAAGGAATTATTTCTCAATTATCAAAGAGAAAATATGTCTTCTTTAAAAAGTATGTAATAACCCTTTAAAGAAGGTATATTTTGCTTTCTCAAAAGCTCAGATAAAGTATTTACAATGAATCTGACCCATTAAAAAACTTTAGGGGGGTTTAGCTTAAATTAATGAGCTTGTATTTTATTTCATTAATTTTGTATAAATGCCTTTTCTGATCACTCATGACCTAGAAGAGTGGTCCAAGGTATTTACAAATTGGATGGATCACTTGCACACTATTAAAATGATCAACGTTGCCTTGACTTCTTTACTTGTTCCCATGACTACCATATAAATTTCCCAAAGCAATCATTTAAACGGCCACATAAAATTTTAGATGATTTCCTTTGGAAGGGTAAGAGACCTTGAATTAATAGGACCTCTCTTTTGGATGTTTAGGGTAAAAAGGAAATTATTCCCTATCCTCCTTGAAATGATAAGACTTATCACTATACCTGTGTCTTACACACAGTCTTATTAAGGGATTGCAAATGTAGTTTGTCTTGCTTGGATACTTAAAAAAAAAAAACTTATAAGAATGGGCAAAAATGCTGAATTCTCTAAATGTGGAGAGATCTATTGCAGATCTCACTGAGAAAAATTATAATTATGACCTTCTACCTGGTTTTACAGTTATCGTATTTTAGATAAATTAGCCAGCCAAATGGCACTGCAAATTTTACTTTCCATTTTGTAGTTACTTCTTTAAAAAGCTTATGTAAGCAGTTTAATGTGTCCACAATTTTCTCCAAAGTGTGAATATAAAAATGAGTTTATAAATTAGAAATTCTAGTTCTATAGTACAGTGTCATTTTTTATCATTTGTAATAATATGAAATTAATTCCCGCTGAATATTAAACATTAAAAAATCAAGATATGCCTTATTATGAATATTCCACTATTTGAGCGAAAACATACATCACTCATGATTTTTAGAATATGAACATTCTTGTAATGAAAATGTGTATTAATATAAAATTTTTATTATTTGAATAAAATCTCCATAGAAAATCTCTATTCAAAAATATTTTTCCAAATGTTGTATGGACTAAATTAAAAAATAGGGTAAAAAACAGTATAAAAATAGTAAGAATAAAAACAATAACATTTGATTCAATACACGACTAAAATATGAAATTATAATTATTCTTCTAATTTCAACCATTCTAGAATAAAATAAATCCAAATAAGCCTCAGCATTTCTTTAAAAAGTTATTGATGCTGAAATTCCCCCACACTATAAATATTTAGGCAATAAACAATGTCTGATTTTCTCAAATTTTATTTTATATCACAGTTTAGGAGATATATAGCTATATATCTATATATTTCCCGAGGCAGCCAGCTGCAATTCCTGAGGCAACATATAATATTAATTCAGTTTAGCCTCCTGAATTTCAGGAAATTTTGATGCAGACCACATAATATATTTATTTTATGTTTATGGTTTTAGTCAAAGGATTAAATGATTTATTCCGGAAATAGCTGTTTATCTCTTTCCTTTTTAAAACTAAACATTTTTCTTCTATTTATATAGCAAGTGATGCAGAGTGAACGAGTCTATACATTTATAGAATCGTGTTACTTGCTACTGACTTACTATAGAAAAAAACATACTTCCTTCCTTGAGAAAAAATGAGATATTTAATTTAAATAATTTATCTTTCTTACTTTGAGAGAGAGAAGACTATTTTGTGATTTCGTGTATATTTTTGGAAAGATTAATCCAAGAGGACTGACCATGTCTTGAAAACCAAAACATAAAATTCATTCTTCTCTTCCTGTTTTTCTAATTAATAGGAGATAACTTATGATAGTAAAACTCAAACTCGCACTCAGTTTTCTGTTTGCATTAAGAAATACATATTTTCTCTATACTGTTAGGGCTTGTCTGATGTGAGAAAGGGGATGAGGATCATTTGAAGAGTATTGGAAAGTCATTGGTTAAAATAGCTCAACTTAGTAGCTCAATTTCTGCAATCAGATATTTGTTTTTAGTGATTTTCCTATAAGATACATAAGACTGAGTTATTTTGCTAAAGCCTTTTTGAGGTAGCTGTCGAGGCTAATTATTTTTACTAGAAGATGTAGCCCATCTGTTAAGATTAAATTTTTGAGCAGTTGTGAAAAAGTACTCATGAATTGGGAGTTGTATTTTTTAGGGCTCCTTGACTGCAAATCATAGAAAAAAATTTGATGTAGTTTAAGCAAACTGAAAGAATTTATAACCAGACTTGAGAAACATCTCATTAACCTCAGTGTCGGAGTGGAACTGGGCCTGGAACCAACACTTTAAATGCTGAGCGGGCTCTCTCTCTGTCTTTTTCTCACTTTTCTGCATGTCGGCTTGTTTCTCTCTCTGAAGACCTTAGTTCAGACGGCAGGATGAAGTCTGCTACTCTGTAATCTCGGAATGCTTCATTGCAATAGAAAAATCAGCTTCAGTGGATCAGCCCCAACCTCGGTTTCCCTGGGAAGACCAGCTGATTGTCCTGTCTTGGATCAGGGGTCAATCGACGGTCAATTAGAAACAGTCTGGTCACATCGTAGGGAGTAGCCACCCCCATTGGAGAGAAATGGAATAAATGACCAGAGAAAAGTCAACCATAAGACTGGACAGATGTTCCAGAATGTTTCATCTATAGGAAGTATGGGTAAAAGTAGGAAAGAGATGATAGGGCACTGAATCTAAATTTTATATACTGGACAATTTTTCTAGAATAAGTGTTTGTCTTGTTCATCCTTTTCCAGATTTTTCTCCTTTTTGGGTGTGTTTTGAACGCAGCTAAGAAAGAAGGTGTTTGGCCTTCTGATGACATTCTTTGTCAGGGAGTAGTTGCCTTAACTTGTTTTTTATGTGCAGGAAGAGACTTACACATAGTGAAGGAGGTACAGCGGAAACAAATCAAACATTGGAGTCTGAAGACCTATGTTCAGATTTTGTCTGTGTCACTTAATAGCTGTGGCAGTGGTCAAGTTGCTTAGTTTCTGTATTAGTCAAGATGGTTAAGTCATGAAATGGTGACAAATAACTTCTGAAATCTCAGATCTGTTTCCCCCTTATGTTACATGTTCACTGGGTGTTTACTTCCTCACATTGTCCTCAAACTGGGACTCAGTACCTGGAACTTGTCAATGGTTGTTGCAAAGGGAAAAAGAGCTCTGGAGGATCATTTGAGATTAATTAAATCTTATGCACTGTCTAGAAATAATTAGATGGCCTTTCCCCACTAGAAAAAGGACCAGGAATTATAATCCAATTGTGTTGAGAGGGCAGAAAGCTATTTGGTGAACAGTAGGAATGACTAGCACAGCTTTTCTGGGCTTCACTTTCTTCAAAAATGAAATGAAAATGTTGGGAATAAAACATGGTAATGTATGTAAAACACCTGCCAGGAAATAGTGCCTTGTACACGATAATTTTAGTAAAAGATAATTATTAACTTCATTAATTATTATCATTAGGATACTTAAGCTCAGGAATATCTAAGCGTATTCTACTGCATCACAAAAAGAATTTAGGAGATTCACAGGGGTTGACCCATGGCTCATAGGCCAAATTCACCCCATCACCAGTTTTTGTAAATAAAGTTTTATTGGAATTCAGGCATGCCCATTTATCGTGTATTGTCGGTGGCTATTTTCACTCTAAAATTGCAGAATTTAGTAGCAGCAACAAAGACTATATGAACTATAGGCATTTACAATCTACCCCTTTAGAGAAAAAGTTTACTGATCTCTGTTGTAAAGTAATAGCGGGTAGTAAACTAAGCCACCCATCTTAATTTGCATTCCCTTGAAAGTAGAGCCTAAGACAACAACCTGGGTGCAATTTATGTTGGAGATAATCCAGGGAGCAGGAGTAAAGGAGCAGGCAAGGCGGGACAGGGATGTAATGAAAGTTAGCAGGTAGCGTACAACTTTTGCTTTTACTTGTGCAGCATTTGCTTGGTTCTACCAGGTCGTACTGAGATGTAGAGAGAATGTCTACTTATATTTCCAAAATTGCCTACCTCAAGGATAAGAGGCGGGAGCATTTACCCACTGGCTCCTATCCCCTGATAGTTAGGGGTTGCCACTGGGAATATTAACCCAGTACTTCAGGACTGTGCTTGCATGTGGGGCAAGTGGACTCCATAGTGTTGGAGAATGTTCCTGGGCACAAAGTAGAAAGATACGTGCAGCGTGCACGGGATGAGTAGCTGTCAGTGGGAACTTAACGCGGTGCTGTCCATCACCGCTGAGGCTGAAATCAGAGTTGGAACTGGGAGACCTGAGGCAGGGAGCCAGAGGTCTCACTTGCTTTACCCGACATCATCAGGCGATCTCTCTTCTCTCAGTTCTCACTTGGCTCTTGAGTACATTCTATCGACCACTGTCGTCTTGTGCAATGCAAAGAGTAGTGTGCGGAGGAACTGTGAGAAAAGATTATTTTGTCACTGGTGTTGTTTTCATGCTTGTAATCTCAGTCTAAGGGGGTAAGAAAAACAAGGGCTTAGAAGGTGGTTAGTGATGAAAAGTCATTTACCATTCCTAGTGGGTTTGGTTTTTGTTTTTGTTTTTTCTGTAAAGGATAAGCTAGTGCCTGTCAGATAATAACTATTATATAGTCTGATCCTTTCAGGTCTGATAGCAATGCCTCTGATAAAAAATGTCCTGTTTATCTCTGTTAGGGATAAATACTGCTGAAATCTGGGAGGGCATCCATTACAACACAGATACCATCAGCCCTTGCCGAAATTTGCGTTGCCCCCGAAACTCATAATTTTCAAGTACATGAGTTTAAAACAAGAAATAAAACCATCTGAAGTCAAACTGGAGATGAGTGTTATGAGCAAAAAGAAACCAGATTGAAGAGCCCATTCATGGTTCATGGAGGGAAAAAAGGATTTCTTTTTCTTGAACCATCATGCAACCTCAGTAAAGCAGACAAGATGAACCCATAAATCTGATTCAGATTATTGAAGGCATTTACCTGCTAAATATGGCTCCATTAATGATTAAAAATTACCTTCTCTGTTTTTAAATAAAAGGAGCAGTGTAAAGAAAATTGCATTTTTCTGCACTTATGAATTTTAAGGGCTCGTGTCTTACAGTTTATGGACCTTTGATTCAGAGTTCGAAATCATGATATACTAGATAAACTGTATGAGAAGACAAAAATGCTTTTGTGTTTAAAATAATTTCACTTAAAAAATTATTGCCCAACTGTCTTTGCAGGGGAAGATATAAATATGACTAGTGACATGGTTTAAAGAAGATAATAATGCTTTATATTAGTCTGAATGAAATAATACTATTAAAAGTTTATCTATACAAGAATGATTGCTTAAGTGAAGGAATGAATGAATGAGTATGCAATTTAAGATGATGTGCAAGGTCAAGGAAATTCTGCACAGTTCTTCCAAAGATCTCCCTAGCTAAGAATAAAGCTATTAAGAATTTCTATCCTGCTTAAACACGCTCTCATTCCACCCGTGTCAGTCTCCTCACCAGGCCCTGGGCACCATGCTCGTTTGGTAGTTCTGGGTGATCTTCTTCTCCTCCACCCCCGGCATACATATCTGCTTGTGTTTCAAGGTCCTAGGTCGGCTCACTTCTCTAGGAGACCCTCCCATCACAGCTCATGCCTACATGGGGGGGGAATTCATATTGTTTTTGAAATTCATTCATTGAGTAGATAATCGAGTTATAAAATTAATACTCTCTGCAAGAACTTTACCTTTACCTAATATTTTACATGTATATATTGTGCTCACTTAAATGTGATGATGTAGGTCCCCAGAAGGAAGCAACCATTTCCTGTATACATTTTCTGCCCCTCATTCAAACTGTTGGTAGGTCAAATGCTTATATTGGCATCATATATACTGGGCTTATGCTAACTAGTCAAGAGTTATTTTTAATGAATGAATTGGGCATCTCTGCACTGCCGCAGTTGCCATGTTAACGCAAGTCTAAAAGTGTCTTTGTCCTACATTCACGTGAAATTAAACTAAATGTATGTTTTTTGTTTTTTTTTGCCTTTGGCTTATAAGATGATAAACTTGTCTTCTAAAACAGATAAATACAAACAATTATTTTCTCTCAAATTATCTTGAATGTCTCTTAAACTCAGGACCTGCTCAATTCTTCCAAGGGCAGCTAAGTAGAAAGCAGTGTTCCCCAAACTGGCTGAATCTAAAAGAATCACCGTGGATGCTTGTTTAAAATATGGATTGTCAATTGCCATCCCAGACCTACTGGATTAGGGAATTCAGAAGAGAAGAAGTCTGGAATCTGGATTTTTATCAAGTAACCAAGTTAGTTTTTATATGCCCACAAGTTTCAAATGCACTTGTATCTAGGAAACTCTCTGAGGATCTCTTTTTAAACCCTAAAATGGACATAACTGTACCCAACTTACAGAGGTACAGTGGGGATTGGATGAGGTAAATGTGACTAGATCATATACCCGGGAAAGCCCAAGGACATAGAAAATACTTCATAAGCTGTAGCTGAGATTTTCCTGTTTCTGATCATACTATTTCAGAAAATCTTATTTTGGAAATTTTAAAAAGCAACAAGCAAATCAATAAGCGTTCCTTTAGAAAGCCCCAACTTCTTGGTTGCTCTATTACTTTCTGAGTTTATTGACTCATTCCCCCCTCTATTTTTCAATGAAGCTACTTTCAGTGGAATCTCTTAGACTTCCCATGGTTTAAGGTAGAGATCAGCTCCAGGGGAGGTTTGTAGGGTGCTCTGTCTTTCCTTCTGGAATTTTAACATCAAATAGTCTGATAAGTCAAGAAGATATTAACAAATATTAGTCTGTCAACATTACAAATTAAATTTTGCATCCACTTTCTTCATTCCTATTCCTTGAAAATTACTTTTAATTAATTCCTCTAGAAATTTTAACAGGGATCATTTTTTTCTTATCTGTTGTCTATCTATCATCTATCTATCTACCATCTATCTTTTCTATCATCTATCTATCTTCAATCATCTTTTCACTTCTCAATGCTGTCTAAAACTAATAGATTAACATCCTAATTGAAATAACATTCTTACCTGCCCATCTACTTTATTTTCAAATCAATATTTACAGCAGGTATTCCTATTATTTATTGATCCTGTGAAATCTTTCACAGTCTGATCTTTACCTATTTTCTTATAGAAGATAAGACTTTTTATTTTTGTTAAGCTTCCTGAGGAGTATCTTATTTCAAGTTCCTTAAATAGAGATGGGGTTTAATGTAAGGCGTGGATTTTGTTCAGGTAGATAACTTAATTAACCATGATGAATTGAATGAGCTAAATATTTTTGGTATCTCATGAATCTTCAGTTGATCTTATCACTTTAATTCAGAAATGTAAAATAGAGCTTTAAAAGACTTCCTGAATTCATCAGTTATATAATATTTTATTTGTTAAGAGCCAACAAATTTGCCCATGTGTGTGTCCATGTACCTAAGTATCTCTGTATCTATCATTTACCTATTTTTAGAATATTCAAGAATGCTGAACAAAAGGGACATAATGATAATATTGCTATTTTAAAAATATTAACTTTTTCTTGCACTTGTTCCCAAGAAATTCTTATTATTTTTTTTAAATTTATTTATTTGACAGAGAGAGACAGCCAGCGAGAGAGGGAACACAGCAGGGGGAGTGGGAGTGGGAGAGGGAGAAGCAGGCTCCTAGCAGAGAAGCCTGATGTGGGGCTCGATCCCAGAATGCTCGGATCATGCCCTGAGCCAAAGGCAGATGCTTTACAACTGCACCACCCAGGCACCCCTCCCCAAGAAATTATTTAAATCTAAATTCCTTGAGTATAATTTTGAACTTCTCTTATAATGATATAAGTACTCAAGTAAAAGTGCAAACCCAATCTCCTGATTATACTCAGGACTGCTTATGAAATACATTATAGCTTTCCCTCTGTGGTTTATCTGATCAAACTGTCAGAAAGAATTATTCAATTTCCAGATTGTTTATTACTTTTTCATTTTAAAGTATTTATAGAGTTTAGAATCATTTTTTCAAGGATTCTAGAATTCCATTCCAAAGGCATGATGGAGCTGACCATTTGTCTGATAGCATCTTGGAAGCTTGCTCTCAAGCCAACCATTAGGGTACCCTGAGGTATCCATGATTGATAGTCTTTGCGGAAACTAACATGAATTCTACTAATGCAATTTACTAAACACTTGAAGGATGCTTATGAACTATTACTAAATACTGGTAATCCTAAACAAAAGTGAATCCCATTCAGTCCTGGAAAAGCAAATGTGTTGCTAAGTATATTTCCTCAAACCTTGTATGGTCTTGTCATCAGCCTTACAAATGATGTAATCATTGGACAAAGATAGGGACAAGTGTATTTTTTGGGGAAAAAAAAACTAGTTAATCTAGTGGGAAAAAAAATTTAAATTGACTAGGTTTCAAAGATTATGTAAAGCTGTATAAGAAAAATCCTGCTTGGTTCATCTGCTCGTGGTAAATGGGATATTATCATGATTTGGAGCCTTGGTAAGATTAGCATGGGCGAATTATTTTTCCGAGCCTGGTTTGGCTATATCTTAAGTTTTGGTGAAAATATCTGACTTTCAGGCTTGACAAAGGTCTGAATGAGATAATATAAGTCTAGCTCCCAGTACACTGCCCGCCACGTAGTAATGAATGGATACTATTATATGATAGCGGTGCTTGTTCTTTTGAAAAATATTTTGCCCAACTGAAGAGAAGGGAACATATTAAAATAAATGCTTGGATGGAATGTTTTATTGGATATATTCAATTTTTATTTTTTAAGATACTGCTACAGGTCCTAGTCCCCAAATGATTTGTCACCTTTGTGTAGACCTTACCTCTTTAGTAATTTTTACTCATGTGCCTTAATAAAATGTCAGGGTAGCTCTCCCAGTCTCACATAAGAATCTCTAGAGGGCCATTATTGTTCCTAGAATTTTCAGGTGAGGGGGAAAAAGAAAAATAGATAAATGTGAAGAGAAATATGGAAATTATTATAGCTTAAGAGTCTTGGCTTAATGTAGACCACCTTACCACTTTCAATCAATATGTTACTATACACGAAGATAAATTTTAGAATGTAATCAAAGTATTAAAAATATTTTAAAAATTCAATGCCTTCATATATCTAGTCTCATATTTTATTTTGAAATTTAGCATCAGGCCAAATGGTTATCAGGAGCAGTGAACCATACCAATAAAAGATTAATAAAGTACTAAAATAAAATAAATAAAATAAATAGTACTAAATATAATAATTATATCGACATCACTTCTGATGACAAAAAAGAGTAATAAGAGTAAATATCATTATTATTATATTCTGGAACAGCTTTCTAATTAGTACACGCTATTGACATAATTTTTTCACAAGTGGTTTTTATCATGTTTTTAGTCTAGTGATGAGACATTTTATTGCATTTTAAAATGCAATTAAATAAAGAACTTTATTCTGAAAATTTGGTGATGGTCACCTCATTTAAACAATTTCTGTGTAGAAAAGGTCTATATGTAGATATAATGGGCAAACAAGAAAAAAAATTGACTAAGTCATATTTTTTAATCAAAAGAATAAAATAATTTTCATGAAACAAGAAATAAAACTGGTTGAAAGAAATAATATTTAAAAGGGATTACTTTGGTTGTTTTTAGTTCACATTTCTCTTTCTTTTTCCTTTTGATTCTTTTTTTATTGTAACTAGACCCCATAAAAATAATTCAAGCTGTTTTCAGTGTTTCATCACACAAAAGAACAGAGTTTAACCTTAAAAGATTTTAATATTTATTTTCTGACTTATTTATTTTATAACCATTCTAGTCATTGCCTAATTGTTAGGTTCATATTCTCTCAGGTTTCAATAAAATGAGCAAAATATCACAGAGGGAACTTAAGGTATTTTATGGTTTGATGACGGGAAAGAAGGATTCTACAATGCCAAGGAAACACTGTAGGACATGGGATATTTTGAATGCAATAGAGCAGGAAAATACTAAGCAAGTGAATTAAAAATTCATTGGACAATGGAAAGGTTTAAAACTAATAACGTGAATTAATAGTTCACGGTCAAGTCAGGACCACCCCTAAATATTAGGCAGAGAAATGTCAACACCCCTTACACAGCAATGCCAAGAAAGGTGGCACATAACTCCAAGGGAAAGAAAAGAAAAGAAGCCAGTTACTTATTTACTCCTTGTGTATGGAAATAGAGAGTACAAGAAACTAAGGAGATGGACAGAAATTCTTCATTTTTAAAATTGTATTTAAGATTTAGATGGAGCCTGAGAACACTAACCTGAAGAACATTTATGATGGAGGATAACATATTTGGAAAGGATATTCAGGGAGAAAAGTGAGGTAATATAGATTACTGTAAGCATCTCCAAGTCCCCGGTTCAATTATTCAAGGAGAAAAATCAAAAGGGATTTTCAAGATAAACGTTTATCTTTGGATTCCGAGTTATAAACTGACTTTTCTTAGGGCAGTTTATTCCTACATTGGAACTACAGAATATGACAATCAATAAATTTAAGAAATTGGGATGTGGTGTCAGAGTTAAACATAAAAATAGTATGGGGGCGCCTGGGTGGCCCAGCTGATTAAGTGTCTGCCTTCGGCTTAGGTCATGATCCCAGGGTTCTGGGATTGAGCCCCGCATCGGGCTCCCTTCTCGGTGGGGAGCCTGCTTCTCTCTCTCCCTCTGCCTGCTGCTCCCCCTGCTTGTGCGCTCTCTCTCGCTGTCAAATAAAGAAAATCTTAAAAAAAAACCACCCGTAATTATAGTATTACATTGTGGTATATAACTCCTACATGAGAACAAAATCACGTAAGCAGCATACCTTTGATACGTGTGGAGGTCATTAGCGTTCTCCACATTAGTTCCAGTTCTCATTCTGGTGCAAGGTAGAATTTCATTTTGTCTTTCCTACCGAAGTTGGATGTGGTCTCCCTACGTTCCTTTCCTCAAGCCCAGTGCTGTAGAAGACGTAAAATGTAGTGTGTAAAGATGGAACCTCTGTCCTCCTGGGGACATGAGTGGCTGATGAATGGATCCTTCTACAGAGCAATCATTTGCTCTTTCAATCTTTTTTCAGTCTCAGAGAGCCTGTAAAGTTGATATAATAATTTTTCTACATTATAGGATTGTTGTGAGAATCAAAGATAATTCAACTTTGGCACTTGAGATGATGTTCAATAAATGTTCACTATTATTAGCATTATTGTTAAAATTTAAAACAAATGTAAAATGCTTACAACTCTCTCCAGAAGTTTTATATTTTTCTTCCTAAATGATCATTTTGAAAAGTTCACTTAATTATATTATGTTAATTTTGTAAGATTTCCCTTTTTTTCTTACATTGTTAATTGTTTCCAAAGTCAGAGCATTCAAAAGTCATGGAGTTTCCACTTATGCTTAACACAGAAACCACATTAATAATCTCATTAGACAGGAAAACTAGGTAAGGCACAAAGATACATGCTTTTACAATTCATCCAGGGGTGACTAGCAAAAAGAGCAGAGAAGAGAATTACAGTGGGTTAGCCTCTGTGGGCTGTCCAAGGGGTTTATGGCGTTCTACGAAACTAGAAGGGAGTGGTCAAGAATTAGGTTTCCAATATTCCCAACAGAGCAAGGGAGTTACTTGCTGAAATCTTGTAATTCAAATCTACTTGTACCTCAAAATCATTTAAAAAAATCTGACAAAATAGACAAGGTCATCCCTCTAGAAGAATTTTGGCTGTGAACAAATTTGGCAGTGAACAATTCCTGGAAAGAAAGAGCACACATAATAAGGTACAGCATAAGCCAAGAAGGGTGAGCTCCATTTCTTTAATGATAATTTCAGTCTATACTGTAGACTTCTGACAAGTCTCAGGGACTTGCTGTAGAATGCCTTCAGTAATGAAGCTGTTTCAATACCATCTTTCAACCAGGCTTTTGTTGTTGTTGTTGTTGACTGAGATTTTGCAATGCAAACAAGGGGCCCTTTAAGTCCCTTTATTGGCATATCATTGACGAACTGGAACAACAGGACTCATAAATTAAATGATGACATCATGCAATGGAGCTTGGCTATTTTCCTATCACTTTTGGAGTGAGGCTTGCTATACGAAGTTATTTTCAGAGTCTTCCTATTTAGAACAGCTTCGTATATTTTTCTCAGAAGGTTCCAGTTTATACATTTGATCAGCCCACTCCTCCAGGGGAGATTCATCTGTTGAGGAAGATACCCAAACCGCTGTTTCATTTCATCTGTTGCACGTATCCTTCTACTCCTCTCCCTGGTCTGAGCAGAGAACAGGGCTCGATTCACTTCGGCACCTCACGCAAGCCCTCGGGGCCTTCTACGGGTATGCCCCGCTTTTCAAAAGTTCCTGTTGCGCCGCTTCGCTTTCACAGAAAACCTCCATTAGGACCTGTTTTCGCAAACTGAAGAAAATCCAGAGAAGGTTCTTGGTTTTATGGAAACAGGCAAACAGCGAATGGCGTTCAGCATTTGTCTTGCGATGAGCTGTGTAGAGGCAGTGCACCCCGTCAGCCTCCTTCCCGGGGGGCCACGCTCAGCCCCGCAGCCTCAAGCCGCCAGAGCTGTGAACTGTGGCTGTGAGCATCTGTGCTTTATCTTGATTTATTCTGTGCATCCGTTAGCAATATGCATCCTAACGTATAGAAAAGCGTAAGAGAGGATTGTTTGGGTCTAGGCAGGCTCACATTTTTTTTCCACATAAATTAATGGTGATTGCTTTGCATAGCGGGGAAAATCTGTACCCTACTCAGCCTTTTTCTTAAAACTCACCAATGAAACAAATTTATTAAACTGGGTTGCAGGTACTAGCTTCATCCTATTAAAGGGAATCACTAGGGTGGCCAAATATTAAAGCATCAGACTTTTCCTAGCTTAGAATTCAGCACTTTGAGTCTCTGCTATAAGATAGCCTCTTGGCATTCTGGAAACTTCCTGGCATACAGTTTTATAGCTTAGGGCCAATTTTGCTATTCTCAGTGATTAAACAGAAGCATGATTATTTATAAACTCTCATTTAGCTTACAGTTCGAGTGTACACTTGATTAAAATAAAATATCTGAAAATAACGGGCATCTGACCAATACTTTGGAGTTTTCTCAACATCTCAGAAGGTATTTTATTTAAGCCTTACAACAATCCTGTTCATTCACCCAATTCACACGCACACAAATTAAAGTTCAGAGAGGTTAAGTGAATTGTTCATGGTTATACAGGCGTAAACTGAAGGAGCCCCAGCTTGAATGTGACTCAGCTCCCAATTTTCTACGTATTCCATGTTACCAAAATTTCCCTCCAAAACAGTACATACATAACAAGCCACAAATTTAAATTTTTCCCAGGGTCGCATGACAAAAGGTAAAAAGTAATTAGTAGAATTAATTTTAATAATATATTTTACTTGATTCAAAATAGCAAAAATATTGTCATGTCACCATGTAATCGATTTAAAAATTACTGATGACCTATTGCAAGTTTGCTCTTTTTGTACCAGATCTTGTGAAATCCAGTGTGTACCTAACGTACATCTCAATTTGAATGCTGAATTTTCATCAGAAGTACTTGTGTATAAATTTTATAAAATTTAAAGTTGAAAAAGATCCACATTCTTGAGTTATTCTAAACATACTTAAATGTTTTTCCAATAATTCAATTCAGTGTAAATTTTCAAAATTAAATGTAAATTAAATTGAAATTAAAAAATTAGTTCCCCATCATACCAGCTGCATGTGTGATGGGCTCGCTAGCCGGGTGTGACTGTATTAGACAGAGAGACTTTGTAGCATTATGACTGTATTCGCATTACAGTTGAAAGTCACTTCCACATTGTTTATCTTTCATGCACATCTTTCACGTGCAACAATCATGTACATCAAAAAGAGCATGTTAAAGGTAAGTAATTACATATTCAGGCTGACTGATTTCCTTCTTGTTTTCAAGGTAAGTTTTAGTTCTGTAATTTAAATTCAATTAGCCAACTTATATAGTACATCATTAGTTCCAAATGTAGAGTTCAATAATTCATCAGTTGCATATAACACCCTGTGCTTATCACATCACATGCCCTTCTTAATGCCCATCACCCAATTACCCCACCCCCCCACATCCCCTCCAGCAACCTTCAGATTGTTTCCTATAGTTAAGAGTCTCTGTAGTTTTTCTCCCTCTCTGATGACTTCCCATTCTGTTTTCCCTCCCTTCCCCTATGATCCTCTATGCTGTTTCTTATATTCCACTTATGAGTGAAACCATATGTCATTGTCTTTCTCTGATTGACTTATTTTGCTCAGCATAATACCCTCCAGTTCCATTCACGGAGATGTAAATGGTAAGTATGCATCTTTCTGACGGCTGAGTAGTATTCCATTGTGTGTGTGTGTGTGTGTGTGTATATACACACACACACACCATATCTTCTTTATCCATTCATCTGTCGATGACATCTGGGCTCTTTCCATAGTTTGGTGATTGTGGACATTGCTCTATGAACTTCGGGGTGCAGGTGCCCCTTCGGATCACTACATTTGTAACTTTGGGGTAAATACCTAGTAGTACAATTGCTGGGTCGTAGGGTAGCTCTATTTTCAACTTGAGGAACCTCCATACCATTTTCCAGAGTGGTTGTACCAGCTTGCATTCCTACCAACAGTGTAAGAGGGTTTCCCTTTCTCTGAATCCTCACCAACATTTGTTGTTTCCTGTCTTGTTTAGCCATTCTCACTGGTGTGGGGTAGTATCTCATTGTGGTTTTGATTTGTACTTCCCTAATGCCAAATGATATAGAGCATTTTTCATGTGTCTATTGGTCATTTGTATGTCTTTTTTGGAGAAATGTCTGTTCATGTCTTCTGCCCCTTTCTTGACTGGATTATTTGTTTTTTCGGTGTTGAGTTTTGTAAGTTCTTTATAGATCTCTTTATCTGATATGTCATTTGAAAATATCTTCTCCCATTCCATAGGCTGCCTTTTAGTTTTGTTGACTGTTTCTTTTGCTGTGCAGACTTTTTATCATGAGGAAGTCCCAATAGTTCATTTTGTTTCACTTGCCTTTGGCGATGTGTCTAGTAAGAAGTTGCTGCTGCCAAGGTCAAAGAGGTTGCTGCCTGTTTTCCTTTGGGATTTTGATGGATTCTTGTCTCACATTTAGGTCTTTCAACCATTTTGTGTTTATCTTTGTGTATGGTATAAGAAAATGGTCCAGTTTCATTCTTCTACATGTGGCTATCCAATTTTTCCAGCATAATTTATTGAAGAGACTGTCCCCTTTCCATTGGATATTCTCTCCTGCTTTGTCAGAGATTAGTTGACTATAGTGTTGAGAGTCCGTTTCTGGGCTCACTATTCTGATGTGTTGATCTGTGTGTCTGTTTTTGTTCCAATACCATACTATCTTGATGATCACAGGTTTGTAACACAGCTTGAAGTCTGGCATTGTGATGCCACCAGCTTTGGTTTTCTTCTTCAACATTCCTCTGGCTATTTGGGGTCTTTTCTGGTTCCATACAAATTTTAGGATTATTTGTTCCAGCTCTGTGAAAAAATGTTGATGGTAATTTGATAAGGATTGCATTGAATGTGTAGATTGCTCTGGGTAGCATAGACACTTTAACAATATTTATTCTTCCGATCCACAGGTATGGAATGTTTTTCCATTTCTTTGTGTCTTCCTCAGTTTCCTCCATAACTATTCTGTAGTTTTTGGAGTACAGATTCTTTATGGCTTTGGTTAGGTTTATTCCTAGGTATCTTACAGTTTTTGGTGTAATTGTAAATGGGATCGATTCCTTAATTTCTCATTCTTCTGCCTCATTGTTAGTGTATAGAAATGTAACCGATTTCTGTGCATTGATTTTATATCCTACCATGTTGGTGAATTCCTATATGAGTTCTAGCAATTTTGGGGTGGGGTTTTTTTGAGTGTTCAACATAAAGTATCATGTCATCTGTGAAGAGTCAGAGTTTGACTTCTTTGTCAATTTGAATGCTCAGGGTAAGTTTTAAATGGGCAAGTTGGTATTACAGACTGAGCTTTTCATGGAAATACATTGACCTAAAAGAAAAAAAAAACCCACATTCCTTCATAGGTCAATGAAACAAACAATATTTAAGAAAATACAACTCATTTCTTTTAGCAGTCAACTCAAACTCCTGGGTTTTGGCTGTCATTTCATGGATTTTTGTCAAAGGTGAAAGTTTTTTTCCCTCTTCGCACTACAGCACGTTTTTGTGGCTGCTTCCCTCAGGGAAGGTAGAGTTTAGAAGAATCTTTAATGAATGTTGGAATGTGATAGATAGCAAGGTTGTTAAAATTTGCCTCACAAGTGCCAAGAAACCTTTCTTCACCCGTTTCTCTCTTCTATGGCAACTCCTTCACCACTTACATACCCTATGCTTCCCTGCTGTCCTCAGTCCTGAATGCCAATGATTTTGGACTAAAGAGTCCCTCTTCTCTTCAAGTGGCTCACCCTGTGATTTACTTCTCTCAGCAAGGGGCATTATAAACTCATTTATTCAAAGGGATGACTGACACCTTCACCAGAGATATTAAATATGGGATGAGAAATTTGGGTAGCAGCAGGCTACAAAGAATATGTTTGGGGGGACAGGAGAATTGTGAAGTCATATCACTTTGTCAGGGAATAGCTTTGCCTATCCTGCATAAGATGCCTTTAGCCAACTTCTGGTGCAGAAACTTTAATACAGAAAGGGTCACTTCTCTTTTTCACCTGAGTTTTAGTGTAACACAAAATTGAAAAATTATGTCCACTATTAAGTAGCTAGCTAAAAGGGAGGCTTCTGTATAAAATTGAATTCCGACATCTATCGCTATAAGGCAGTGCTGTAATATCCCACAGATTTGGGTTCTATGCTATCCTGTTAGAATTTACTCTATCCAGAGAAGGTTGTTCTCCTTTGTGGATACGTTTCTTTAAAAATTCATGGTAATTCTTGCCTAAGTATTGGACATTCCAAGATCCATCAGAAAGACTTTCTCTTGATTAGCAGTTATAGCCTTCTGCCAGTAATATGCTAAATAAGGTTACAAAAGGGCTGGGCTGCCAGATATTGCTCAGTTCCAAATATTATGAAATATTCTGTCCAGGCTATGGAGCCAATATACCATTTCTGGGAAATTACTGGCAAACTGTTATAGCTACTTAAAATCTGTCTACAAGGGTATTAAAACGCTTCTTGAAAATTGTGTTTATTAACTATTTGAATAGTTACAAAGGATCATTTATAAAATAGATGTCAGATATCAAGAATAATGATACTTTGAACCAAGTTTAAGAAAAAGAATATTACCATTATTTTTCAATTCCCTAGGGGAAATTACTTCCATTAGAGGCAATCATTACCTGAGTTGTGTTTTAGTCATTACCTTATACCTTGGTTTTCTTTATGGTTTCTCTACGTATGTTATTTCCCTGAATAATATATGACCTAGTTTTTAAAATTTTTGAAGTTCATAGGAATGAAATTAAATTATATTTTATATGTTTGTAATTTGCTTTTTGCTGTTGTTCAATAGTATGTCCTCCTACTGACACTAAATAATGGTTCTAATTGTTCTTCATCCTTTCTGATGCTTGAGGTGGTGAGTGTTAATGCCATTTTATTATTGCTTTAATATATATTATTTATTTTTATTCTTATTGATGTGTAGATGTTCTTTATATATCTAACTACTATTGTGTTATGAATAGCTTCTCCCAGTTTGTGCTCATCTTTTCATTAAATGATATTATTAGTCTTTTGAAGATAATATTTTTCGTTTCTTGACTGCTCTTAATATTTTTGTTTTCAACAGTTTTACTTTGATGTACATTTTCTTGTAATGGTTTGTAGAACTTCTTGGATCTATACCTTGGTGAATTTTATCATTCTTAGGCATTATTTCTTTAGTTATCATTTCTGTTTCATTACTTCTCTCTTCTTCTGGGGTTCCAATTGCATCATAGTAAAATTTTTGACTATGTTTCCTATAACTCCTATTTTTAAAAAAGTATTTTCCTCCTTTCTTCTAAGATTCAATGTGTTTATTGTCTTCTGCCCTATCTTCCATTTCATTAGTTTTCTCACCAGCTGTTTTTCTTTTTAAGATATATTTATTTATTTAAGGGGTGCAGGGGGAGAGAATCTCAAGCAGACTCCTGCTGGGTGTAGGTCTTGATGCTGGGCTCCACGCTGGGCTTCATGCTGGACTCAATGCTGGGCTCCATGCTGGGCTCGATCTCACAACCCTGAGATCCTGACTGAGATCCTGACCCTGAGATCATGACCTGAGCTGAAATCAAGAGTTGGATGCTTAACAAACTGAGCCACCCAGTTGCCCCTCACATCAGCTGTTTCTAATCTGTTGTTAACTACATCCGTTCAACTTTATTTCAAGTTTATATATATCTATTCTGGAATACATATTCAGTTTTTTGTAGTTTCTACTCATCAAATATCATTTTCCAAATTATTATTTTATTTGTTTAATAGAAGACATAAATATATTTGGTTTTTGAGGTATATATATATTTTAAATATTGATTATTATTATTATTATTATTATTATTATTTTTTTTTTTTTACTAAGCTCTACACCCAATGTGGGGCTTGAACTCACAACCCTGAGATCAAGAGTAGCATGCTCTACCAACTGAGCCAGCCAGGAGCCCCTGATTTGTTTCTGATAACTCCAGAATGTGGATGACCTATAAGAGTTTTTCTACTTTGGTTTTCACCTTGGTTCTTGATCATCTGGTATTGCATCCTGATATTTTGAGAGATATTTAGTGATGCCAAACAGACTGTATGAAGAATTTAAAGGGTAATATGAGTCTCTGGATGTTATATTGTCTTCCAGAAAAAAAACTAATTATATATTGGGCTTTAAACTTATAATATCTGGTCTATTTCTGGTTCATTTCCACTCCTAGAAAGTAACCTTTTAGGAACTCCAAGCTAAAAGCATAAGGCCTTTACTAGGACTTTTTCCTCCATGGAAATCTCAGCACTCTAGTTTTTGCTCTATAGCCCTTTAAGACTGCTGAAAAGTGGTGCTTAGCAAATCAGCAAACATCTTGAGGCAAAAAATGGGAATGGATGAGGATGAAGTGGGCTCTTTTTCAATTTCTTCCCAGATCTTTGTTCATTAAATCTTCACTAGATTAGTATGTCTTGAATGTCTTCAAACAGATAGATTTTATATTTTGTCAGGGTTGGTCTACTACAAGACAGCCCATCATTACCAGAATGGGGAATCCTCTGTGTAAGCTTGAAAACAGTATGTGTTCTGCAACTCTGGGGTGCATTGTTATATATGTGTGTTTTAGATCATCTATAAATGTTCTTGACATCTTCCATATTACTGTTGATTTAATTTTTCTGCTTAATCAGTAAATTAGATGTGTCAAAATCTACCAGTCTAATTCTGGATTTGTCAATTTCTTGTTCTTTCAATTTTTATTTTGTATATTCAGAAACTATGTTATTCAGTCTATACTATGTTAGGATTATTACATTTTCCTGGAGAATGAAAACTTCCAAAACCTTTATCATTACTTAGCATCCTTATTTTATAGTTAATATATTTATTGTAATCATAGATTAACTTCGAAAAAAATGTTTGTTTTCTCTTTTCTTACTCTCTTTTGGATTTATCAAGTATCGTTTCTCACTGAATTAACTATAACTCTCGATTCATGGCACATCATCATTATCACCAGTGCTTTTGTACCAGGTCCTCTCTTGTATTATATATATATTTATATATTTGTTTGCTTTTCCTATTTTTTTCCCTCATGTTATATGAAAAACCTATGAACCTTTTATTTTCATATGGACTTACTAAGTGTGGATTGTAGTTCTGTATGCATGTATTTTTAATTTAGGTAAATGTTATTAAACTAGACACCTCTTTTTTTTACCTTTTGCAAATTGTTTTTAATTTAAATTCAACTAATTAACATATAATGTATTATTAATTTCAGAGATAGAGTTCAATGATTCATCAGTCTTACGTAATACCCAATGCTGATTACATCACGTGCTCTCCTTAATGTCCATCACCCAATTATCCCAACCGCTTCCCCACTCCCCTCCAGCAAACCTCAATTTGTTTCCTATGGTTAAGAGTCTCTCATGGTTTGTCTCCCTTTCTGATTCCATCTTCTTTTATTTTTCCCTCCCTTCCCCTATGATCCTGTTTTGTTTCTTAAATTTCACATGTGAGTGAGATCATATGATAATTGTCTTTCTCTGATTGACTTATTTAGCTTAGCATGATACCCTCTAGTTCCAACCATGTCATTACAAATGGCAAGATTTCATTTTTTGATGGCTGAGTAGTATTCCCTTGTATATATATATATCACTTCTTCTTTATCCATTCATCTGATGATGGACATTTTGGTTTTTTCCATAGTTTGGCTATTGTGGACACTGATGCTCTAAACATTGGGGTGCAGGTGCCACTTCAGATCACTACGTTTGTATCTTTGGGGTAAATTCCTAGTAGTGCAATTGCTGGGTCATAGGGTAGCTTTTATTTTCAACTTTTTGAGGAATTTCCATACTGTTTTCTAGAGTGGCTACACCAGATGTCTCTATCTTTCATATATGATTCATATATATATACTCATATATATATACTTTAACTCAGCATGATTACTTTAGTATTTGTCTTTTTGCTCACTGTACATGTAGTCTGCCTTCTAAGTGTTCCCTAGAATTTCATGGTGTGTACCCACTATATTTTAACTATCTGTGCTTCTAATAGTCTGCTACCACAAAAAAATGCTGCAGTGAAGCTTTTTCATATATGAAACCTAGAAATCTATATGCTTTCCACATCCATTGTCTTACTCCATCACAGTCTCTGCCTCAGGAGACTAACAGATATGGATTATATCAATGTGGTCCTTTGCCATCTGTTACGTGGTAAGATTTAGCTAACAATGAACCCTAGCAGGACAATGATGGCAGAAAGGAGAGGGATTTAAGGTATTTATTAATTTGTATGGCCATGTCAGGTTGACTTTGTTGCCTTATCTATATTTATAATTCCTCTCCAGAAAGCCATCTCTACAGGCTTTCTCCTTGAAGATTCTTATAATTGCTCCATCTCCTCATCCCTCTGGGTCAAGAGGTGGTTACAGCCCCAAATATTGAACTTCCTCTTTAGGTTTCCCTACAGTATACACTAGTTCTCTTACAATAATCCTTCAAGTTATTCTAATATGCTGGGATCTTGACTGATGTAAGCCCTTATGGAACTGTAAGAGAATTGACATTCTTTAACTGTTTCTATTAGTGATTTTTTAATTCATCAAATTCTAAGGCTAATCAATATCATTAGCCTCACAAATGATATAAGAGTTGGAAAAACTTATCGGTAGGAGAAAAAAGGGATAAAGAAAGGGGGGGTAATCAGAAGGGGGAATGAAGCATGAGAGACTATGGACTCTGAGAAACAAACTGAGGGCTTCAGAGGGGAGGGGGGTGGGGGAATGGGCTAGGCTGGTGATGGGTAGTAAGGAGGGCACGTATTGCATGGTGCACTGGGTGTTATACGCAACTAATGAATCATCGAACTTTACATCAAAAACCAGGGATGTACTGTATGGTGACTGACATAATATAATAAAAAATATTATTATAAAAAAAAGTTGGAAAAACTTTTTCTATTTCATGAACTCTCTGATTTATATGCTATTTTTTGTCTTGTACTTTATTCTATCTTTTCTATTTATCAAGTTGTAATTATTAATGTTGTATGCAGTCAGTCTTTGTTTTATTTTACTCACATGGTTGCCATTTCCTCTTTTCATTCCTTTTTGTGACTCAAATATTTAATGTTGGATTATTTCTCTTTCACCTGATGAGCAGCCTTTAGATTTTTTTTTTTGCCATGTATCTAATTTGATGTTGATGATTATTTTCTTTCAGCACATCGATATTATTTCTCTGTATTCTTCCTCTTGTTACTATTGGTCTAAATATTCTTTCTTTGAAGCAATCTGTGTTTCCTGTTTTAAAATTTTCTCTTTTTCTCTGTGTTTTCCACTTTTATTGTGGTATCATTGGATATGCCTTTCTGAATCTTATTGGCCTTCCTGAATCTCATTGGTGATTTTCAACTTCTCTAGAAATTTCTCACCATTACTCTTAAAACTATTTCTGGGGGTCCTGGGTGGCTCGGTTGGTTATGCATCTGCCTTCAGCTCAGGTCATGATCCTAGGGTTCTGGGATCCAGCCCCACATCAGGCCCCTGCTCAGTGGGGAGTCTGCTTCTCCCTTTCCCTCTGCTTGCCATTCCCCCTGCTTGTGCTCTTTCTTTCTTTGTCAAATAAATAAATAGAACCTTTTTTAAAAAACCGGTTTGTTTTCTTCTCTTTTTATGCACCAATTGGATGCAAACTTTATCATTTGGTCCATATTTTTCAAACTCAATTTTTAAAATTCTGTATCTTTGGACTTCTGGTTTGTTCTTTTCATATGTATTTTGGAATTTACTACTTCTGTCTTCAGTTATTCGAATCTGCTATTAAACTTATTCATTGAATTTTATTGTCTACTTCAATACACTTTCTATTTCTACAACTTCTACTTGTTTACATTTCAAATATATTTGCTAATTTTAAAAATTCTTTTGTTCCATTATCATTCTATTATATTATTGCTTTACATTTCTGAAATTATATAATTTCTTTAAATTGTGGAAAACACAATTACATAGTATTTTATATGTGATAATTCCAACAGGTCAAGTGTTTTGAAGGCCTGCTGCTGTTTTTCTTCATGGAGTCTTGTTTCCTTATGTGTTTGTTACTTTGGATGGAGTGCTTCTATTTCTTGAATATTTTGTGCATTACGTATTGAGATCTTATGTGAAAGTTTTAATCCAGTAATGATTTTCTTCAGTAAAGTTTTTCCCCTTCTAGGGGTCTGAGGCATTTCCAATCCATGGCCATTTTTTGTTTGTTTGTTTGTTTGTTTGTTTCAAGTTTTTATTTAACTTCCAGTTAGTTAACACACAGTGTAATATTAGTTTCAGGTGTAGAATTTGGTGATTCATCACTTAATATACTCAGTGCTCATCACAACAAGTGGCCTCCTTAATACCCATCACCCATTTAACCCATCTCCCTGCCCACCCCTCTCCAGTGACCCTCAGTTTGTTCTCTATAGTTGAGTCTGTTTAATGGTTTGCTTCTTTCTTCCCCCCACCATGTTCGTTTGCTTTGTTTCCATGACCACTTTTTTTTTTTTAATAGAGACAGTGTGAATGAACATGCAAGTTGTGGGGAGGGGCAGAGGGAGAGAATCTCAAGAGGCTCTATACTCAACACAGAGTCCAATGTAGGCTCAGTCTCAGGGCCCTGAGATTAAGACCTGAGCTGAAATTGAGTTGGACACTCAATCGACTGAGCCACCTACATGCCTCTATGACCATTTGTAATCAAACTCTTGCCTAGCAGTGTTTTGAACTATACTGGTTGCAAACTAAGGGAAGGCTCACCTATGGTTACAAATTTTCAGGGAAGACCACTCTAAACTCAGCTTTAAATTTTCACTTGGGGAATTTTCTTAAAATCTTCCATAGTAAACATTTGGGGTCCAGGATTATTTCTAACTCAACTTTACATTGAAGGTGTAGTACTTGGAGTTGCCAGGAATATCTTGGAAGTTTTCTAGTAGTCTCTCTGCCTTGGATGTTTCTTGAACTTTCCTCCAGGCATTCATTGCCTTAAAACTTATGAAAAATAAAGCTGAATTTCTCTTGGTCAGCAAAACCTCTCTCAAATATGTAAATAAGTTTTAGTGTCCTGCTTACTTCCCTGAAATAAAACTTCTTCCTTCTTTTTTTTTTTTTTTAAGATTTTATTTATTTATTTGACAGAGATAGAGACAGCCAGTGAGAGAGGGAACACAAGCAGGGGAGTGGGAGAGGAAGAAACAGGCTCATAGCAGAGGAGCCTGATGTGGGGCTCGATCCCGCAACGCCGGGATCACGCCCTGAGCTGAAGGCAGACGCCTTAACCGCTGTGCCACCCAGGCGCCCCAAAACTTCTTCTTTCTTCTTAACCTCTTTGTATTTCTAAATGTTTTTGTCAGTTCATTAATGTGTTTTAAAATATTAGAAAAATATTTTATACAGTATTTTCACTTGTTTGCAATGACAGGAGCAGCCAGAGTATCTAATCCACCAGCACTCCTGAAAACACAGTTTTATTTTGTGGGATTTTGGCAGTACTATAGGTATTTCAGTTATTCAAACACTTATGTTATTGGCATGATTAATTTTTAATTTGTTTAGAACAATATTAGGAAAGAAGATTTTGTTTTCTCTATTACTAACGCAGACACATTTCTTTCTGATTTTCCAGTTGTTCTTTTATCATTGCTATGGGCAATGGATCCTCCTGAAATGTGATTTCACAAGGCAATTTTCTGTATTTGTCTTCTGTGATTCACTAACAGCTTGTTTGATTTTCATAACAGAAAATAATTCTTTCCGTATGCCAAAAGACAACTCATTTAAATAAGCCTGGTTCATGGTTTATCAACTTGATTACATCAGTTCTTTGAAAATATAGGAGTTTATACTATGGTTTTAAAATAAATTGCTTTCTCTAGTGTCATTTATATTTTACTAGAAAACAAACATGTAATTTGTAATGCCATGCCATCATACTAATAGAACAAGGAGGGATTTATCCCTCCATTTCATCAAAAAGTCAAATGCATAACAAATCAATGTCAGTGATGAAAGTATTTCTTGTGCATTGTAAGGATCAAAGTAAGCTAAATGGCATCACCAAGAGAAGGACATTGTCATTGGTCATAAGAGTGAAGCAAGGTCACGAGGTAGAATGGAAAACACTTCTTCTTCTTCTTTTTTTTTTTGCACTTGTAGTATCTATTTAAGTTAGCTATTCCCACCATGCAATTCATATTAAGGGAGTGTGAAAGGCTTTCCAAAATCATAACATATAGTATATGTTGATAAACTGTCTTTTTAAAAATGTATCTTCTTGTTTCTCCTTAATAAACTTGTAGAACCTATGAAAACTACAGAAGGTATCCTATTTTTTCCCACAGAGAATGAATGAATATCAAACTTATGTAATTGGTTAATAACAGATATATGATATCTCATAGTCAGATATTGTTACAATTTTGAAATTAAAAAGTTCAGAAGATTCCATTTCGGACTTTCTGATGATTGTCACAAAAGGTAACTAATAAAAAAAAAAACATGAATTCATTTTTGCAGTTCTTTTCTATAAATACTATTGATGTCAAAAACAAACATCAAAGCAAAGCCAAACCCAAAACTTAAAAAAATAATTAACCTAGTCAGATTCATTATAGCCTTCTGAGTATGCTTTATTTAAAAGGTGAAAGAAGTCCCACATAAGTGTTCAAATTCTGTAATAGCTTTCAGTCTGTTTTAAACCTTACTATAGTCTAATGCTAAGTGAAATGAATCAGAGAAAGACAAATACCATACGATTTCACTCATATGTGGAATTTAAGAAACAAAACAAACAAGCAAAGGGAAAAAATGAGAGAGAGAGCGTCAAAGCAAGAAACAGACTTTTAATTACAGAGAAAAATCTGATGGTTACCAGATGGGAGGGGGTTGGGGGGATGGATGAAATAGGTGACGGAGATTAAGGAGGGCACTTGTGATGAGCACTGGGTGATGTTTGGAACTGTTGAATTACTATATTGTACACCTGAAACTAATATAACACTGTATGGTAACTAACTAGAATTAAAATAGATCTTAAAAAATAAATAAAAGTGCATTAAATATGGGAAAAAAATCCCAAAAAACTTACTATAGTCTCTAAAGGAATTATAACATATGTTTCAATTAGGATCAAATGTCTCTTACCTTTCCCCACAACCCTGAACCCACCATGTAAAGCTAGCTTTTCTTAAAATTGCTGGAATAGCTTTTTGGTATATAGAGGTAGGCACACTAGGAAAATATATGACAAATAAATACATGACTAGGAAAATACCTGCCAAGGAAAATAAAATGGCATTTGAAGTATTCCTGCTCTTATTTATAATAATAATAAAGATGAAGGAAGAACAGGAGATGTTATTATACTTTACATGCTAGAATAGAAATATTGTTGTGTTTTTTTTTCTTTCCAAGTGGAGTTTGGAGATTATGGATAAAAAGGAAACATTATGAGAACACAGTGTCTTATGGGTAATGTATTCTGTGAAATGAATACAGAGAGTAACAATAGTATAACAATAGAAAGATAGAGCTTTTTCTTCTGACTTCTTATATACCTGATAAATACTATTTCTTACTTTTCTAAATGCATACTACAATACATATAAGTAAATATAAGGTATGGTTTTTATCTTTAGACAAGTTATAATTGGGCTGGAAGGAAAAAAAATGTGTAATTCTTATACTTGGAGAAGTCCTTGCCTAAATGTGCCCAGGTTGCTTTTTTGGCTGATTTTTTATTGTGTCACTGGTCTTATATTGGCCACTAGTTTTCTGCCTTTGAGATCTCATCATTTCTGAAGATCCCATTATTTCCGAAGTGGAAAAGAAACTGGTTTTACACAATATATTTGGGGACCGGCTTATTGCTACCTTTAGAAAATGTTGGAAGAATAAATGGAGGGAACATACTCTTTTTATTCTTATCTTTGATCCACAAGGGTAGTAATCCTCCAATTGAAAAATGGAATTTTCAATGGGTGCCATGCAAGCCCACTCAAAAAGAGTAAACCTATCACCAATTGTATAAGGTATTTTTGGCAGTGTATGATTATAAAAGATAAGCGTATAGAAGCAGGCCACCAGATGCCTGTCATCTTTCTTCCTCTTACATATTCCTTCTCAAAGAATTTACCTCCTGTAGCTTGGAAACTAGTTTGGAAAGTTTGCTAGCCCACATGGAACTATCATCCAGTACACAACTGATCTAATCATAGGTAGAAAAATGACCAAAGTTATGCCAATGAGTCTCTGTCATTCATAAGTCTTAATTTGGGACTCAGAGATTCTAATCATGGTATTCAGGGTCTAGATCAAAAAAAGAAACAAAGTCAAGGCTAAAGGGCATTTGTTACCGTATGCAAAGAAAAGCATAGAATTTGGGATTGAATCTGCTTCTGAAGAGAAATCTGGCATCCAGAGAGAGAATTTGAGAGCCTTGCCAAAAGAGCAGGGTGACCACATGGTCCAGGAAAGATGAGGAAAGAAGGAAAGGAATGTCCTGTCTAATTTCTGGTTCCTCTCCTTTATAAGACCAGATAAGACATTTGCTCTTGGATTCCATGAGATTCCTTTAAATTCTTTCATTAAATACTAACTTAAGCTAGTTTGGGCATTTGTTTCTTAAAATCCGACAACTCCTAATTATGATAGAAATCGCTAATTCTTGACACAATATCTGTCTTTCCTTTTCCTTCTTTACAGAACCCTTATATTGTCAGGTGTAGCAATATGTTTAACTAAACGACTTATTTCTTGCCTCCTTTGCCCCTAGAAGTGGTTATGAGAATAAGTTCTAGTTAATAAGATATTAGCACATATGCTAGGACTTCTAGGCGGTCTGTAAAGGGAAATAATTCATTCAATTGCTATTTCCCCCCTTTCTGTTTCTCCATCTTACTGTTTGATATATGAACCTGATGGCTGGAACTGACTAGAAATAAAGCAGGCTTTGGAAACAAGAAAGACTGTGAAGGTAAAAGCTTGTTACTGAGGATAGGTAGAAGTAGAAAGTGGAGGAAGCTTGAGTCCTTGATGATCTTGTGGTGCGTCTAAACCAACCTTTTTCCAATAAGGGGTTGTGGCTACTCAACTCTGCTATTGCAGTGTGAAGGCAGTCATAGACACTATGTAAATGAATGGATATGACTGTATTTCAATAAAAGGGCTGTAGTTTAATGATCCCTACTCTAGATCATCCTTGCACTGCTTACTTCCAGATTTCATCTGTCGGAATAAACCTGGTGGAGTTCAAGCCACTGGTATCTTCATCTGAACCTGACATGCTCAGACTAGAATTAAGACAAAAAATAATAAATAATAACTTAAATGAGCTGACCTTCAAATGTAGAGATATCATTTTGAGCAGAGTCCACCTGGAAAAGGTTAACGAAGGTAGGATCTAAAGAAGAAAAGACATCTCAAAGAAAAGACACTCTTTGTATGGAAGAGAAGAATAGCATTCTAGGAAAAGAAATGACAAAATAGGAGAGAAGATGTGAGAAAGTGCAGTGTGTGCATCGAGGGCTTGTTTGACTAGCATGATAGATGTAAGAAAGAAATAAGAAACAAGAAACAAAACTAGAATTATAGTCTATGATTTTACTGTTGAAAGCCTGAAGCCAGGCTAGAGAATACGTATTTTCCTCTCTTTCATTATGAATCATTGTCTTCATCTCCCCAGCCCTGCCCTTCCTCCACCTCCTCCTTATCCTCCCTGTCTTCTCTCAAATTGTTTCCTGATCAACAATCAGCCTGGGATAAATATTAGGTAGGAGGCTCTAATGAAATCATTAGTGAAGGTTTTATGTGGAAGTTGCACAATTATTCTCCTTTACCCCTTATTCTAAGGCTTTAAAAGGTATTTTCCATCTGTCTCTCACCAAATGCAAAATATTGGAAGATGGTGTATTTATTTTCAAGGGATTTCTAGGTTTAAAAAAGTCAATGCAGGGCGCCTGGGTAGCGCAGTCGTTAAGCCTCTGCCTTCGGCTCAGGGTGTGATCCTGGCGTTCCGGGATCGAGTCCCACATCGGGCTCCTCCGCTATGAGCCTGCTTCTTCCTCTCCCACTCCCCCTGCTTGTGTTCCCTCTCTCGCTGGCTGTCTCTCTGTCACATAAATAAATAAAATCTTAAAATAAATAAATAAATAAATAAATAAATAAATAAATAAATAAATAAAATAAAAAAGTCAATGCAGATCAAGGGAAAAGATGGAGTAATTTGGAAAAAGCCAAAGACCTTACTCCTATAGCATTTGCATATGTCTCTGCTTCATTGACTCCAACTAGTTCATAATCTCACTCAAAAAGTACATCATTCTTCTCATCATAACTTTCTGTTTGTTATCTAATGTCTTATGTCTGTTTTTTCCCTGTTTTTTCTTCATGACTGCTTTCTTTGTGTTAAATAGATATTTTCTAATGTGCCATTTAAATTCCTCTGTCTTGGCTCCTCCACTATGAGCCTGCTTCTTCCTCTCCCACTCCCCCTGCTTGTGTTCCCTCTCTCGCTGGCTGTCTCTATCTCTGTTGAATGAATAAATAAAATCTTTTAAATAAATAAATAAATAAATAAATAAATAAATAAATAAATTAATTCCTCTGTCTTTTTTAAACAATATTTTGAGTTATTTTCTTAATGGTTGTCATGAGGGTCACAATTAGCATCTTATTTATAACTACTTAGTTTCTTAGTATACAAAAATTTTATAAAGCTTCATTTATCTCTACTGTTTGTTCAGTGACTTTCTAAATTAATACTGTAGAGTCTATATTATTTATCATGTGTGGCTGCTGATGTCTCTGTCAGTTAGCTTAGTGGTGAACTAATGATTCAATGTAAATTTCCTCATGAACCCAGAACCAGTAAGTCTCAGTCTTTGCTAAGAGACTCTGTGTGCATGTTAACGCTTTCCTTCAATACTCAGCTGGCAGTTAATAGCTCTGCCTTAGACTTCACTTCCTGCTTGTGAGGAGTTTCAAGTTCAAGTGGAGATAAGAAATAGCTCAGGGCCTTCTTAAGTATTTCTTGATGAGGCATGTAGCCCTGAGCATGTGCACAGTCTTACATTTGGAAATGACCCTCTACATTCTCAGGAATATGTTAGATCTTTTCAAAGAGACTGTGGACGTCTTATTCCCTAGCTTTTCTTTTTAAGCTTTTGGTCCATCTATTCTTTGCTTCAACTGTGAACCACTTCCTCAGGCAGCCATGAAGTTAAACAAATGCCTGTATTTGTTTTTAACAAATACTCTCATGGAAAAGGATTTTTGCATTGGGGAAGTTCTAACACAGGTCAAATGAAGACAGCCCTACAAGGAAGGTCTTCCAAGAAATCACCAAATAGGTCAATTGATAGCAATTCTCTGGAAATGGAGTTTAACCAAAGTTTCAACTCTGTTTGGTTCCTCCAGTGATCTCCAGGCTGCTGGTTTTCACCATGATATGGGTTGTTGGATTTCAAGTTACAGTGGAGCTAGCTAGGGATGGAATTCAGGAAAGTTAAAATGCCACCAAGCTCATTGTTGCTTTTCTGAATAAATACTCCCTGGGTTACTATAAACCTTGGTTTATTTTTCATAGTTCTGAAAAGTTAATTTCGATAATTTTTTTTTTCCATTTTCTCATTGCTTTTATGAGGTCATTAGTTTGGGATGTCCTTACTCTGTTGTTTTCACCAACACCCATCTTCTAACCTTTCTGCTATTTAATACTTTATAGTAGAAAACTTTCATATTAGTTTCAGAAAAATCATTATTTGATTCTCAAGTCTTTTTATATGCTTGATAGAATAAAAAACCCAAACAAAAACATTTATTTTAAATTTATTTTCTTATTCCTTTCCAAAATCCATATGAAGTGTAGAGATTGTTACATATCAAGTAATCTTGAATGATAAATTTCTTATTTTTCCTTTTTGGGTTGTTGTGGTTGGGTTTAATTCTTAAAGTAGGGTGATAATGGTAAGGATGTCTTTAAACTTTATGCCTTTAAAAAAAAACTGTAAACAGAATCCTATATTAAGTCTGATTTTTTTTTAATCTTTTCCTTTCCTACTTCTAATAGCTAAATAATCCTAACTTCTAATAAGACATTAGACTGATCATGTCTGCTTAAACAACTTTAAGTTGGCCAGTCTGAATTTGAGAGAATTATCTTTCCAAGGTTCACATATAGTATTGAATTACTTAGAACAGTGGCTATACAGAAAAAAATCTTGAAAGGAGTCTTGCTCAAGGCAGGACAGGAGTGAAACTATTGAGTTCACTCGTTCTATTTTTCTGCCAGACATACTTTAAATAATTGCACATAAGCCTTTCTCAAAGTTCCTTCATATGAAACAACATGAGAGGAGACCCAATTAGGTCCTCTTTATTCCTCATAAAAAGAGCCCTACATAGGAAGGAAAGAATGGTGACCTCCAAGTAATATGTGCTGCAACGACTACTTTTACTTAATTTGTGGATGAGACTACAGTAGGCTCTCAATAAATGCTTTCTAAGGGGCTAGTCCTCAGTAAATTGCCGTCCTTAAATTATTTCTCTGAGTAGTAGATTCAATGATAAGTGATGTGATTTATTGTATTCATGTGTCTGCCACATGTTCACTGGGTAGATCTATAAAACTCCATCACACCTACCCTACTGCTTTGCACGTTAACACATCTGGGGTTAGGTTCCTAAGTACAAAGAAATACCTATTGAACCAAAGCTGACTTTGCTTTAAATCCCCTGAACGTGCTGACTTCATTTGACACTTCTGTCTCTTGACAGGAGAGTCTCAGCTTCCTGAAAAATGATAAGTAGTGCATTACAATAAATGTGGACCTGCAAATGAACAGCATCATTTTGTACGTGTGTGTGTGTGTCTGCAAGCTTGGGAAGATGAGACTGACAATTTATAGTAGAATAATCTTGTGTCCATTCCCTGTGCAGAAATTAACTATATGGCTTTTTAGTGGGTATTTCAGGAGGCTGTCATGCTTAAGAATTTTGAGAAATGATGATCACATAAAGGACTGTAGAGGTGTTAAATAATGATTAAATAGGAATATAGAAGCTAAGGGGGAAAATCTTAAATGATCCACTTTAAAGACTATTAGTTGAAGGAGAAATTCGATTCTAAAGGTTATGATTATATTTCCTATGGCATACAAAAACTCCCACTAAATCTACTTAAAGATTGTAGCCAGGGAAGGCTGGGGTGGCAAAATTATTATTAGAAAAAGCACAGAGAGCAACTATAACAGTTTCACTTAATGCCAGCATCCTATATGTACTGAATTATATAGTCTTTTTTGGAGAACTTCAAAAATATAAGACATTGTGCTATTTCAGGCTTGCGAAAGACCACTATTATTTCCTGGAGGAATGGAACAATAAAACAAACTCACAAACCGTGTTTTTACTAACAGGCATATCTGATATTCTCATATGAATGACATCAGCATATGGTTATATATACAAAGAACAGAATATTCAGTATTCTACAGAAATTATCTAAATATATGAACAATGCAATGCTATTATGGATTTTAAAGATATTATGCCTGAAAACTAAGCCTCTGACCATGTAATAATTTTGGCCTAATTATATTTTTTGTCTAACATAATTCTGCAATATAATGAACTTTGAATCCTAAATCATTATTATTGATATGTTAAAATTACATTTAATTAAATGATTTTTATTTCCTTAGGAAAATGACTTATTTTATTTTGGTAAGATGAGAAGGATTCTCTTAATGTTATCATAAAAGGATAATATTTTATTATATATTATTTTTATTATATGAACATGTAATTTATGTATCATAAATTATTTTATTAATTTTTATTATTATAATATAATGATATATTTATCTTAGTGGTAATCATTTTAAATATTGCATCTTTATCCAGTCATCTTGTCTATTTTTTTTTTGCTTTCTTGAACCATTTTTAAAATTATAGATCCTTTTTTAAAATTCACTTATGTTTTTTCTTCCATACTAGATTTTATTTTCCTTGAAGGTATAACTTATGATTTAACATATTTGTATCATGCACATAGTATTAAGAAAACAGCTGTTTTATTTTTTTATTTTTTTTAAAGATTTTATTTATTTATTTGACAGAGACAGACAGCCAGCGAGAGAGGGAACACAATCAGGGGGAGTGGGAGAGGAAGAAGGAGGCTCCTAGTGGAGGAGCCTGATGTGGGGCTTGATCCCAGACCCTGGGATCACGCCCTGAGCCGAAGGCAGACGTTTAATGACTGCGCCACCCAGGAGCCCTGAAAACAGTTGTTTTAAAACATTATTTTTATCTTCAAGTATCTTCTTTTATCATAGCTGAACTATCACAACAAAAAATATGATATTTGTTACTCAATTGGCTTCTCTTTTATCACCAAATTTAATACTATGTTGCTAAATCTTTGTGGCAATGAAACAATCCCTGTCCCTCTCACCTCCTTCACATTTTCTAGTAAATCCATCTTCCTTGACATAAACTTTTGTTCTTTATGCCAGTTAATGCAGGGCTACCAAAAGACAGTAGAATGAATGACTTAGAATTGAAACTGTGCTCAGATTCAGTTCCTGGTTTTCACCATGACCTCCTATAACCATGGGGGAGTTTCTCAACTTGTCTTCTTGGCAGTTAATACAAACCATGTTTAGCAATTGTACAGAAAAAAATGTATACATATACATATAAATGGCCAATTTAGATAGTTATAACTAATATAAAAGTCATAGAGTAAGACAAACTATGGGTGTTAAACAGGCTCAAAAATGAGAGAGATTTTTTATAGATTCTGGTTTTTTTTCTCTTTCTTGCATTTCTTTGAATTTTGTAATAGTGGGAAATTATATAATACTTTATCCTTCTTTAGATTAGAACTTTTTTTCTTATGAAATGGTCTTTAGAAACTATCCTATTCTGCAGAAGTGATAATTTTGTAGATGATTTGTGGAAAAAGGTTAAAGGTACTATCGAAAAACAATTGTTATTGCACAATTACTGATATTTAGGTAGGATAGCAAACACTTTCCAAAAAAAGATAGCTTTTTTTTTTCAGGAAGAAAACATCTGGTTGTTTTCCATGCATGAGAAAATGCTCATTTCTGAACTACTTAGGCATTTGTTTCTCCCAAAATATCCTGGAGAATTTTTGACAGTAAATGCCAGAATTGTGGAAAGTCTAACTTTTAAATTTCTGTTTTGTTGTTATCTAGATCCTTCAACTAAATATTTTTAAGTTGAAAAATAGGGTATTTTTAAAGTTTTAAAAAATACAACTTTAACTCTGCATTAATTAAAGACATCTTTACGAAATTTGATCAATCTTTCCAAAAATATTCATTCTACTTCTTTGACTCAAAGAAAATATGATCTAAAGAGTAAAAATTTTGTTCATTAATTTGATGATGCCAAAAGATAGCTTCATATGCATTCTTTGATGACTGTTGTAACTATTCAATTACTCCAGAGATTAATCCAAACATTGTATGATTTAGCAGAATTTATTTACATGATTTTGAGTGAACTATAGGAGTTAAGATGTCTTATTTTGCAGAGCTAATTTGTCCTGTTTTCAATGCTGTTAGATATCAACATGCATACTAATTTCTCTCTCTTTTTAGCAAGGCCATTTGTTATAGACTTTTGTTTATGTCCTCTTCAGAGTTCATATGTTGAAACCCCAATCCCCAAAGTGATGGTGTTAGAAGATGAACTCATTAGGAGATAGTTAAGTTTAGATGGGGTCAAGGGAGGGGCCATGATGGATTAATGTCTTTGTAAGAAAAGGAATAGACACCAGAGCATCCTCTCTCTACTATGTGAGGACACAGCAGAAAGGCTGCTTTCTGGAAGCCAGGAGGAGAGCCCCTCTCAGACATTGAAACTGCAAGCACCTTGATCTCATACTTCCCACCCTCCATAACTATGAGAAATAAAGGTCAGTTGTTTAAGCCACTCAGCTTATGGTATTCTGTATGGCCGCCCAAGCTGACTAGGACATAATTTCACTTCTGTTTTTGGGATAAGATTTTGTAATTAACTTTAAGTCAAGAGTTATCTGAGAAACATAGGGTTGATTTTTACGGTTCTAGTGTTTTGGTTTTTTTTTTTTTTTTAATGTTATGTTAGTCACCATACAGTACATCATTGCTTTTTGATGTACTGTTCCATGATTTCATTATTTGCGTATTACACCCAGTGCTCCATGCAATATGTGCCCTCCTTAATACCCACCACTGGGCTACCCCATCCCCTTACCCCCTCCCTCAGTTTGAAACCTTCAGTTTGTTTCCCAGAGGCCACAGTCTCTCATAGTTTGTCTCCCTCTCTTATTACCCCCCCCTTCAGTTTTCCCTTCCTTCCCCTAATGTCCTCCATGCTATTCCTTATGTTCTACATATGACTGAAACCATATGATAATTGTCTTTCTCTGCGTGACTTATTTCACTTAGCATAATACCTTCCAGTTCCATCCATGCCAGTGCAAATGGTGGGTATTCATCCTTTCTGATGGCTGAGTAATATTCCATTGTATATATGAACCACATCTTTTATCCATTCACCAGTTGAAGGGCATCTCAGGTCCTTCCACAATTTGGCTATTGTGGACAATGCTGCTATGAACATTGGTGGCATGTGCCCCTTCTTTTCACTATATCTGTACCTTTGGGGTAAATACCCAATAGTGTAATTGCTGGGCTGTAGGGTAGCTCTATTTTTTAACTTTTTGAGGAACCTCCATACTGTTTTCCAAAGTGGCTGTACCAACTTGCATTCCCATCAACGGTGTCGGAGGGTTCCCCTTTCTCCACATCCTCACCAACATTTGTTGTTTCCTGCCTTGTCAGTTTTTGCCATTCTAACTGTTGTAAGGTGGTATCTCAATGTGATTTTGATTTGTATTTCCCTGATGGCTAATGAACACTTTTTCATGTGTCTGTTAGCCATTCGTGTATCTTCTTTGGAGAAGTGTCTATTCATGTCTTCCTCCCATTTTTTGACTTGATTATTTGTGTTTTTGGGTTTTGAGTTTGAGATGTTCTTTATAGATCTTGGATACCAGCCCTTTATCTGTAATGTCATTTGCAAATATCTTCTCCCATTCTGCGGGTTACCTCTTAGTTATGTTGACTGTTTCTTTTGCTGTGCAGAAGCTTTTTACTTTGATGAAGTCCCAAAAGTTCATTTTTGTTTTTGTTTCCCTTGTTCCAGTGTTAGATCACCTTCCGGGTGTTGGCTTATGGTGGCTCCCTCCCCCTTCTGTTTATCTTCTGAAATCTGCCCACAGAATCATTACTCCACCCTTCATACCTTGTGACCACGGGAGATTTTCAGCTTGTAGAGATCCAAATATATATTCTTACATCTTAGGCTGATTTTGTGGGTGTTCAGAATGGTTCGGTAGATATCCAGCTAAATTCAGGGGACCTATTGAAATAGGGTCCTCTACTCCTCCATCCCTTCTGGTTCTAGTGTTTTCTAACCCAACAACTCTATTTTATTTCTTTCTTGCATATAGAAGAGGGAAGTTGGATTTATCTAGGTGATATATAAATTTAAAAAATCTTTAAAGATTTAATTAATTAATTCACTTGAGACAGAGAGAGAGAGAGAGAGGAGGGGCAGATGGAGAGGGAGAGAGAGAATCTCAAGCAGACTTCCCACTGAGGTGGATCCTGATGCAGGGCTTGATCTCAAGACCCTGAGATCATGACCCATGACCTGAGCCAAATTCAAGAGTCAGACAATTAACTGACTGAGCCACCCAGGTGCCCCTGAAAGAAAAAAAAATTAATGTTAAATAAATTAAAATGAGATAAGGCAATCAAAACAGTGGGAATAGAATTGAGAAATACTTGTTGAAGATTATACAACATGCCACTGTTTTTATTATTAATAATACTCTGGGCTGTTCCAGGGTCTTTGCACATTGCAGCTGATTTGTAGAGTGTGAAGTTTGTAAAATGTCAAGAAAGGCTATTATTGTCAAGGTGACCTGACTAGGGAACTATACATTTTTTTGGGGGGGAACACATACTATGTATGGACTGCCTGAAATCTCATGTTTACAGATACAGAGGGAAAAAAACTTAAAGAGATCAAATAGCTTGTTAGGGACACACAGTTCAGGAATAATGGTGGCGAGGATTGAAGCCCATATTCTTTCTGTAGTATCATATTTTCTTGCTACATTGGACATTCTATCTTCTTACTCATTTTTTTCCTTTCTTCTCTAATTAGTCAATAGTTTTCTCACTCACAGCAAAACCCTGGAAATTGAGAGAGAGAGACAAAGATCCCTGGCATAACATAAATAGCAATTGGCTCGAGTGCCAATAACACAGTAATTTAATTCACGTCTTTCTGACTCAGGGAACATACAATGCATAAAATTTCTCTTACTTTCTCCTTTTCCTTTCTGTCGAATTACTATAATTTTCATTATTCCAACAATAAATATTACCATGTTTATGCTGAATGAGGTTAAGGGGTTAATTTTGCTTGATTTAGAATCTATGTTTTCTGCTTTATTCTGTCTCCTATTGGCACAAAGATGAGAAGGCCATTAACTGAAAGAAGGAAAAAATACCTTGGTGTCCACCATATGTTTTCACAATCTGGGCTGCTAGAGTGATATTGGGCCCTAGTACAAGGGGGACTAAATTCCAACCTTTATGCTTATAACGTGTACTAACTTCATTCTCAAATAAATGGTTTTTGCCACTCTCCCTCAACTTTTTAGGCTTATACCTTAAGACCTGGGGGATTATTTTCTAGAGGCTAGAAAGCCTATCCTCTTTTACTTTCGTGTCCTGTCTTTAAAAATGGGAAGTTTATTTTAAATAGATATTATACCATAGTGAAGCAGAGGGAGTGTTGGACTATGAACCAAAGCTCAACTTCTAGTTCAACCCTTTGTCTAACCCTTTGTGATTCTACTTGGTCAGTGGTCTATGAACTTACTGTTCCTGAGACTATTTAGAAGATGTGGTATGTAACACATATAAAATTTTGTTATAAACAAAGAAGAAAGATTCAAATCAGGTAGAACTATGAAGCTGCCGATTTAAATATTTACAGTAATTGTTTAGTAACTGAAGTAATGAAGTCAACTGATAAGTATTTTGTGACACATTTGGAACTCCCAACTGAGTTGGCATCAGATCCCTCCTGTGGTCTGGGGTGGAGGAGAGAAAAAAGGAGCTCTGCTGATGGGATTCAGAGGAGGACAGGCTCATGAGTTATGGGGGGGGGGGGCTCTCTCCCTCAACTCAAGACTGAACAGTACTGAACCAGTACCATAGAGCTAGGAGTTAAGAGACAGTTCAAGTCATCATCAATGCAACAACAACAGCACATTACCTATGAGTTAGTTATCTTCAGTTATGTGCCAGACACTATAGAAAGCAATTAGTATACGCAGTCCCATTTCATTTATTCATTCAATGCATATTTCAAAGTGCATATCACGTTCCAGGTTCTGTTCTGGACATTGAGATGGCAATGGTGAACAAGGCAGACAAGTAGCTGCTTTCATAGAGCAAAATTTTAGTAGGAAAGGCAGACAATAAAGAAGAAACAGGGAAAATAATAAGATTATTTCAGAAATTGTTGCACCATGAAGAAACATTTGAAATGAGACCTGTATAATGAGAAGCCAGACATAACAAAGATCAGGGGAAGGCCCATTCTAGCTAGAGGAAAGATCAGGTGTAGAAGGTCAGTGAGTAGAACTGGATTTAATTTTAGGTGTAAAGGAACAGTTTACACAGGGGAATGGCATGATCTGGTTTACATTTTAAGTGACCATGCTTTAGTTAGATAGAGTATGGTTTGTAGAGTGGTCGAATGTAGAAGCAAGGGATGGCTGGGAGGCTTCTGCTGTACTTGGCAAGAAATCCTCCCAGCTTGGGTAGGAGTGGTGTGTGCGGAGGCAGAAAGAAGTAGAACGTTTGCAGATGAGATCTGAGGGATTGCTGATAAGATGTGCTGAATGACTGAGTGTGGTTTTTAACCAGAAAGGTGGACATACTAATTTTGATATGCAGTTTTAGTTAGGATCCTGGTTGGACTGCTGAAAAACATCCAAAAATAATGGAGGCTTAAATAAGATAGACCTTTGTTTGTAATAGTCTGAACACAAGTAGTTCAGGACTGAGGTGATAGGGCATGATGGGGACCTAGGGTTCGTTACTTTGGTCTGCTAACTTCGATATTAAGTTTCCTTCCTGTGGTTTATAGTAACTGCTTTGGATCCTTCTATCACTTTCTAAGCAGTGGGAAGGGAGGAAGGGAAGAAAGGGGGGACATTTTTTCTTCTTAAGAAAACAACTCTAAAGTTGCATTTATCACTTCAACCCTTATCCCATTCTCCAAAACCAGGATATATGGTCCCACATACCTGCAAGTGGAGTTGGGGGTACGAAAATGTGTCTTTATGTGGGTGGCTACATGACTGAGAGCAATGATCACCTACATCAATATGACAGAACCGTTAGGGCTAAGACTGAGAGCATCTGTGTCAACATGACTTACTTGTTTGTTCCAGCCCAGAAAAGATAAGACTGTAAATCAATAAATAACTTCACTATTTGCTTCAGGAAATTCTTATAAATCAATTTATCTGAGACAACAGTATTCTACTCATCTGTTCAAACAGGTTGCTTATCAAACAAAAGTTTACTTCTTAACACTTATTTCCAGAACCTTCTCCTCCTAGGTACACCAATCCTGAACTATTATGTCCTAAACTTTGTCTGATCCCAATCAGTTCCCTTTGAAAAGCCTGCTTTAAATCAATTTAAGCCAGAATTCAAACCCTATAAATATCTCACTTCTAATTTCTCCCTACTGATACACTAAAACTTTGTCAAGGTAGTGTTGTTTTTTTTTTCCCTTACTAAACTGAGTTTAAATAACCTTAGATTTTGCTTTATTGACATTAGTCATATTTTAGCTATTCCTACTCTCTCGAGGTTCATAAGAGTCCAAGTGAGATGGCTTTCAATGCTGCAGCATAAGACCCTTAAAACCCCCCATTATTAGAATGGTGAGGCAAGTCTTGAATTGGATTTGCACTCCAATTATTTTTCACTGAGCCACAAATGTTAAGTTTATATTTCTCCCTAAGAAATGATTTCCCTTTCCTATGATAACTAATTTGATTTATGAACTCCCAGCCTTGATGGAAACTTGCCCTGTGGCTAATAGAAGTACTGTTTTGCTTGACCTTATCTATTCTTGCCTCTGTATGCTTTATGAGAGTGAATGTTTAAGGGAGAGGATCGGTATAGACTTGATAAGTCCATCTATGAAAACAAATCCAGAAAGTCCTGTTGGGCACCCCTGTACACTGTTTTCCTTGGGTCATCTTATCCAGACATCAAAGAATTTTTCTCCATCTTGTCTGTATCTCTGAGAACTATTATGTTTGGTCCCATATACCAGGAGTCTGCAGTTTGGGCAGATTCTCAAAGAGTGAAGATTAGTGTGATGTCTAGATTCTGCAGACATGAAGTTCTGCAGCACACCCTGCACTCTTATTGATCACGCCAGTGCTCTTAAGACTGTCTCCTTCTAACACTGAAGTTTGTTCCTCCTCTGGGCTACACTCCTTACATACATTTATGCTATCGCTCTATTCCATGTGACTATCGCCGAATGGCACTATTTAATTAAGGATCCTTTGGAATTGTGGGAGCTGCTTCTGGAGATCTTTGATTGAACAAAATTCATTTGAGAACTGTCATACTATGAAAAGGGAGTACAATTTCAAACATTCATTGGTCTTTAATTTTTGATTGGTATGAAGAGTTTTTCAAAATAAATTTAGTTTCCAAAATTGCTTCCTTAGATAATTCTTCGGTGAAAACAAATTAAAAATGGGGAAAATCTAAATTGAGATTTTCTTTAATCTCTCCAAGTCAAGGCAGGGGAACAGATTCTTTCCTACAGTACCCAGAAAGAAATGCAGCCCTGCTAGCACCCTGACTTTAGCCTAAATGGAACCCATTTTGGCATCTGGTCTCCAGAAATGGAGACATAAATCTGTGTTGTTTCAAACTACCAAGTTTGTGGTAGTTTGCTACAGTAACAATAGGGAAATAATATAGCTAATAAATGTTGAAGCAGATTTTTGTCTTGTCTGACACTAAAGCACATATTTTTAATCAGCCCAGATAGCTCCCCAAAATGAATATTGTCCAACAAACAAAGCTCACAAACCCAAATGGGACCAAAGCCAAGATGGAAACCAAGATAAAGAACTAGGAACCCAACAGTAAAATCTGATTAAAAAAAAAAAAAAAGTGTGTGTGGTGGTGGTGGTGCTCTGTAGTGAAACAGTTTTATAAAAAAAAGGAAAAAAAAAGGAGCCTCAAATAAACATTGGCTATATTCTATTCTATTCAAAGTGTTTAACTGGAAAGATCAAGTAAAACTTGCCCAAACAGAGCAGGCTCTCTCCACAGTAACCAACACTTCAGAAACCACCTCTTTTGAAAAACGCCTCTATGTTTAATTGATTTGCATCTCTATTCATTTCAGACAAGCTCTTGCTAAATTGAATGGGATTTCATTTAAAGTTATTATCAATAGAAAAATATTTTTTATCATGTTTTATCTTTCTTTTTCGGGTTCTTCTGGTTAACAGAAATGTTTTTAACATTAGCCACTTCAGATAGCGGAAGGTCATTTGATAAGCTGAACTTGGAAAGGAGTAATCTTGGTTTTTCACGGGTCTATCCTTGTACACCCATGATGGTACAATAACAGACTTGCTAATTAGTCTAAAGGCCTGGGCAGCCAGCATTCCCCAGGTTCTGTGAGTCTGCTGCCCATCCCCTCTGCCCTCATTGCTGTAATTGTCTATAACTACCTACAACCAGCTCCCTCTACACTCGAATATCCCTGATTTCAGTTATATCCCGAAGATGCTAGAAAAAGAGAAATTTTAGCATAGATCCTACTCCATGTTTATATATGCTGTCGGCATGTCTCTTTATCCCTTATTTGTATTTATCAAAACAGATTTAGAGAATCCAAAGTCCTACCAAATATATTTATTTTCATCTCTGGATCACCTCTTCTCCTTTTCTCTGCTTCCTAATTACATCAAGAAGAGAGAGATCTGAGAAACCACATGTGGTATCACTGAGCATGTATAATGTTCTTTTTTCTTGAACAGGGTTTTGATATTGAAATTCCTATAAAGACACCTGAAATTATTTTCAGTGATAGCGCTCATACTCGTATTAATACTACTCATGGGATATTCTTTTGTGAAACTGTAGTAATGAATAGCCAGTGTTCTTGCTAAAAAATCAAACTCTAATCCTCTCCTCTGCCCTTTGTATTTCCCAAATGAAATTTTGGAAGGGTGCACATCTGTTTCCGTCTTGGTGGAAGATACAAAGGACACAATCTGGTAAACGTTTTCATAGGTTCAGCACCAAGGATGACAGACTCTCCCTGTCAGGAGTTCTTCCCGCAGGGTACAACAGATATAAAGGTGGAGGACGGAAATTATAATCCTCTTCAGATAATCTGCTTTTTATACTGATAACAAATCAGAAGCCACTCTTCACAACACCATAAACATTAAGAATGCAATCTGTTGTTCTTTTATAAAATTATTTATTTTTTGATTCAGTGAGGCATACAATTGATATAAAATCCCCAAATGTTCAAAAATCTATCCTCCAATCACTTCGTTGCCTTCCACAGAGATTGCCACTGTAACCACGAGGCATATATTTTTCTCCATAAGGCATATGAGTCTTCTTCCGGTGGTAATACGAGACAGAACTTGAGCTCTATGCTTGGTCGCCATTTTAAACAACAACATTACCAACAAAAAGCACAGAAAGATGTAAAACATGTGGCACGAAACAGACCCCCAACAGAGCACTTGTTTACAGTCTGAGCAATGAAAGGAGAAGGCAGAGAGTCGCCTTGTTCACCCCAGCTGGGAGCATGTGCAGCAGGTGAGTCAAATATTTCGCTGCTCTGTGCATACGCACAAATGAGTGCAAAAGTCCTGTGGACATTGATTTTGAGTTACAAAGAAATTTTACCAAGTGCAAATGCAGAATCTGTGAATAATGAGGATTGATTTCCTTAACAAATACCTTGGCAATATCTCCTAATCCTACACAGAATGTTGTCCCATTGTTTTAGTTACGTTTTATTCCATTTATGAATGCAACACAATCTCTTTTAGCCAAATTCTTGTTAATGGAGATTTAGATTATTTTGTTGTTGTTGTTGTTGCAAACAATGTCACAAGAAATATTGTTATGCAAGTTATTTTATATATTTGTAGGTGTAACTGTAGTATATATTTCTAGAAATAGGATTGCCAGATCAAAGTCTATGTGAATTTTTCATTTTGATAGATATTTCCCTTGCTGTTTTGTTACTTTTTAAATCAAAAAAACTGCTCTGCTAAAATATTGCTCTCCAGGTTTTGTAAGCAAACATGTCATCTTTTAATAATAGAAGTAGAACATTCTTTTAAGAAGGAATATCGTATTTTTAAGTGGAAATCTAAAACTTGAATTGAGCTCCATCCTGTCGGAAAAAAAAAGCAAGATTCTTTTGAATTGATTTTGATACTATGAGACAAAAGTAAGTGGGGAAAAAAAATGATGGTGTGCTTCACCTCACTTCGTACGGGTTGCTGAGACTTGGTAGAAGGCCAATGTGTTTCAAGCAGCACATGATGATTAATAGGTGATGACAAGGTTCAGAGACAGTCACACACCCAGGCTGCTCCAGGCAGCTCCCATCCCGCCATGCTTTTTTTTGGCACCAGACTTATTGGTACTGGCTAATAGTAACATGAATTCTATGACGGTCCGGAGAAGGAGATATGCCACATATTCTTCCTGTCAAATAAAAATGTGGAAGGAGATACAGGATGACCTTGCACACATTATAGCTGGCCTACTGCGGATTGCGAGATTACTTAGAACTGTCAGAAAAAGAGTGTATTTTGGCACTACTTTTGACCAAGGCTCTCCAATTTCTGTCTTCAGGATAAACTCAAGCAGGATTTGCTATTGATATTTGACCTGATTTTTGACATTATCTTCCTTTGACCTATGTGACCGAAAGAGTAGAAAAATTGGGGTCTTGTTAGGTGGAAGGAGAGAGTTTGATAAGACTGCTCATTCCACAAGGATCTGGGGACTTGAAAGGCTTGAAATTCAAGAAACGTTCTTTGAATAAGAAGCTTAAGGCAAAATGTGGAATGTAGATTTAGGTAGGTGATAAATTCAAGAGCTATTTATGCTTAGAAAATAGTCAAATCAGAAACAGGTTGCTAGAATCAGAAGAACCACCAGGCAGAGAGTAAAACATCAGAATCAGGCAATGAGTCAGAACAGATGGGTCTTGGAGGACCAGGCAGACTCTGAAGCTGAAAATGAGCTTGACACATTGGATTATCAATTATAGATCCACTAAAAATTGAAAACAGTGATTAAGGAATGAAGGCAAGTTGTGTAGCTTATAAATTTAACAAGACGGATCCATACATTGACTAATGAACTGTCTCATTGTGGTACATTTAGGTTTCTATCAGGGTGGGAACTAAGTTCTAAGTCTGGCTGCCCTGGATTTTATAGTTGAACTTAAGCAGGAGCGCAAGGTATTGAAGAAGAATAAAAAAATTTTCGATACTATATTTGCTCAGTTTCTTGGAAAAGTTCTGTGTATCAATATTACAAGTTCTGCTTAAGAAACACCGCAGAATTCTCCTGTGTACAGAACCAATATAAGCTCTTGAATATGTCACAGAAGGGCCATTGGTTTTATTCCCAACCATCATACCTGACTCAACTCCCAGCATTCCACCATATTTACCCTGAACTCTAGCCACTCCAGATCACTAGGATTTTCTTTTAATATGCCATGTTCTCTCTTGCCTGAGATGTTGTACATCCTGTCTCTTCTGCCTATAATACCCCACTCTTCCTCTTATCCACTTGTAAGACTCACTCTCTCTGAGGGCTTCCCTGACCATCACAGTAGAGCTAAGTGCTGCTTCTGTTCTCAGTTTCCATAACATCTTGAGCAAATCTGTTTCTTATTTTGTCTCTGCTGCCATTAATATTATTATCCTCATATGATAGATGTGGAAATTGAAACTCAGAGATTATAGCAAAAGGTACCTGCTCAGAACATCAGTTATTCCCAAGCTGTAATCACTGACTGATCTTCAAGGGGTATAGGTTTCTACTATGGTACATTTGATATTTGGTCCCTTTAGGTCTGAATGGGATAAAGTACATGGCTGACTATCAAAATACAGTGATACCTGAGTTTATTTTTAAAGTGAAAGGCCAATAACCTTGAATTAAGGGCCAGTAAAATGATATATTTCCCATGTAAGAATGTCTCTTTTATCTGCCTTCAATTATAACTGTAGATCATCTGGTGGTCTTGTCTCCCCTCCCATTTACAGTCATTACAATAATAACTGGAACTAGTGTGGCTTATCAACTACCTCGAACTTCCCTGCTCTTTTTCCTCAAAACAAGCCGTTAAGATAGTTTTCTAAGAATTATTAGAAACAAGAAGGTATGATTTACCCAAAGTGATAGAGTCAGTAGCTGTGATGTGACTCAAACACAACTTTCCTGATTCTTCGGATGCTGCTCTCTCTATTATGTTGTAACATAAATAAGCTCTTTCTGTTGATTGTCCACATAAATTCTCAACTAAATTTCTACAAATTGAATGTTGTCTGGTATAATAATGAGAAATGAGCTCTTGGAATTTTGTAGGGTCATGAATGTTAGTCTACGAAGTCAAGCAAGCAAGAAACAATACACGTTTTTATTTTCCATAAATCAGTTGATTTCTTCATCAAGCCCACTATTCTATCCAGAGGACAGGAAATTCAATCTCAGTAATTCTTGGGCTTACCTTCTTTCTCAGGGTCTTGGACTTCATAGTGTTAGATTTTTCAGAGGAGGGTCACCAAGTCATATGTCACTAAATGGGCCCTTCATGTATATGGCTGTCTGTGGCTTTGTGCCTGTGACCCAGAAAGACATTCCTCTCTGGGGCCTTGTCTGCACCAAGCCAAGGGATTCACTACAATAGAACTTTCTCCATCTTCCCTTCCCAACAGTGAGTGAAATATATAGTTTTGATGTGGGGGGTTGAAAACATGGCTAGGGGAATCTCCTCCCTAGCTCTTCTAAGCAATCTGCCTCTACTTTCAATCTGCTTTTTTTTTTTTTTTTTGTCTTTTTTCAAAAACCTTGCTAAATTTTCTAAGGGCTTAAGTTTTTGAAAGAAATGAGAAAGACATGCAAGCTACTTATCTTTTTAGGCCTCTCACATAACTTACTTCCCCTGAGCTGGCTAGTTGTTTGGAACAGGAAAGAAGCCAGGTGAAGTATGTGTGGTGAGGGGAAAGGGGAAAATACAGCAGGACAAAAATTGTAAATCAATCTAAAAAATCTCAAAATAACAATATCACCATTCAATATACTTTTTGAAAGATTTTATTTATTTATTTGACACAGAGAGAGACAGCCAGCGAGAGAGGAAACACAAGCAGGGGGAGTGGGAGAGGAAGAAGCAGGCTCCCAGCACAGCAGGGAGCCCTATGCAGGGCTTGATCCCAGGATCCTGGGATCATGACCTGAGCCAAAGGCAGACACTCACTTTATTTATTTATTTTTTTGTTTATTTATTTATTTATTTATTTATTTTACCATTCAATATTTTTTTTAAAGCAAACCATGGGTTTATTTTTATTTATTTTTTTTAAAGATTTTATTTATTTATTTGACAGAGATAGAGACAGCCAGCGAGAGAGGGAACACAAGCAGGGGGAGTGGGAGAGGAAGAAGCAGGCTCCCAGCAGAGAAGCCTGATGTGGGGCTCGATCCCATAACGCCGGGATCACGTCCTGAGCCGAAGGCAGACACTTAACCGCTATGCCACCCAGGCGCCCCTACCATTCAATATTTTTAACCTTATAGTAAACAACATTCCATATCATAGATGCAGTTATAGAGCATAGGATTAGGAGGAAAAAAAAAGTAGGGATATGACATAATAGCATAATATTCAAGATATTTCAACATCAAGCTATTGAGTCTGAAAATATGTTTATTGTATCAGATATTAACAAACACATGACTTTAAAACTTGGACTAACCAGTAATTGTGCCTATGATATTTTAATTGAAGTTGTTTAATAAATTCTATTTGGTTTCTGAGCTCCTATAATTGATTTTCTTTAGGGAAAAGGTAAATTCTCTCTAAACATTTGATGCTTTCATTCTGTGTAAATGTGGAACTCTAGAGCCTTTTAATTCCTTTATGAACTTTCGTTTCCTTATGTGACTTTTGGGTGGGAAGGAGACTTCCATGACAGTTTCTATGTAGGAGGATATCTTTTATCTAAACACTCTCAACCTTGAATCTTAACATTTCTCTCCGGAGAGGTGGAGTGAATTCCCTTGCTATTGAGTTTGGCAGAACTGGGAGTCAGTTCTTAGCCTTTCCTTACCTTCTCCCTAGGGTCAAGCTGCCTATGAAAAAGCAGGCTTTCTGACTTCCCCCTTAATGTCAGTTTGACGGGGGAAGATTCCGTGTGAGGAGTTCTGCTGAGTTCAGCCTCTGAGGAAGTGGATGAATTGACCAACTCTGTTGTAGTTCCCTTTTAAAGCCATGTTAATTGGTATTAGTTTTATCAGTAATATAGATGATTTCGTAAACTATTAATTCTGTCTAACTTTTGTCTTATTTGTTAATTAGTTCACCTATTGGGTGGGAAAAAACAATGACCTAATTAGTTGGGTTTCTTTTAAAAAACTAATGATCACTTTAAACAAGCTATTCAGTTTCTAAAATTAAAAGCTGCCTCATATGGAACAAGAGCAACTGGCTGAAAAGTTCAAAGCAAAATAATAATAATAATCATCATCAACTTTTTAACACATTGCCAAATAAGGATGACTGTATTGATTTTTTTAATTTAATTTCTAAATTGAGGTCAACTAAACCTACCATTCAGTTTGTTGTCATAGTTTCAGTTAAATCTATTATACATATTACTTTAAAAATTTCCAATTAAAAAGCAATCTCACTTATTTCACAAATATTTTTGAACAAGACCCAGAGTGTACTTTTATATCCTTAAACCCAATCATTTCTTTTTCCCCTCTGAACTCCTTCATCAAACACATTTTATACAGTGATACTGGTCGGGATAACCTTTGCCTTTTGGGTATTCTCAATAACACTGGAAGTGGATAATAGAAAAATGTTGACTTATTCATTCGGGATTTTATTAATGTGGCTGCAGAACCATGGCAGAACTAAATTGATATAATCCTACCCAGTGTTGGTAAGCTGTGGTCTCAAGACAGACTTTTCAGCCAAAATCCCCAAGGGGTATTTGGTGTTTCTTTGTACTAATTAAAAATGACCCAGGGTGCCTGGGGGCTCAGTCAGTTAAGTGCTTGTCTTTGGCTCAGGTGGTGATCACGGTCCTGGGATTAAGCCCCGCATCGGCTTTCTGGCTTTCCGCTCAACAGGGAGCCTGCTTCTCTCTCAACCTCTTCGATCTCTCTCACTCTTGCTCTCTCTCAAATAAAAAAATCTTTTAAAAAAATGATCCATTTGAATGCAAATAATAGTGAGAATCTAATTTTATGAATTTTTGCTGCACGGATCAAATTGAATGCAGATAGGAGGTAGTTGAGTTGGTTTTCCCAATAAAAATTAACATTGACTCAAAGACAATCAAAAATTTTATAAAGTGATTAGGCAATTGAGTATGGCTGTAATTTTAGATCTTGCCTATATATATGTAGACCTTATGTAAATTTCTTGTGTAAATTTCTTAGATCTCAAAGCTTTTAACATTAATAATGTTGTGTTGCTTGGTATATAAATGTAAGGGAAAAATAAGACAATATGAGTATATGGTATAAATGGTTTTGTGCATGTACTCTCTACATCTTATCTATTATTTACTGACTTTTCATTTAAAGTGACATTAAAACGAACCAATGGTTTGTTCCAGTATTATTTAATGATAATTTAAAACGTTAATTCCTTAAGCAGTGTTGGCCATGGAAGAAGTGAATTTTAGACTGAAGGCCTTTCTCCATTACTATAACACTACCATACTCAGGTCTTTCAGCACTCATCTGTTCTTGTTTTTAGTAGTGACATTCCTACTTCTATGATTATCGCTATCTCACTTATGAGACTAAGTATGATTATTCATTAATAGCCTTAATAAGTTTGCAACAGAGGATGAGTTCTGCCTGGCATATCCTTTAGGAATGAGTGATCTAGCAGGGAGATTTTTAAGTGGTAAATCAGACCAATAGAAGACTTGTTTGTGACATTTGGAGCATAACAGGCCAAGAGAAGAGGAATATGAAGTCGATTAGAACTTTCACATGATTATTTAGCCAATCATTTATGCACATGACAAGTATTTCTTCAGCACCTACTATAGCCCAGACACTACCATACGATGGTTAATGTTGCACAGCCTCATGCGACTTTTCAAGTTACCCATTTTAGTATATCTTCCATCTATCCACCCATCCCTGAACATCTTATATAGGCCAGTCTCTTGTTCAATGCTTGTCTCTCCCGTTAGAATATAAGTTCTGTGGAGGAGTTTCCAGTGTTAAATGCGCGGTAGCTAGCACTGTGTCTTGCGTGCTGTAGCTCAATAAATATTTGCTGAGTCAATGAATGAATATGCCAGGCCTTGTGATTAGTGATGGAGAAATACGATGATGTAGCACACTGCCCTTCCAATATTCTAGCTTAATGCCTACTCAGGAAATTATATTAAATGCAGTCTTGTTATCTGAGGGATCAAAGGTAAACATTAATGTTATTTCTCCTAAAAAAAAAACCTAATTTCTTATAGCTAAATTTTCCCATTTCCACACCATAAGCAAATACTGTATTTCTATGTCCTTTCCATGGGTTTAAGAATATGTTACCATATCTGATGTATTGCTAACATCCTCTTTTACTCCTCTCATTAAATTAATATAAATCAGATACTTTTTATGTGCTGATAAGTTTTCTTTTTTTCCTTTTTTCTTTTCTTCCTTCTTTCATTTTTCTCCAACTTTTTTCCACTTTTCCCCCAAGAGTCACTATAGAATTGGACAAATCGAGTATCTTTCTGAATTAATGTATCTGAAGACTGTCTGAGAATGTGGAGGCCATCATTTCTTAAAAGGTTTTATTTTGTTGCACATTTATGTCCGTCTACTGATGTTAGAGGTTTGGTAAATTTACATGTTACATCAAACAATTAAAGGTACATCTGTCACAGATGTTGCAAGGTCCTTAAATTTTTAGTGTAAAAATTTGACAGTGAAAAAAATTAGTGTAAAAATTTCCCCAGTACCTCCCTTGGCAATTAATAAAGCTCAGCGTCTAATTGTGCACAAGTTGAAAATGTATCAGCACTGAGGCTTGACCAAAGGACATGCCTGATAAAACGTATGTGCCTTGTATGTGTTCACATTTAGAGCTAGCCAAGGTCATGATGATGTCTTCGGTGTTGTCTGAGGAAAGTATTATTCTAGTTAAAATCAAAGCGCATTGTCAAAAACTGCTATGAGGTGGGGCGCCTGGGTGGCACAGCGGTTAAGCGTCTGCCTTCGGCTCAGGGCGTGATCCCGGCGTTCTGGGATCGAGTCCCACATCAGGCTCCTCCACTATGAGCCTGCTTCTTCCTCTCCCACTCCCCCTGCTTGTGTTCCCTCTCTCGCTGGCTGTCTCTATCTCTGTCAAATAAATAAATAAAATCTTAAAAAAAAAAACTGCTATGAGGTGACCAAGAACATGTAATGACTGTTACTAGGAAAGTACCATTGATGGTACAACCACTTCCCCAGGTGCCAACCTGAATTATATCACAATTAGAATAGGAAAGTCTCAGGAAAGAATGCTGACTTGCAGGTGGGGCTGTTGCCTTTTTGGCCTCTTTGGACCTTTGCCCAATTCAATGACTTTTCATTAATTATGTTGTCAGTACAGCAAACCTTGGTAACCTGAAAGAGCCCATCTACTCCTTGGAGGAAAATATAATGGAAACATCTACAAAGTATTTGCCAACCAAGTACTTGTCAGAAATATTTACTACCTACTTAAGTCAGTGTGAAAATAAAGGAAGTCAAGAAAAAATAAGGAAATTTTTCTGACCAGAGCTTCTTGTACCAACAATGCAGAAAATTTTCAAGGACTTGAATTGCTGACATGTGAGTTTTTTCCCTTCCTATTCCTGGAATCCACTTAGCCTATGCAAAATTGGAACACAGTATTGTAGCATTGCATATTTCCATGAATCATAGGTAAATCTTATTTTCTACTATTTCTTTTTTTCTTAAAAAACAATAAATGAGCAGCTCTATAGTTTATCACAGAAATAAATGGATTAGATTTTTTATCCATACTGTTAAGTGGATCAAAGAATGAAAATTTAAACCTAATTTTGATGAATTAACTAAAAACTATAAAAAGGTACAATCATCTCAATCTTTTAGGACATCAAATGATTAATTAAATAATTATTATATTATTATTAATTATATTTATTCATCAAATAATCATTTCAAATATATTTCCTAACTATGTAGCCATTAACATTAGCATCAATTATATATGTTATTAGCTTTCCAGAAAAAGGAAAACAGAAATAGACATATGTTTGATACATATTGCATATAGCATCTGAAACGTAAAAGGTAGATTAATATCTAATAAACAATATCAAATAATAGAAGTTAAGGAGGGTGTACCTCCTTATGCATAATTTATGATCATAAGATTTATTACTCACTTTTTCAAAGTGGAAAATGTAATGACTTTCTGATTATATGAATTATACGTATTCATAAAATAAATGCTTTTAATAAGTAAAACAATAGAGAAAATGGGAATAAGAACGTCAGTACACCAAATTCCACAATTCAGAGATAATTTTCATTTACATGTATTGGTCCTTGGAATATTTCATAAATATTTTAGAGTCAACAAGTCCAAAGCAAAATTAAAATCTTCTACCATATTTCTGCTTATTGTCATATATTCTCCATGTCGGTATCTATCTAGCTCAAACAATGCACCCAGGCTTAATGGCTGGTTAATTTTTCTCCCCCACTTCCAACATTCAGTGGATCAAGATCATGTCTGCTCCTCAAGCATTGATATTTATTCACTTCTCCCCATTTATACATCCACCTTCTAGTGTAAGCAAACATTAACTCTTGTCTGGTGTATCCAACAGCCTACTTTCCAGCCTCCCTACCTTCCCTTGACTCGCTCTAATCCAGTGATTCTCAGTTGGGTCAATTTTGTCATCGAAGGGACATTTGTTTGTCATTTTATTGGTCACAGCTATTCACAACTAGTGGGGAGGGCACTATTAGCATCTAGTAGGTACAAGTCAGGGATACTGCTAATCATTCTATAATGCCTAGAACAGTCCTCCTCAAAAAATAATGCAAATTTGATTAGGCCAAACTCTCACTTAAAATCTTTTAATTCTTCTTATTATTTAAAAATTTGCATTCAAAAGTTTTGCTTTTTTAAAGATTTATTTATCTGAGAGCAAGAGAGAGAGAGAGAGAGAGAGACAGTGTGGGGTGAAGGGGCAGAAGGAGAGGGAGAGAGAATCTTAAGCAGACTCCATGCTGAGTGTGGAGCCTGACACTGGGCTTGGACTCAAGACCCTGAGATCACAACCTGAGCTGAAACCAAGTGTCAGATGCTTAACCAACTGAGCTACCCAGGTGCCCCTGCATCCAAAAGTTTTAAGTTGGCCTACTTGCTTACCTTGCCAGATTTATGATATAAAATCTTCCTTCTCATTTGCCTGGGCTGGGACATACTGAATTTTTCGAATTTCCTTGATCTCACTGTATTCTTTCAGAAGAGTGTTTTTGCATTTGTTCTAGTATCTCTCTGGAATGCCTTTCAACACGCTCCCTCCTTTGGGCCTAGGTAATGCTGCTCAGTCGCAAGTCTGAGTTTAATAACACTTCTTCAAAGCCTTTCCTAATTCCTGAGACCAACTTAGTTCTCTGCACAGTACATACTCTTAGTGCTCTGTATTTCTCTCTCATCGCACTCGTAAGACTTTTTATTCATCCACTCTTCTCTTCTATGGCAAACTAAACGAAGGTGTGAACTGGGCCTATAGTGTCTATCTTCTTATTTCTAGTGTTTGGCACATACGAGGATCTCAGATTATTGTTAGATTAATCACCATTATGGAAATCAATCTCATTGACGTTTATTGTCATAATATGCTATTTTAATAATAGATAAGTTTGGTTGTTTTCCATCTTAACCTTGCTCCAGACTTCTTTGTTGATTTCAGTGCTTTCTAAATTTTGCTATATGGTCTGTTCCCCAAACCCTACCCACCACTTTCAGTAATTTTTAGGTATGCTGCATCTTTTAGATCAACTAATTATTACTTATATAACCTTAAATAATAATTACATATTTTATATACTTCCTAAATTACAAATTTTGAAATCTGCAAAGATGATGAAATTCTTCACATTTTTTTTCCTTCTCTGGCAACATGATCTTGGACTTTGGTGCCAATCTATTATTCAATTTTATGACTGTTATTGCTTATATTCTTTCTTCATAGTATTCTTTCAACTTTTACAGTTTTATATAGTGATACATATGGTAATAGTGTGGTAAAAATATACACTACCAATATTTAAGATAAATCTATGTTAATATTTATTCCCTGTTTCCTACTTGTCTGTTCATACAATAAATCTTTCATTAATTAGTTCTGTATTTGAATATGTTGGTTGCCTGGATTGGTCTAACTTTTCCCAAGAAATTATCTATCTACTTATCTATTTATTGTCTATCAATTTCTATATTTCCTAAATATTTGATAATCCCTTGATTGATAATTGCAATGGTTAAATATATAATTTGCCCAGACTTTCCCCTCAAAATTTTGTAGAAGTTGTTACACTGTTATCAGAGGTTGCTGAGAATGTACAGGCAAGTCATATTTTTCTTCTTACTGGTAGACAATCTCTTCCTTTTTTTCCTATCTAGGTTAAGATTTTCTTCTTGTTCCTTGAAGTTAAAGAATATCATTATCAAGATATACCTTGTTTTTTGTTGCTCTTTTCTTTTGCTGATGAGGAGGTCTATTCAATTGCAGACTCAGATCTTCCTTAGTTTTCTGTAAGTTTTCTTTTTTAAAAATACATTTTGTTTCATTTGTTTACATCTCTTCTTTAGACATATGAAATAGCTGTATGTTAGCTCATATTTCTTCACCCTCCATTCCATTATCTTTCTTCTACTTTCTTCTTTCTCACTGTTCCTTTTCCTTACTGTGATTTTTCTCAAGATGTCCTTCACATCAAATTTCAGTGTATATTCTCTTCTCTATAAAGTCTCTATTCTAGGTTAGGTGTGCACTTGCATTACTATCCATTGAATTTCCTTGCTCAATCAATGACTATTTGCTCAGTTGATAACTGTTTCATCTTGTTTTCTTACCTAATAACTCATTTTGAACTCTACATCTTCCTTTGTACATTTGACAACATGGATCAGTTATATTAAAATTTCTTCTGCTTTTCTGGAAAGGTGAATTAAACCTCTCAAAGTATAATCTTAATCTAGCTTTCCTCATGGGATTCTTTTTTTCCTTCCCCACTCCCAAAACTATAATCCACGCTCACTATATCCTGGAATTATTGCATAGTTTATTTTGTTTTGTTTTGTTTTAAAGATTTTATTTATTTTTATTTGACAGAGATAGAGACAGCCAGCGAGAGAGGGAACACAAGCAGTGGGAGTGGGAGAGGAAGAGGCAGTCTCCTAGCGGAGGAGCCTGATGTGGGGCTCGATCCCATAACGCCAGGATCACGCCCTGAGCCGAAGGCAGTCGCTTAACCGCTGTGCCACCAAGGCGCCCCAAGAGTAGTTTTATATTTATTTTGTTTGTTTAACTCATCTTAGAATAGATGTTCTCTCTTGAAATGTTATATATCCCACTTTCCTCTTACCTAAATCCTTCTCTTAAACCTTAAACAGAGCTGGATATTGATGGTTGATATCATTTGTTCACCTACTCATCTGCGTAATTTTTGGAACAGTACTTTGAGCAGTGAATGCTTGTGTGGGTACGCTGAACTCTATGCTTCTCTGGAATCATCTGCGTTAAGAACTGTCTTTCCAAACTGTTGGCATACAATTGTGAATCAGAGAAAGGATCTTAAAGTTTTCTTCAGAATCTCTTTACTCAACCATACTGCTCTTCTGTCAAGTTCTTTATTTGACTGTAAATCAGGTTTGTAAGATATATTATACTCATTGGCTTTTGTTTTGGGATAATTCCAAAACTGCTACTGTTTTTTATGCTTAGTGTTAATAAACAACAATGTCCTCTTTCAAAATGTTCCCAGTGTATACTGCTTTAGTCATTGCTCAGATAAAATGATAATGGTGAGAAATTTTTGCCTTTGGCCAACAATGGAATAATAGGGACATTTAATCTCTCATCATAAACTAGAGAATAAGAAAATCTATACAAAGTAATGGTTTTCATATACTTCGGAAAATACAGTGCAGTACAGTACCGTGATCCTTGAGAAAGGGTAAGAAAACAAGGTTAGCCCTATAATCACTTTGGCTTTCTCCTGGGAAACATATTCCAAACCTCAGAGCAAGGAGAAGGGCCCTAAGCAAATCACGGTTGAAATTTGTGGGGGTAGATTTTTAAAATGGGGGGTTTAAAAAGAAAAAAACAACTTTATAAATCTGCCTGGATGCCCTATTGATTCTCTTCTGAATATTAAGCTGAGCATTGACAAAGAAGCATGAGTAAGCTGTGATCTGCATGGTTTCTAGGTCTTGTACAACAGGATTGGAAGATGTTTAAGTTTTTACCAGCCAGAGTTGAGAGTCCTCACTGATTGCTTGAGGCATTCACTAGACACCCAAAAAAGATTATGCCTTAGAAATGGGGCTAAGCCTTACCTAGAGTATAAGCTGCTCTATAAGTACTCTAACTAAGTTAAGGTTAATCACACTTAACCTCAAAGAGTTTAACTGACTGCCAGAACAAGATCAACACCCTTTAAAGGAACTAAGCGAAGACTAGACAATAACCTAAAGTTGACAGTGCCTGGCTTTCAATTAAAAAATAATTAGATATGCCAATAAACAAGAAATTTTGACACAAAATCAAGAAAGATCAGTGTAGAGAAAAAATTCCACAAGTGAAAGTGAGGGGATTACTAATATGTTGTTATACATATGTTCAACTACATAAAAGAAAATATGAAGATAGTGAGGTAAGAAATAGAAGACACAAAAAGAACAAAATGAAACTTCTAGGGAAAATCTAATATCTAAAATGAAATAGTCACTGATGGCATTAGCAGAAGATTAGAAACCTCAGCAGAAATTCAATAAACTGAAATCATAGCAACAAAAACTATGCCACATTAAACACAGTGAAAATAAATTCTGAAAAATAATGAATATGCAGTCAGTGAATTGTGTGACCATATACAGCATTCCAAGGTATGTATAGTATGAGTCCACCAAGGGAGAATGTCAGAAAAAAGATTTAAAGAAATAATGGTGAAAATTACTTCAAATTTGATGCAAGGTGAATACAGATCCAAAAACTCTCCAAGCAGGATTAAAACAAAGAAAAACACACAGGGTACCTTATAATGAAAATTGCATAAAAACAGTGGTAAATAGACTTTCATAAAAGTACCTAGAGAAAAAAGTGTGCATTTTGTGTAGCAGAATAAAGACAAAGGACTATAAACTTTTTATCAGAAACAATGCAAGAGAGAGGACAATGGAACAGAAAGTTGTGTAAAGTACATAAATAAGGAACAACAACCAACCACAACCTGTCAACCTAGAATTTTCTACCCTGTGAAAGTGTCGAATAGCATGGTGTAGACTTAAACCCAACCACATCAATAATTGCATTGGATTTTAATAGTTTCAACACTCCAATTAAAAGTAAGGGATTGTTACATTGGATTACAAAGCGCAATCTATATACTGTCCTCAGAAAACTCTCTTAATATATAAAGAAACATGTTGGGGCGCCTGGGTGGCTCAGTCATTAAGCGTCTGCCTTTGGCTCAGGGTGTGATCCTGGCATTCTGGGATCGAGCCCTGCATCAGGCTCCTCCGATGGGAGCCTGCTTCTTCCTCTCCCACTTCTCCTGCTTGTGTTCCCTCTCTCATTGGCTGTCTCTCTCTGTCAAATAAATAAATAAAATCTTAAAAAAAAAAAAAAAATATATATATATATAAAGAAACATGTTAAAATTAGAGATGCACCATGTAAATATAATAATCCTAAAAATGTTGACTTCACAACAGGAATAAAGCAGTAAATTTCTAATAATAAAGGGTCAATTTGTTAATTAGACTTAGTAGCTCTAGATGTGTATGTAATTAATAATAGAGCTTTGAGATGCATGAATCAAATACTGACAAGTGAATGGAGAAATAGCTAAGCTTACAATTATATTTGGAGAGTACAACATTTTTCTGTCAGTAATCAATAGGGCAGGTAGACAGAAAATCAGTATGGATATTGAAGACTAGAACAGCATTGTCAACCAACTTGACCTGAGTGACGTTAGAGAATATTCCGCCTAGCAACTGAAGAATGCACATTCATTTCTAGTGCATATAAAAACATTCTTAAAGCTAGACCATATGATGCTATAAATCAAGTCTCGATAAATTTAAAGGACTGAACCTATTTGAAGTATGTTTGTTGTCTACAACATAATGAATAAAGCATGATAAGATATCTAGGAAAACTTCAAATATCTGGGAATTAAACAACATATCTCTAAATTCATAGGTTAAAGAAGAAATCAGAAGGGAAATTAGAAAATATTTAGAAATGAATGAAAGCAAAATATAACAAAATTATAAGATTCAGTTAATGCAGTGTATAGAGAAAAATTTATGGCATTAAGTGCTTATAGTAGAATAGAAGCAAGAGCTAAAATCAGTGATCTGTGCTTCCACCTTAAGAAGCAAGAAAAGAAAGAGAAAATAAAATCCAGACTAAATAAAAGGATGGTTACAATAAGAAATCAGTGAGAGAGAAAATGAAAAAACTCAATGAAACTAAGAGCTTATTCTTTGAATAAGCAATAAAATTGAAAAACTTCTAACTAGATTAATCAAGAGAAAAGAGAAGACAAAAACTACCAATATAATGAATGAAAGATGGGCATCAACACAGATTCAAAAGACATTAAAGGATAATAAGGAACTATTATGAGCAATTGTATATTAATAAATTGCACTATTGTACTATCTACATGAAATGCGCAGACACAAATTACCGAAATGGAATCAAAAAGAAATAAAAAGTCTAGTTTAGGTATAATTTAGTGATTCAACATTACATCAAAAAAAGAAGAAATAAAAAAATCTAAATAGCTTTATACCTATTAAGGAACTTGAATTAATAAGTAAAAGCTGCTCACAAAGACAACTCAGGCTAAAATGCATTTGATGGTGAATTCTATTGAAAATATAAGAAAAAAAACACAATAGTACTAATTCTATCAAAGTCTTTCAGAAAAAGGAGCAGGAAGTAGCTCTTTCTAGTTCATTATATGAGGGAAGTAATTGAAAATCTGTCAAAGACATTACTAAAAAAGATAACTATATACCAAGATTTCTCAAAAATAGAGGTGAAAAAATCCATTAAATACTAACAAATCAAATGCAACAATATGTAAAAGGCTAACACATCATGTATATGACCAAGTAGTGTATATGCCAAGAATGCAAGGTTGGTTTTGCATTTGGAAATATATTTCACCACATAAAAGAGTAAAGGAGAAAAATCTATGTAGTCATCTAAATAGAGGCAGAGAAAGCATTTGACAAAAATTCAACACCCATCCTTGAGGAAAACTATCACCAAATTAGAAACAAAAGAAAACTTCCTTAATCTGATAAAGAGCATCTACAGAAAAATACAGCACCGATGCCATACTTAATCATGAGACTGAATATTTTGCTCTAAATTTGGGCAGAAGGCAAAATTGTTCTTCCTTATCACTGTTATGCAACATCTCAGCAATAAAGTACAAAAAAAGAAAAAGTCATTTAGAAGGGACAGGAAGAATCAAAGTATCAATTTGCAAACCACGTAGTTGTTATTTAGCAAATGCTATGAAATATACATCAAAGCTATTGTATTTGACAAGCCACCTTAAAGTTACAGGATAATAGGTCAATATACACTGTGGCGTTAATGTAGAGCATGAAATCAGCCATAATATGTGGCTTGCTAAAATGTAACACAGAAGCCGCTAAGGGCACGGAAAGTTTCCCAAAAGGGCGCAGGCCTTTGGAATGCCGAGGCCTACGTGTCCACTCTGCGGTTGAAAGGTTGGAATGCTCTGGGGAGTTGCCTTTCCAAAACTTTCCTAGCCCAGAACAGCTGTCGTGTGATCTAAGAGACAGAGGCATTGTCCCTTAGGCTATGTTTAGCAGAACTCATAGAACATGCCCGAATTAGCATATCGTATCTTTCCCGTAAGCAGATCCTCCCAGTTTCAGAAAGACCCCTTGTAACACAGCAGGTGCTTGAGGAACAGTGATAAGGATTTGTGATTATCCCGAAGGACCAATAAAAGCGCGAGCAAAAAAGAGCAAAGGGTCTTTGTCTCTGAGCGTTAACCCGCTAGCCCTCTCCTCTCTTTCAGCCGGCAAGGTTTGGAATAATCTTTCAGTACAGGGATTGCTGGCCATTCCCGGCAATACACAAATCCAATTTTATTTTTATTTAGTAGCAATGGACAATTGGAGGTAAACTCAAAACCAATATTTATAATAACATTAAAACCATAAAATAGTTAAAGACAATTTTAAGATAATATGTGAAGAATTATTTACCAAAAACTATAAAACATTGCTGAGAGAAGTTAAAGAGTGAAATAAATTGAGAACTGTATAAACTCATGAATTCAAAAGACTAAATTTTTAAGAAGTCAGTTCTCCAAAGAGTCAATGTAATCTCAAGATTTCTGCAGGTATTTTATAGAAACTGATGAGCTGATTCTAAATTTATATGGGAAAACAAAGGACCTGAAATAGCCAAAAGAATTTGAAAAAATAGGACAAACACTGATTTCAAGACTTGTTGTAAAGCTATAATAATTAATATAGTAATCAAAACAAAGACACTTGAAAGAATAGAACAGAATATAGTTCAGAGATAGACCCATGCATATATGGTTAATTAATGTTTTTAACCAATGTACAAAAAAAATGCACTGGGGAAAGAATGATTTTGTGTGTGTGTGTCAAATTGTGGGGGAACAGCTGATTGCTTATCCATATGCAGAAAAGGAACTTGGAGCCTTACCTCATACTACACATAAAAATTAACTGAAACTGGATCAGAGAATTAAGCATAAAATTGAAAAATGTACAGCAGAAACCAATAGGGAAGGAAATTTTTTCTTGATCTTTGGCTAGACACCATTTTTTGGAACAGGACATAAAAGCACAAAGCATTAAGAGAACAAACTGATGAAAGGTACGTATCCATACAAAACTTGCTCACAAAAACACTTCTAAGAAAATGATGGGGAAAATATACATATATGATGAAGGATGCATGTTCAGAGTATGTGAAAAACTCTTACTAGTCAATAATATGATAAAAATTGGCAAAAGGTTGAACATATATGGCATTAAAAATGTATACGCGTGGTGAATAATCATGTGAAAAGTTGCTTAACATCATTAGCCTTCTGAAAAATGCAAATTAAAACCACAATTATCACAATATTATAATAATTAAATATAAAGTACATCAGGTTTCTATGGAAAAACTTGTACACCAATGTTATACCAGCTTTATGTATGATACCCTTAATTGGAAAAATCTCAAATGTTTTCAGCAGTTGCAGGGATGAAAGAATGGCTGTGTATGTATACAATGGAATAACACCCAGCAGTACAAAAGAAGAAACATACTGATACAAGTAACCATATGAATGAATCACAATAAATCCTCTGAAGATATAAAAAAAAAATCCTGCTCAGATATAAAGCTTGATGTAAAATTTTATTTATATAAATCTCCAAAACAGTCAAATTTAATCTAGAGTGAAAGAAAACAGGTCCGTGTTTGCCTGGCACTGGGGCAGAAGGAGAAGGATTGATGGAGAGGGGTACATGGAATCTTTTGAGGGTGATGGGAATACTCTAGATTATGGTGAAGATTACCCAGGTGCATAAAGTTGTCAAAACTCATGGAAATACACACTTCAAATGGGTGTATTTCATTTTATGTCAGAAAAACTTAAGTTGCTGTCCTTAAGTGTATTTGCAGGGACAAGGTATCAGTAAATATTCCAGAGCTGGAGAATATAAGTGGACTTATTTATAAGTATGTACAGTATACATACAACCTAGAGACTCTTAAAAATGATTCAGGAGATGTGTGGGTGTGGAGATTGGAACGGCAGCAATTTATATAGGCGGATTACAGAATCAGTAAAATGTGATATGGTAAAAATCCTGATGTGGCCTCATTCGTTTCTGAAGACTGGTAAAGTCTGAAGTTATGGGAATTACATCCAAGGAAACAGAATCACTTTTTTTCTCTTTAGTTTAAAAACCAGTTGCTAATAGATTTTCTAATGCAATTTAATTGTAGTCCTCCCTGGAAATAGAGCAATTGGGTATGTTGTATATTTTGAAGCATCTGTAGTATGTTATAAATTCAATTTGTACAGATATCTATGATCAGGAGAGTAATAAACATAATTTGGAACTGCAAAGCAATATATTGAAAAGTTTAGAGGTGCTTGGGTGGTTCAGTTGGTTAAGCGTCTGACTCTTGATTTCGGCTCAAGTCAAGATCTCAGGGTCATTAGATCGGGCCTGAGGTTGGCCTCTGCGCTGGGTGTAGAGCCTGCTTGGGATTCTCTTTCCCTCTCCCTCCCCAATCCCCCAATCATGCACTCTCTCTCTTTCTCTTAAAAAAAAAAATATGGAACCATAATGTTAGAGCTGGAAAAGATCTAAAATATTTAATCCAATTTCTTCATTTCAGATATGGTGATAGAAGGCTAGTTGGTTAGTGATGGACTGCATTAGGAGTCCTGAATTTTTTTAATCTGGGTCTGTTAACATAGGGTTTTGGAATTCCTTACAAAAGGGGTGCAATCCCTTACCGTTGGCATGTGCATTTGGCCACGTGACTTGCTTCGGCTAATGAGGCAGAAATGACATTGTGCTGGTGCCAAGCCTTGAGTGGATTCAAAGTGGTTCTCCTTATCACCTCAAAAAGAGCAAGCCCAGGTTAAACTACTGGTCCAAGAAAGAGGATGAGAGAGGGGGAGCAGAGTGGGCTGGGTGAGTTGTCCTAAGCCAAGTCTCGAATAGCAGATCCCTAGGCAACGTGCAGAAGCAATGTCTTAACAATCTTTTCTTATTGGCTTTCCAATGTCCAATACAGTAAGTTACCTGGAGAGAGTCTGGGGATGGAATAAGCCAAGGGGCTAGAAGTACTCAGTGAAGTGTAGTGTTTCTCCATTAACTGGAGAATGGACTTGTACTTACATATACAAGAGTAGAAGGCCCAAAGCAAAGACTTACAGAAAACAAAATTAGCTTTGATGCACATGTAATCTACCAGAAGCTAAGTATTTTCAGGTGTTTGAATGCTTTATTTTGGGGATAGAACAGCTTGAAAGCTAACTTGTCTATTGCATATACATATGGCTATATTATAATTGACCCTACAGCTGTGGGAAAATAGGAGGCAATTTTTAAAAGAATGAAGAGCAGAGACAAATCATATTTCTTTGGAGATGATAATTCTCCATGCCATTTCTTTTTTTTAAAAAAATTAATTAATTAGTTAATTAATTTGAGAGAATGACAGAGAGCGCCTGAGCAGGGGGAGGGGGCGGGGCAGAGGGAGAGGGAGAAGCAGGCTCCCTGCTGAGCGGGGAGCCCAACGACTTGGGACTCAATGGGTCCCAACCTGAGCCAAAGGTAGAAAAAATCAGTGTGATGTTCCACTGGGGTTGAGCACTACTGCCTTCTCTCGTCATTGCGGCTGCGACCTAGCATGGCCAAGGTGATCGGGTGAACTTAACCTGACCTCGTGGGAAGCCGGAAAGTAAAGCACAGTAGGAGACCCTGGGACAAATACCAGCTCAACCACTTAGTAAGCCTGAACCAAGCACAGGATGAATTCAGTGCATCAAAAGCAAATGATCAAAACAAAAAAACCCAAAAAAACCCCAAACTCACACATTTTCTGATGAGACAGAATCAAGTATCTTCAATTTAAATAATGCCAAATGTGAAACAGATAAAGGATAAATGCAATAGCATTTATAGCAGCTATAGAGGCATATAAAGGGAAATCCACATATTTAAAAGCTGACTTCAATAAAACAAAGGGAAAGAAATTTTGGTGTCAGCAAATTAAAAAAAACAAAACAAAACAAAATGCTGGCGAGGGTTACCAAGAATTCTTCAAAAAGCATCAGAAGAACCGGCCAGGGGTCATGCTGGCACCTTAATAGTCCGCCAGTGTATGAAATGAGCTAAGCGAACCAGCCGAGTCTAAAACTAGGGAATGAATTGCACAAAAGGGCTGGCCTCAGAGGGGGTGGCTGGTTGTTGCCCTAGGTTTCTGCCATTATAAAACAGAACCAACCTGAGCGAGCTTAGGCAAAAGAAAAAAAAAAAAAAAAAAGGCCAAACCCAAACCAGAACAAAACCCCCATTTACTTACTGGGAAGATGCAGAGTTACGTTTTACAAAACTGAAGATTATGCAGTATGTTTGCTCTTCCACGGGCTTAATTGGAAGTCCAGGTACTTAGTCTCATTCTTCCCGGGTCTCATGGCCTCTTGCCTCTGATTTTCTCTGCATGTCTGCATCATTCTCCACCCTGCGCGATCTTTTCTTTTAAAGATTTATCTTTTTATGAGAGAGCGAGCACAAGCAGGAGGTGCGGAGAGAATTGCAAGCAGACTCCGCGGTGAGCCCACGTAAGGCTTGATCTCACCACCGCAAGGTCACGGTCTGAGCGGAAACCAAGAGTTGGGTGCCCAACCGCCTGCGACACCCTCGTGCTCCTGGGTGGTCCCTCTTTACCTACTCCTCTGGGACCCTAGCCGCTGATGGTAGCCTCTTTCCTGCTGTTCGGGCATGACCTCGGTTTAAGTGCACTGCCAGGCTGACCCAGAGTCTCAAATCCCAATTTCTAGGATGTGTAATACTGGTTTACTTTCAGTGCTGTGCCCAATTCTGGTCGATCGGTTGCGCCCTGAACAGGGGGTGTGCGTGGTCACATTGTATAAACAGACCGCCAGAGCCATGGCTCCCCTGTGTGGGTGGAAAGGGTCATTTCCCATAGGAAGAAAACTCTCATGGGCGGGGGAATACGGTTTGAGGTGTCTCCCTAGTTTTATTCCTTTGCTGCCGACAGACGAATAACTTCCCCTCTTTCCTTGTCTACACAAATACCCTGAAGCATGTCTCTGACTGCAAAAGCACTGCACCATTTCCCACTGCATGGCAGCCCCGAGGCCCGGGCAGCGCTAGTGTGCAGAAGTCCTCAGACCACGGCCACCTATAATGTATAGCAGGAGTTGGGGGGAGGGGATGTCGAGGAAACTGACATAAAAATTTTCATTTAGCTAAAGGGGCAAAATCAACATCTCCAGAGTGGCTCATGCAGTATGTGCCTAAAGGATAAACAGCCCCTGAATATAGGCACACAGGAAAGGAAATTCAAAAATCAACTCTTTGTTACAGCAACATGTTAATTGGTTTATAAATTTGACCACTATTTTCCCCTGCTTTATGGCTTTTTCTTGTTCAGGATATTCAGGGAACAGCTAGGAAAATAAGGGGTATGATAGTCTTTTGGGGAGGTATGTGGCCTTAGCAGAATATTTCTTTATATCTTTGTAGCCGGTCTTGGAGCTTGCAGAGGGGCTGTAACAGACTGCCCTGTGTTCCCCACCCCCCACCACCCCCTCCGCCCCGGCCCTTTTTTTTTTGTCACTGGTATGCTTATGATACTACAAGTCCTATACCAACTTCGGTTTCATTTTGGAGCTCTTGGTTTACGATGAGATGTTTCCAGAATTATTGAAAAGTCATGACCTGGGAACATCCTTGCCTATCTCAAATAAAAACTAGGTTTGAGCCATGTGCAGAATGAAACTTAAATTCCTTAGCGGCAAATCTAGATACCGCTCTAGCTCTAGTCCCTTTGAAATGGCCTTAACTTCAGGGCATCACAGAGAATATAGACTTGGAGACGGTGGCGGCTCTATTTACGTCCATCTTTAGAGATCAAGATATTTGGTTTGATCTTTATTCTTTGTGTATTTTGATTTATTTTGGTTATTTTCATTCCACTGGAGCTGGGCTGTGGATAAAGTATCCTAAAATCCTTGCAGAAGCCCACAGCTGGATCCTCTGAGTTATTTCTGTTCTAATTGCCAGGAACCTTCATTTTCTAAATCAGTTCATTAAACTTTTTTATAGTAGGAGGTTTATTAGTAAAGATAATTTCAAATTCCAAATATTGACAGACCTCCCCCCCTCCCCCGCCCCCCGCAATCTTGGTTTAGTACAGTAAAAGTTTCTAACTCACAAAGTCTAGTTGGGTACCAGTGGACAGGATGGCCATTTGAGGATTAGGCTGACTCTGTTCCATCTTAAAAAATGTGCTTACAAGGACTTCCCGGCGTTCTATCTCCAATTAGTAGATGCAGGAAAAGGCAGAGGATTGATTATGAGGGCTTTGTGTGGCCAAGGTCAAGAAATGCAAGGCCCCTTCCCATTCAGAACTCAGTCACATGACTGCATTTAATTGCAGCAGAGGAAAAGAAAAGTTGCGTACCCTGGAGGCAAATGACATTAACTCAGTGAACTGGAAGCCAGTCTCTGCAACTACAACAGTCCTCTCTTTTGGTGACCAAATATATTTCACCTTTTGTTCCCATGCAGAGTGATAATCCAAAGTCCCACCTGCTCACTACATTTTCTCCAAGTCCAGCGACCTTTCTCCATCCAGTGACCTTAGATCTAAAAAGACAAGTTACACTCTACCTTTCCCCCACATAATTGTGAACCAGTAACAGATAATAGCGATAAAACCCCCATACAGAAACAGGGGAAACGATAGAGATATGGCAATAATTGGCCCATACAAGTTGCAAAATTCTACCCAAAGAATAAGGAATGTTCCCTGATTAGAAAGTGCTTCTGGTCTTTTAGAGAAACTGCCTCGTTTGTTGTTCTCTCTGGATGCAGACTCTACCTTCTGGGAGATGGTTCTTTTTTTTTTTTTTTAAATCATCCTCCATGGCCACCTTTGAAATGGACACTGAGGACTACTCTCTCCTTAGCATCACACAGTTTTTGGAGCCCATTTCCTGCTAGTGCAAATTTGAGAGCCCAAAATTTATATTAAGACTGCTACAGGCAAAGCTGTATTGAGTCTGGGATTTGCTTTTGGTTAATACAATCCCCTTACGAACTTAGTAGGCTGCGAATTCCTGGCTCGCAGTAGGTTTCATGTGCCGATGACCACCAGCCAAATTCCTTCCCAGATATATTTCTCAAGCTTGATTTATGCTGTTTCTTTCTTGCCCTTATGCCTTCCTCTGAGCTTATAATTGGCCACTTTATTGTCTTCTGAAATAATAGATGGGATGGCTACACTCTGAATCTGATTTTTGCGGGGCTGAGTTTTACGGGGCTGAGTTTTACCGGGCTTTTGTAGCTCAGAATCTTTTCAGTCTTAACTCTTCTTACCTGAAGTCTGAAGCAGGCAGTGTTGCAACTTGCAAGACTCCAAATTTGCAGATGGTTGCACTTCCTCCCATTTACCTGGATAGAGAGGATTCTACAAACGAGTCAGTGGGTGAGCTCACACTGGAGCCCCTGACCAACTGAGTTTGTGAGTCATTGTCGGTACGATATTTGTCCAAGGTTGCTGCCTAAACAGAACTTTTGCTTGAGTGGGGAATAAACTTTTATTATGCTACGTTTCTGAAATTTTGATGTTGTTTGTCACAGTACTTAGCCTACCTTTACGGATTACGGGGGCAAAGCATAGAATGTTCTTATCATACATTTCTTGACCGAGACATCACCCGTCTCTATGTATGTGCCCTAATTTTCTCCACTTTCAGTGTAAAAAGCCTGGATTAGAATTTATCTCTTTTTGGATTCTTATACTGATGATATCACTTACCAACCACACTGTCATATTTTTCCAACATATTTCCAAAGACTGCTAGGGGCAGGCCCAGTGCAGGAGGAACCCTCATAGCTATGCTGTTGTCTCAACCAATATCACACTTTGTCTTAGAGTCTATTCCTAGAGGCACCATTTCCTGGTATGAATGCATTGTGAGGATTTAGAGATATTTTATAGAATGCAAAGGTAGAAAATAAAGATGAGCCTTGGGAATGGAAAGCCCTCAAGGAACTGGAAAATAATGAGACGCTGAGGCCCTTTCTCCCAGGGGCTACCTGGTCCTTGCCTCTACTTCTCTCTGCATGTCAGCTTTATTCTTATCTTCTGAAGACACTTTCCCCGCAGTTCTCCTGCTGGCTGCCCTGTAGGTCCAGTTTACAACTTCAGTGCAAATGAACAACTTGTACTGGAAGCGAACCTCTCAGTCCTGATTCTGAAATCCTAGAGCGAGAATCTGATTGGTCTAACTCAGTCCGACCCCGATGTCCATCTGCGATCTGCAAACTGGGGGCTTGGGTCATGTAGTACAAGCATGGCTGCATGAGGTCCAATCCTTTGAAATGTGGGGGAGATTCCCAGGGAAAAAAAAGGAAGGTTACAAACCAGATAGATACTTTGTAAGGTTTATGTGCTAACTAACCACACTGCATATCCGATCTGGACTGATGGCTGATGTCTACATATGAGAGAAAAAAAAATTGTTCTATTTTATACAAATAAGTTGCCATGGAATCAGAGATCCTATGATGTGGCTAAAAAAACACATAGTTTTAAAATCAGAAGACCTGGTATTAGTTGTGACTTGGCTTTTATGCTCAAAGTACGGCAGACGAAACATGCAACCTTTTCAGTTCTCATATTTTAGTGCCTGAAATTGGTCTAAGGGTCCCACAGGTCCTCTTTGTAGATTTCATAGAACTTAACTGGTTGTTTTGACTATGTATTTTGACAAATACTAGCTGTCGTTGTGCAGCTGGTGATAGTTTTATTTTTAAGACCTCAGGCTGTCTTTCGGATGAACTGAGGAAACAAATGTATTCTAAACACCCAGATTCATTAACCTTATACCAGTCCCCATACACTAATTTCAGTGCAACCGGATCTTTCCCAAACCGGCACTAATTTCTAAACAATCCAATGCGGAAAATCTATAAATTAAACCTTAATTTACTATTAAAAGCATATTTGCTTAGATTACATAACTGCCAAATCTGAGAGTCTTATCTGCCACAAATGAGATTTTCCTAAATGTGTTTTTAATCACTTTGTTTTCATGTACCATAAGCATCTTATCTAATCTAAATAAATGTTGGTTCTAATTCATGCAGCAACCAGTTTCTTTCTCTGTACTTTGATAGAGCTCAAGAACTCTTTGATTGTGTGAAGTTGGTGAAGTAGATGGTTTGCTTTGAGCAGCTTCAGTCCTCGAACCTGTCCATGGGTCCAGAGAAGAATTTCCATAATGCTTACTCCCCACCTGGACAGCTGAACCTCAGCCTTTCCAGTAGTGTAAAGCAATATAGAAAGGACTGGAAGTTACCTCTTCCCCTTCATGAAAATTAGTCCGATTTCTGTGAGTAGAATGTTCTTTTAGGGCCCTATTCTCCAGGGAAAAAATGGTAGTAAATTAATCTGAAGCTTAATGGAGAATGCCACTTTGTTGATGGCCTCCTGTGGCTACAGGCATTAACCTAAGCCTGTTATTGAAGTCCCCCATGATCCATGGTTACGCTTACAGTTATGGTTATGGTTATAGTTATGCTTGCCTCTTAAACTTCATCTCTTGCCACTACAGTCAGGATGTTTTACCTTCAATTATTGCTTAACTCCCTGTGCTTACTAGGCTATCCCAGATTTTTACAGTATTTCTCTTCGTAATTCCCTCCATATTTTTGACTCGGCAAACACCTAGATAGATATTGAAATCACATGCCCTGCGAAGCGTTTCTATGCCAAATTAAGTGTGGTGATTTATTAACTTTCATTTATGTCTCAACTATTCATTACTTATCTCCCAAATAACACTTATCCAAACGTATTGTAATTATTTATTTTCATGTTTAACATCTCACCAGACAATATGGACTATTGAGAGAAAAAATGCATGTCTTATTTTTTAGCATGTACCAAATCCCTACCAGGTTACCTAATACTTAGAATGTGCTCAAAATATTTTTGTTGAATTCTAAAAAATCTTTGTTGACATTCTGGATAATTAGTGTGTCAACTCCAAGGAAATGATGTTTTGGCCAAGGAAAGAATAAAGTCCCTTAAAAAATTATTGTATTGCAATCTAATTTTTTTTTCTAGAAGCAATGTTTCTGTCTTCTGCACTTATAAAATCATAGCACAGGTACTGATTTCTGGGTTTAATATTATTGGTAATATTAAATATCTGGAAAATAGTTGAACTATTTTGTCACCTGACTATCAGTTCCTCGGGTAACTGATATTGTCTAGGGAAACCTGAGCTTGGATGTTTACACAGATATTTGAGAATAATGCCAAACACAATCAATGCTCCTATTTTGCCTTGTATATACAACTCGTCATATTCGTTTTGTTTCAACATTTTCTCATAGGAAAAAAACAAACTCTAGTTATTACTGAGAATGAGTATATATAAGAAAAGTGAATCTATAAAATTACAGAATACTAAAATGTTTTTCTTGTTAGAATGACATATGTGGAATAGCAACCGGAAAGATGTGTAAGGGGTTCTTTCTAGTAGTAAAGAACTCTTCACGATTTAAAATATTGTAATTCATTGTATTAATAGACAGTAATGACTGCCTCCCTCCTACCCCAATATTTCTCCTCTTAATAGCAAAATAAATAAAAAATTTTCTGTCGATGTTATAACCCTTTAGCTAACATATAATCATAGCGTCCTAAGTAAACATTTTGAAGACCATTCCTGTAGATCAGCGATGTGCTCTGCTATTTTGGCTTGTACCTATGGTTGCATGAATTATTTGGACTTAATTCTAGCTCTTTCATGGTAACTTTAACAGTATTAGTCACACAGTTGAGCTAATAATTCTTTAAATTGCCCAGAAAAAAGGCTAATCCCAAAACATAATAGTTTAGGGACACAGGCCAAGGTATGTTAGCACGAGGTGTTGCATTTGGAATATGATAAGCGTAAAAGTGTGTTTTCTTTTATTGTTTTCATGTCTTTATGCACATTTCATAAACTGTCTTTCCTTTCTGAATTTCTAGGATCTTTTGCAGTACTGATAATCTAAAGGTGATTTTTAAGTGTGTGACCAAATGGAAATATATTATGGTGGTGCCTTAATCTGTTCAGGCTGCTAAAACAAAAACATCATAAACCAAGTGACTTAAACTACAAACATTTATTTTTCATAGTTCTGGAGACTGATGAAGTCCAAGATCAAGGGGCTCGCAGATTTGATATCTCACGAGGAAGCATTGCCTGGAACATAGATGACTGCCTTCTCGCTGTGTTCTCACCTGATAGAAGGGATGAAGGAACTCTCTAGGGTCTTTTTTATAAGGACACTAATATCATGCATGCAGACTCTGCTCTCATGATCTCATGACCTCCCCAAAACATCACCTCCTAATACCATCACATTCCAGGCTGCATATGAATTTTGGGGGTATACAAGCATTCAATCCACTGTAAGTGATTAAACAATCAATTATTAATTATATATATTAAGTCTGTTGAGCTAACGGAGTAAGGCTCTGGCTCCAAAATTTCTTGGCTACTATTTTATTTATTTTTTGTTTTTTTTTCAAACAATATTGTTATTAGTAATGGAATTTTTGGTTTTTACAAAAAATAGTTTTGTGTATTATTAGAGAAATACAGTATTGAAATTTTTTTATTGCTTCAATTTTAATAACAGAGTCTTCTGTCAGTTTGTATGTCCTTTCATTAGTATTTTTCAAAGTGTGGTTCTTCGACCAGGAGCCAGCATCACCTGGAAACTTGTTAGAAATGCAGTTCTTCAGGCCCCAATCCAGATTTACTGAATGAGAAAATATGGAGGCGGGGCCTAGAACTTGGTTTATCAAGCTCTCCAGGTGATGCTGATGAGGCACATTGAAGTAAGTGGGAGAATCACTAGGGTGTATTTTAACTTTAGCTTTTCCTCTAATGGATATGTTGGGTTCATATCATTTTAATGTTCTTCATTTTTGTCTGTAACTTGTCCTTGAAAGTCACATAGTGTCACTTGTGATGTATTGTGTAGGTCAAGACAGTCACAAAGTTCTGCCCAGGTTCAAAGGCAGAGTATATAGACTCCATCTATCAATGAAGGAGAAGCAAGTTCACATTATAAACAGTATATGCAGGATGGAAATAGGGTTACACCATCTTCGAAAAATGCAATCAGCAAATACCCTCTGAAACCTAAATGTATTTACATATGTAAGACTGAGAATAAATATGGTAATCATGTTTAAAACAGAAAATCAATGAACGAATAAAATGGAATTAATTTTTATAGACAAAGAAAATGAAGACTTTCTGGTTTCGAAGGATTAGATTCCCGCCAAATCCCTCTACTTAATTTAAGAGATTCAAATGAGATGATAATTTACCAGTATTCTGGCTATAAGCTATAAAATAAGAAAAATATTTAGAGGAGACTAGAGAAACTCAAGTCTACCAGTTAAATAGAAATTGGTACTATGGGTTTATAATTTCCCTGGAAATGGATATGTAGGTCCCACAAAGTATTAATCAGAGACTGTTGGACAACTGCTCCTTGAGAAGCTTGAACAAAAGTGCATAACGCGTACATTGGAGTAGAGGTTTCTGGCAATTGAAACTGGCCCTAGAAGTATGGTATGAGAAAATGTTTTAAGTTGTTGTATAAGCAAATGTAGGGAAACCAAAACTCAGCATCTTGGATGAAGAAAGGAATGGGAATCAAGCAACAATCAGACAGAATAAATAACTGAATGGATTGGGAAGAATGAGAAAATCCATGACCAAGGCAATGGGTTATAAGTAAAAAATCCTAAAGCAAGGGAAGAAACTAAGGCCTTGGAAGATACACTGGAGGCTCCAAGGCTCAGTTATAGTCCTATTTGCCTTTGAGGCCTTGAAGATAGTTGATAAGGCTACCATGTCAGATTGAACATTCAGCGCTATTTACTACTAATAGATTACTAGTACAGGTTCATAATTCAGCTGAGCATTTCTGCTGATCTGGACCAGACTTGGCTGATCTTGGATGAACTCTCTTGGGCATCTGTGGTCAGATGCATGCAGATAGGATAAACACCTTGGTGATTTTGATTGAGTGTTTTCACATATCTGTGGCATTTGCTGGCAAAAATTAGATGAACCAGGTTTGCTCCATGAGGACTTCTTCATCTGGTCATTGGGCAAGAGTCTAAAAGGCACATGGAATTGTGCAGGGCCTTTGGAGCCTGGAATTAGGACAGGTACTCCCTCGTTTTCTCTTCATTCTATGAATTCCAGGCCAGCTTAGATTTCAGGGGTAGAGAAGCAGATTTCACTTCTTGATGAGAGCTGCTGAAAACTTCCATTGAAAAGGAAGATGGGTATAACAAAGACAGCAATGGTGTCCATTGTTACAATCTACCATGGTCTTTGATAGAATCAGGTTTAGTTTCTAGTGGCCCGGGGAAGGGGAGAGATGGTTGGTAAATAAATAGCATAATATTAAGCTAATGTAAGTAAGGTGAAAGAAAAACATGGGGAAAGAGTGTTTTAGGAAGAGAAACACATGTACAAGAATTATGGGTTAAAATGAGCAGGCGCATTTGAGCATAAAGAAAGCCAAGGTGGCTGCCGTGAAGTGATGGAGGGGTAGGGATGGTGGATGAAGTGGGTACCTATGGGTTCAGGCCATATTAAGTCTTGAAGGACTTGGCATTTGTATTGTAAATATTGGAGGATTTTAGTTAAGAAAAAGACCTGTTCTAGGTTAAACCCCATTTTGAGGCTTTAATAAGGTAGATGTGCTCAAATGACATATATGGTTGAAAATATGTATACCTTAGTGTTCTTTTTGCTACTTGTAGTTTTCTCTTACAGTGATAATTTTGGCTGCTAAGAGTGCTGTCAGCAGGCCCTTCTCCTGGCGAATGTTGTTTCCAGTTCAGTGGCCTCATGTTACCTTAAGGACCCAAATTGCCCAAAGGGCCGACATAGGAGAGACAAGAACTAAACTTCAGAGTAAGGGAGAATGTATTATAATTGCCATATATAGCACTTCCTTGTACCTCCATACTTTTTTCTGTAGCAAATAACTAAGTAGGATACAAACGAGAGTATATTTATTGAGAGAAAAATTTGTGATTAAGTTTCTAAGTATAAAATCAGTGGGAGCTATAAAGTCTATCAAGTTTTCATCTACAGGAGATCCAGAGAATAAGATTCTTCTAGGCAGAATACTATGAAATTAGAGTATAGAAGTTACTTTATCTCCCCTAGCGGCTGATGTTAGGGAGACCTTGACTAACTAAAGAAAGTCCTTTCAAGCCATGCCTATACAAGACCAAAAAGAGATAAACTAAAATATTAAAATCAAATGTAGGCACACACTCACATCTCCCCTGCCACACACACTCCAAAACATAAAACCATTTCCTAAAGCAATTCCTCCTGAATTTTTCACATCATGGCACGCATAGAGAGTGGTAGTATGGGGCGCCTGGGTGGCTCAGTTGGTTAAGCAACTGCCTTCAACTCAGGTCATGATCCCAGGATCCTGGGATCAAGCCCCACATCCCACTGGGCTCCCTGCTCAGTGGGGTGTCTGTGTCTCCCCCTACACCCTCTTAAGCTCTCTCACTCTCTCTCTCTTTCTCAAATAAATAAATAACTCTTTAAAGAAAAAGAGAAAGTGATAGTATTTATAGAGCACACTAGAGTGAACGGGTGAGACTGCTTATTGAAGAAGGTGATTCTCCTCAATGATTTTAGCCTGTAGAGATTCTAAGGTCTTATTATCCCCAAGGATTAGGCAACCGATATTTCAGGACATATATAACCCATTTCCTACGCTCTTGTTTATTAAAAAAAAAAAAAAGAAAAAGAAAACTAAAATTTAAAAATAATTTCATTTTATAAGAACTAAATTTTATTCGTCTGCTTATATCTTGGATGCAAATATTTTCTGATGTTATTGATTCAAGTGAGTGTTATTTTGGCTTTTGCAGGCAGCATAGCCCCAATTCCTTTCTGTAATGACAGTTCTTAAAAGGTGAGGGATAGGACTAGTGAAGAATGGTTGCATGCTACAAAAAAAAAAAAAAGATTGTGTGTTTATATGGCAATTCCGAAGGAAGAACAAAAATACAACAACTATAGTTCGGGAACTTCTCAATGGGGGAAGGAATTTGTGTCTTTGCAATGTTATTTTCATTAGCAACATGTTTTTTGGGTTAGCTCTAAAAAATGAGTATGTCATTCTTGACATACTCTTCCTGTCACACTTGTTTACAATAGTTCAACAATCATCAAGATACAAGCTAGAAGCATGCTGGGCACATGATGAGTTTTAGCACCACACAAGTAGCCATGTTTACTTAATTTGGAAGATAGCACGGTAATTTTCCACTGAAATTTCTGTCTGTGAGTCTATAATGGAAATGATTTCCTTGGTTGTGGCTTTTGCTGCTTTAACATTTTGTCCTTATTGTTTTGGTTAGGCATGGCTTGCCTTATTTTCCTTTTTGTTGTATTTGAATTAGATACTCTAAATTATGCAGTGGCTTTGAGACTATATCTTAACGAGAATTTTCTATTTTCCTAGACAGGTTTTTGAAACTCATTTCCATGTTCAGATACCTATTTCTTACAGCTTTATTGATTTCGGTCTAATTACTTGACCCAAATTGTGTCATCTCTCTGTATTAAGGATGTGTTATGGCTTTTGTCTCGAGCTGTTAGTCTATACTTCGTTAATGATGCTTTTTAAAGGTTACAGCCATTTTCTATTGGAAGAGCTGTTCCTTAATTCATCACTTAAAAATTTGCAAGTATATTTTCTGGGCATTAAATATTGCCATTATCATTAATATCTCTAAAAGAATATTAATGAAGTGTCAATACCCTGGAGGATACAGAGCTTGTGAAAGTAGACATTTTCCCTCAATAATCAGCTAGGACTTTGAAGAAAACATTGCACACTTTCCTCCTAGTTAGTTGAGAAAATTAAGCTTTTGGACATGGATAGAGAAGTCTCTTACATTTCATGCCTATATATTATTTCTTTAAATAACTATGGTGTTGGGCACCTGGGTGGCTCATTTGGTTGGGTGTCTGCCTTCGGCTCAGTTCACGGTCCTGACGACCTGGGATCGAGCTCCACATGGGGCTTCCTGCTCAGAAAGGAGTCTGCTTCTTCCTCGGCTGCTCCCCCTGCTTGTGCTTACTCTCTCGCCCCCCGCCCCTTCAAATGAATGGATAAAGTCTTTAAGAAAAAAGTAACTATGGTGTGGGTTGAGCCAGTTGCCAAACATGCTGGAGCATAATGAAGCAGCTAACTCTAGCAGCTGCACTTTGTTCTATTGGCACTAGATTAAGATTGTCCTTTCTTTTCATGTACTTTTTTTTTTTTTTTGATGTGGCGTGAATGATTGCAGCAGTGCTAGGAGACCAAGGAGGAAACATCCCGAGTGGACTCTGGGGTTCATTGCTGCACCCTCTGCTTTCTTCCCTGTAATGCACTCTTGAGGAACACCTACTGAGGCTCCCCGAGCTTGTGCATGGGAGAGCACAACTAGCAAAGCTTCTTCTTCAGAGCATGTAGGAAAAACAAGGAACTCGGGGCCAGGTATTTCTAATTGCTGTGTTTTTGATTCTACAACAATGACATGCCTTTTAGGATGTGGAAACACGAATGGGTGACAGTCACAAAAACCCTTTCACATCTAAATTGATCACTGAAGAGGACAAGTAAACTCAGCGAGGGCAGATACCCTGGTCCTTGAACGACAGCATTGAATGCTGTGACTCTGGTAGAGTATATTGGGTAGTTTGGGTTTTCTTTTAGTCTCCACTCTTCCTTATGCCAGCTCCAATAATACAAAGCCTTGCCAATATTGCCTTCTAAATATTTCCCAGATCTGTCCCCTTCTTCTCCATCTGCAAACACTATCTTGGATGACACCCTCATCATCTTGCAACCTGACCACTGAAACAGACTACTAATCAGTTTTTTCAGCCTTCTTCCTTTTGTGTCAGTCCTTCATTAAACCATCAGATTGTTCTAAAATATAAATCTGACCCTGTTATTTCTTTGTTTAAAACTCTTGAGTGGTTTCCATTGCCCAGAGGACACAGTCTAAGTTTCCTAACATAGAAATAAAAGCTCTGCGTGCTAGACTCTTTCCCCCTCTCACTTTCCCTCCACCCTCAACATCAGCAACACTGAACACTTGTTACGCAGTTTCTCTTTCTCATAACCTTGCTCATGACATCCTATGTGCTTGGAATATATATATATATATATATATATATATATATATATATATATATACACACACACACTATATATATATATATATACACACACACACACATATGTATTTATATATATATACATATATATATATATGTATATATATATATATACACACACACATATATATGTATTTATATATATATATGTATACATATATATACACACACACACATATATTTTCTCCTATTCATGTTTGGCTCTCCTTCACCCATTAAAACTCTGCACAAGTATCAGCTCCTCCAGGAATGCTTCCTCTTCCCTTCCTGGCAGGGTTAGATGCCCTTACTCAGTGCCCGGTATGTTCATAATGCACTTCCTTTATAATGACACTTGCACTATCATCTGCTTGTTTGTCATCACTATTATACTGCAAGCTCTTTGAGGACAGAGAATGCACTTTCTTTATAATGACACTTGCACTATCTGCTTGTTTGTCATCACTATTATACTGCAAGCTCTTTGAGGACAGAGAATCCATCTTATTATTTGAATTCTTGGCTCCTTACCAGGTCCATGACTCATTAAAAACACCCAGTATGTGTTTGTGTAATGAATTAACTAAAATGCTTTTGTGAATAGATAAAATTCCTATGAAGGAGAGAGACAGAGAGAGACAGACAGAGAGATAGAGAGAGAGAAGGAGAAGAAAAACCTGGGATGAGCCTTTGGAAATTCCCATAAATTATGTCCTTTATTGTATTCTATTTTGTCTTTGTGTTCTAATTCTTATCTTTAGATCAAGGGCTATAACTAATTTTCTACTTTCTCAGGACCACTTCAAAATGGATGGTCTGGTTCTCAACCCAAAACACTGAGTGTTCAGTGAATATTTGTGATTGACTGATAATCCTTGGGACACTGCTGAGATATCACTGAGTGTCAAGAATGAGCAATGTATAAGAAAAGTTGGTTCAGAGCAGAGATATAAATACTTGATATTATATTGCAAGGAATGTTATTGTGCCTTATAGAAAAACATGAGAACATTTGTGAAAAGATAGAAACATGAAAAACAGAAAGACCCATTCTCCAGTGTTTGTCTTACAATTTATCATCCATCAATTATCTTCCTAATCTCCCTCACTGTACCCATCACCCATTTCCCACCACCAATCATTGGTAGCTTAGTGCAGTGGCATATATTTTATTTCAGTAGCACAATTGAATATATTTGTAAACGGGAGGGAACACTGAATGTCAGCATTAACTGTTAACACATATCCTGTTATTTATATAGAAGCCAAGGTCATTTTCTTCTTCCTGCCATGACTATACAGGCAGAAAACTCTTACCTGGTGAAACAAGAACAGTTACATCATTCTTATCTACCTAGAAAATCAGAACTAAGTGCATTCCATAAAATTGTTCCATGTGAAATTGGCATCAATTAAAGCACTGAACTATTCATTCTCCCAGATGAAAATGTCATTTAAGAAATATGAAGATATTACTTCATTGTACGAGAAGGAAAAACTAGGCATCAGGAGGGTTCTTATTCAAGCACCAATAGCTATTAAAACCTTACCTGCGGTGCCCTGTAGCAGGACCTCTTTCACATCCTGTCTTATCTTTGACAGCCTGTCTTAATGCTGAATCTTAAGGCCAGAAACAGGCCACAGCTCAGAAGGGTGAACACTGTGTCTATTGCACTAGATTCTATAGTAAATGCTTTTGTCCATGAGTCCCAACTGTCACTTACTCTCTTTATCACTCTGTATGTCCATGAAGCTCATGACAGTTGACATACGTCAATCAGGAAAGGTTTACTCTCTTCCTTTGCCACTCACAAGACACATAAAGAATTGAGGAAACACAATTCCATTGAATTGTACATTTGGCCGCAAAGGGATGTTTCACATTTATCTACAGAGCAGCAAGCTAGCATGAAATGAGGCATGGTTAGTTCCAGTTATATCCTTGATCTTTTTAGCAGAGATAAAATTCCTTGATGGAATATCTAAAATTCTTAATAAAATTTCCGGGAAGCCTGTGAGCTTCTTGGCAGCATATGTGTATTTAGGAGAAAGAAATAATCACAAATGTGTCATGTTAAAAAGGGCTGATTGGGTTTTTTGGGGGAACAAAGGAAGAATTACTGAACACTGGCATGATTCTCTTCCCGATATGCCCTGCATATTGTGTATGTTTCCCTAAAAGATATAAAATATATGAAAGGAGGTAAAATTAATCTATAATGAAACCATGGATCTCGAACAACTTCTTGACATACCTTCTAAAGAATATCTGACAGATGCAAGAAAATTTTGAACAAAGTGAAAGACTCTGAGATTTAACAACTACTCTAAAATGGTTACTATGATGTTGTTTTCAATAATGTAAATGATAGAGTTGTGAATTACCCTGACAATGGTCCTTATCTTGGAAAGACAAGGGCTTGGGACATGGGGGAGCTATGGTGACGTGCCTGAGGGGTCCACTGCCTGAGGTCTAGTCTCATTTTTCTGGGACATCATGTGTTGGGTCTGGAGGAGGTATTGAGATTCCAGGTCATTTTAACTCTTCACAGGGCTTCTTAAACAGAGAGGCGGCCTGGTGTCAAATGATGTTTTAGAGCAAAAAGAGGGCAGGAATGGGGAGACAACAGTAAGCCATCCGAGAATATATAGTTACTGGAGGAAATGATATATGTAATGACCGATAGATGAAGAATGTTATCGAACCCCAAGGAATTGACCGCACCCTCTGTGCAGAGGATTTAGCGGATTTGGAACTTAGAGATGAAAGTTTATACATTGCTGCATGCAGTCCCAAGGCGTTCATCATTTCCACTGTTTTCATGCCTCCATCACTCCCAAGCAGTTAAAGAGTAAAACAGAGAAACAAAATAAACAGCATTTAGTCCTCCAGCTGAAGACAGGAGGATGACTCTATATCTTAGTTTTTTTTTTTTTTTTTAAAAAAGGTTAGTTAATGGGAGTCCACCCACACTATCTTTCTACACGTTGCAAAACAGATACTCTGGCCTCCATTTAAAGATGATTAATAGAAAGGATTTGATGTGCAAAAAGCACCACAAATGCAAATGTGGGAATGGATCAATGTTCAAAAAACTATTAAGACCGAATTTTGGAAGAGGAGCTTACTCAGGAAGAAAAGGAAATTTCAGGAAAAACTTATGTGCAATCTCAAGGAACTTAAAGAGAACATAGAAGCTCTATGAAATAAAGGATCATATAAAATAAAGTTACCGACAAATCCAGGAAAAGAAATTGAGGAGACACATGAAATTTTAAAATATTTAAACTGTCTGTTTTAAGAAACTGTCTGTTTTAAGAAAAAAGCTGAAAGAAATGACAAAGTAAAAATCAGAAGATGAGCAACAACAACAACAAACACTAAAAACCAAAAACATGATGTGGGACGTGAGTTAGATAAGATCATACATACTGCAAAGGGACAAATTATAAAAGCAAAATGTTAAGAAAACCATAGGTGTGCAGAAATGGCTATCTATCCATCTTCACAAATAAATGGATCCTTGGTGTTTCTCAGGAAGAGAGCTCAACAATCGAATTCCAAAATATTTAAAGATATGTAGAAGAAAGCTTTCTTTAAAGGAAAAATTGAAAATGCATATTTTATGATTTATCTTTTGCTGTATAAGAAATCAGTGCAAAATTTAATGACTTAAAACAGTAACAACCCTTCTTTAAAAAAATTCCTCATGACTTTCTGGATGGTTCTGGTTTAGGAACTCTCATGTGGTAGCTGGAGCTGGAAGAACAGGGCATCTTTCTCTTTCTCTTCATAGAAAGATCTTTTGGCCACTCCATGTGGTTTCACCATGGGCTAGTTTGGGTTTCCTCAGAGCATCAGGGCCTCAGGACATTTGGACTGCTTACCTGGTAATGGAAGACTTCTAAGAGCTAACGTTTTAAGAGAAGAAAGCAGAATGCGTGGCATTTTTATCGTCCCCACTCAAAACTCACTTACAGTCTCATCATCTGTAGTCAGAGCCTGCCAACATTTCAGACAAGGCACCATACACCCACCTCTTTATGAGTGGCAATGTCACATTTTAAGACAAGCATGTGGGACAGATGATATTATGGTGATTTCGAACACGCAATCCATCACGCATATTGAAAGGGTTACTGTAAGTATAGTAAGATTTAATAAGGAACTAATAGAGAATCACAGACAAAGACATAACATGGTGAGAGTTTTGAACTTTAAGGTCAAGGAAAGAACAATATAATCATTCTTGAAGAAGAAACAATCACAGGTAAGAGAAGTTTGGGCTAGTCTGAGATTTCCACATAGTAATGTTCAAGAACAGGACATGATGGTACCCTTTCTTTGGAGTTATAAGGTGAAAAGACTTTTCCCCAATAACATGTCTAGTCTGTACGTACAAGTTTCGTGTATAGAGATGACAGGAAGAGTATTTTAAATATGTAAAGTCTGAGTATATATCATCTATTAACCATTATGAAAAATCTTCCTGAAGACCAAACCTAGTCACATTAAAAATAGAAGAATAAAAATTCGAAATAAAGAAATCATGAATAGCCTTTTTGTTTGAACATTGGAATATAAAATCAGCATTTTCCTCTTGTTTTCTAGAAGTCATTCAAAAGCACCAAGGAGAACAATGAATAAAAGACAGAAACACTGTATTTGGTGAAACTGGATGACAGCTAAAACCCCAGATTACCAGATATAAAATAATAATAACAATAACAATAATAATGATAACAATAAAAGTATAGAGGGTGGGAGCAAACTTTTGGAGGTGATAAACATGTTTTTGGCAAAGATTTCAGCAACGGTTTTAGAGATATATGCTTATCTCCAAACTCATTAAGCTGTATACATTAAATATGTATACCTTTTTGTATGTCAATTATAACTCAATAAAGAGGTTTAAAAAAAGATATTTGGAAGGGTGGCTTACAGCAGAGGGCATGCAGTAGAGGAAGTAGGAGAAAGCCAATAAGTGATGATAAGAGCTTTAGATAAGAGGAGCCAGCAAAAAAGTATTGTATCAACGATGAAGGTCATGCCAGTTGATAAACCAAAGTTACTTATTTTCAGCCGCAGATATAACAGTAAACCTGGCATGAGTTTTACTTGACCCAGCATGGTTCCAGGAAGCAGAGGAATTGAGACTATCCTATGGGCAATACATATGTGCAAGCAATGCTGTCTCTGTTGCAGCATAGAAAGAGGCTTTGAATTGAGAAAATTGATGCCTATTTCCATTCCATGGGAAAAAGTCACACCCAGAACGCTTCATCATAAGAAATCAAGTCTGTCCTGAATATTATTGCTTTCTGTCTCTGACATATACTCTTGGCAAATAGTTGCTGCAGGAAACATTCACCTTCCTCCATGATACAAGAAGGCACCAGCACAGGATCCTTTCAAACACAAAATCAGAAAAAAAAGAAAGCTTTTCACTATAAATTTAAGAAGATGTTAATAAATTAACTTTTCTATCAAATAAGATCAAACCCAAAAGGCAAAAGCTCTGGGAAGATATGGTGAGACAATAAATATTATCAGCTGGTGGCGCACAGGAAAGTATGGAAATAACATAAAACTATTAAACAAATTCAGCTGAACTTGCAAGAAGTTCATTGAAGAACAGATTATTCTGAAAACAAAGGATACAATGAAAAAAGTAAATGAAGTTAAATTTGAAAAATGTACATTAATCGGAGACTTATACAATTAAGAAACAGACATTTAAAAAATGACTGATTTGGAAGGCCTATGCACAGTTGGAATCTTGTATGAAGAAACAACAACAAAGCAAACATATAGCTATTTTTGAGGTTAAAAAGACATGAACTTACAAATTGAAAGGTCATATTGTGTTCTTCCCAGTAGAAAAGGAGCAAGAATAGTTAACAATAAGGCAATGCAGGGAAGTTATTTGTCTTTTAACATACAAAAGGAATTCACTGGAAAGCCAGATGAGAATATAAAGTAACTTGTTATATAAATTACTTCAACCTACATTTCTCCACAGCAACCTTTTATGCAAGCAGTTAACAGAATAATACCTACAAAATGCCAAAGGAAAGAGAACGCACCCAGGGATTTTGTGTCTAACCCACTGTCATTTGAGTATAAAGGCAATCAACATATTTTTGAGTGCTTTAAATACTTACTCCCCCAAATTTTATTTTAGAATTTAAAAGAAGAATAGTAGAATAGTTTAAAAAATACTTGTATATATCCTCCACTTGAATTCCACAATTTTAACCTTTTTGGGGCATATTTGGTTTTACTCCAGACTCATTTCATCCTCTCCTTTTTTTTCTCTCCCTTATCCTCCCTCTCTCTTTTTCTTTCTGACTCTCTTTCTCTCTCTCTAAATATATATGTATATATTTAAAAGCAAGCTTAGGACTTCAGGCAACTTTATTCCTAATTCCTTGAACATTTCCAAGAATAAGGACAACTCCCTATATAACATTATACTGTTGTCACACCTAAGAAATATAAAATTGTTCCATAATTTCATTTAATATCCAGTCCATATAAAATTTTTCTAAGTTATTGTGATTATATATTTTCCAGTTTGCTTTCTTAGGAATTAGGATCCATCCTAGGTGGATGCTTTGCAAATGGTGATTTTGTCTGTTTTGTCTGTTCTCTTAGTAATAAAGTTTCTTGCCTTTATTTTTTTTTTGTAACATTCATTTTTGAAGAACTCAGGACAAGTGACATACGTATTTTTCCAAATCTGCATTTACCTGATTCTTTTCTCTTGGTGTTTGTTTAACTTGCTCCTTTATCATTCCAATTTCCTGCAAACTGGAAATTAGGTTAGAGGTTTAACGAACAGTTTTTAAGTTGCACAAACATAGGGAATATATTCCCCATGAGTTCTTTTTGAGGAATTTACTTGGAGGACAAACTTAGTTTATCGAGTTATAACTGGCAAAATTACAACAAAATAATCAGTTCTGATCACTGGATTTATTTTAGTATTATTTATGGTAAGGCTGTCTCTGTAACAAAATGACCCCAAATTCACTGACTCAAATTGGATAAAAGTTTTGTTTTTTACTGTTTTCATGAAATAATCCTGATGTGAGTAGTCCAGGGCTGACATGGTGACTATCCTCCAGGAAGACATTCAGGGACCTAGGTCTTTATATCTTATTTCTTCACTATTAACCAGGATGAGCACATACTTCATCTCCACAGTTAGACTGGCTCATTCCCAATCCAGGCAAACAGGAGAATATGGAAGCCAATAGCAGGCAGCTTCTTCTTTAAGGAAATATCCTGGAAGTAGGACACACTTTAGTTCATACTCAACTAGCTTGAACTTAGTCAAAAAGGCACACCTCGTTGTGTTAGAGGCTGGGTAATGTAGCTTATTGTTTGATGACTGGAGCCCCCCCCCAAAAATGAAAGGAACTCATTATTAAAATACAAAATGAAGGTGTTACTGGGAGATCACTAGCAATCTTTATTAAATTTGAATGTATTAATAAATGGGATGAGAAGTACAGAATAGAATATAAATGTCAAATGCACTGGCAACGTAAAGAACAAAAATTAGAGGGAAAAGGACACCATGTAGAACATAGAGTAATGGTGATTTCTTCATTTCTATTAACTGGAAGTCAAAGGAAATCATTTAAAAGTACCCATCAAAAAAGAGATCTATAACCAAATTTAGAGTATCATGGTAAATATGAAATAATCATTGACTAAAAATGTGAGTGAAGACAAAGGAAGAGAGAAAAAGAAAACTAAATTTATCAGTTACAGCATAAAATTAATATATATTGTCTAACAAAATGGAGAGCTACCTGTATTGGATAAGATTATATATTAAGTTACAAGCATAAACACCAGGATATAGTAAAGAAAACTTAAAAACATGATGAAGTAAAATGTCAGAAAAATAAAAAACAAAATCAGAAAGTATAGCATAAACTAGGCTGATAATTAAAACCAAATAATTATATCAACAACTGTAAATAAACAGACATATCAATAAAGATGACTTTCAGAATGGATTACAAAGGAAAAACCCTATGCCATGCTGCTTACAAGAAAACAAATTTCTAAAGTACTTTAGGAAGACTGAGAAACACAAATGTGGGCAGACATACACCAAACAAAGGCAAACAAAAAAGAAGCAGAGCTGTGATTTTGCTTTCAGTTAAGTCTGAATGCAGGCACTTGAAGAATTAATGGAGATGAAGAACAATGCTAAGACGTGCAATTAACAATAAACATCTAACAGTTATGGATGCCTATGAACAAACAAACCTAGCATTATTATGCATAAAATAGATACTACAGGAGAAATGGATTATCAGATTATACATTATAATACATTAGTATGTATTATCAGAGAAATGGAAATTAAAATAACAATGAGATACCACTACAAGCCTATAGAATGGCCAGAAGTCTGGAACACTGACAATAACAAATGTTGGCTAGGAGGTGCAGGAACTCTCATTCACTGCTAGTGGGAGTGCAAAATGGTACGGCCATTTTGGAAGACAGTTTGATGGTTTCTTACAAGATGAAACATACTTTTACAATATGACCCAGTAGTTGTGCCTCTTGATATTTACCCAAAGGAGTTGAAAACTTACATTCATACAAAAACCCACACACAAGTGTATAGTTACTTTATTCATAATTGCCCAAACTTGGAAGCAACCAAGATGTCCTCTAGTAGGTGAAGGATAAATGAATAGTGATACATACAGACAATGGAATATCACACAGTGCTAAAGAGTTATGAGTTCTCAAGCTATGAAAAGCCACGGAGGAACTTTAAATGAATATCACCAAGTGAAAGATATTAATCTAAAAAGGCTACATATTATATAATTTCAACTATATGACATTCTGGAAAAGGCAAAACTATGAAAACAATAAAAAGATAAATAGTTTCCAGAAGTACATGGGGTAAAGATGAATAGGCAGGGTGCCTAAGATTTTTAGAACAGTGAAACAACTCTGTATGATATTTTAATAATAGACGTGTCATACACATTTGTCTGAAACTATAGAATGTACAATGCCAAAAGTGAATCCTCAGATAAACTATGGGTTTTAGGTGATTATGATGTATCAGGTTGATTCAACTTTGGTAACAAATGTCCCACTCTGGTGAGGAATGTTGATAGTGGTGGAGGCTATGCATGTGTGGGGCAGGGAGCACATGAATGTGAAACTGCTTTTTTTAAAAAACAAAGAACAGTAAAAGGAAAACAGACAAACAAAAACAGTGAAGAGTTACTTACAAAAAGAAATTATGAACCAATCTCACTATGACTATGGAAGCAAAATTCCAAAGTAACCAGGAGCACATTAAGATAATTATATACTTTTGCAAAATGGTATTTATTCAGGAAATGAAAGAATAGTTCAATGACAACTAAAATTAATCATAATAATAGAGCAAAAAAGAAATGTCATACTGTCGTTTTCATGTTGAAAAAGGATTTTTCAAAATTAAATATTTATTCTTTTTATTTTTTTATTTTACTTTTTTTTAAAGATTTTTATTTATTTATTTGACAGAGACAGCCAGCGAGAGAGGGAACACAAGCAGGGGGAGTGGGAGAGGAAGAAGCAGGCTCATAGCGGAGGAGCCTGATGTGGGGCTCGATCCCATAACGCCGGGATCATGCCCTGAGCCGAAGGCAGACGCTTAACCGCTGTGCCACCCAGGCGCCCCTAAATATTTATTCTTTAAAAAAAAAATACTTATTCTTGATATGAACACTTTAAAAAAAGATTTATTTATTTTTTCCAGAGACAGAAAGCAGGGGGTGTGGGGGCACAGGGAGAGGGAGAGAGAATCTCAAGCAGACTCCCTGCTGACCAGGGAACCTGACGTGGGGCTCCATCTCACGACCCTGAGATCATGACCTGAGCTGAGATCAAGAGTCCAACACTTAACTGACTGAGCAACCCAGGTGCCCCCTTGATATTAATTCTTACAAATAAAGTAAAAAATAAATGAATCCCAATGTGATAAAATAAGCAGGTCAAACAAAAGACTGCACAATCCTTGTTAAAACAACTTTAGAAGCACTCCCATCTGTGTCAGGAGCAAGGCACATATTCCACTATCATCACTATTATTTGAATTGAGTCTGCAGGCAATAACCAACATATTCAGATAAAAGAAAGAAATAACAAAAATTGGAAAAAAAGAGGTTAAATTATCACTACCTACAGATGAAATGCTTATATATTTGAAAAACAAAAATCTCAACTAAAACCACTAAGAGAATTTAATAAGGTGGTAGGTACAAAATTAATATTAGTAATCAAGTTCATTGATAAAGTGCTACATGGTATAAGGCAACAAAAGACCTTATTTACATGACCAATAATAAAAGATAGAATGCCTAGTATATTAGTTTTTTATGGCTGCTGTAACAAATTACTGCGAAAGTAGTGCTTTAAGAAAACACAGATTTATTATCTCACAGTTCGGATGCAACAAGTCCAGAATGGCTCAAAATGAGCTGGAATCAAAGGATCAGCAGGACTGCATTCCTTTTGGTTGCTGTAGGAGAGAACACATTCTTTCCCCTTTACAGCTTCTAGAGGCTGCCCACATTCTTTGGCTCATGTGCTCTTCTTGCATCTTCAAAGCCAATTCTGGCCACATTCTTTTCATGATGCTAGATCTCTAATTCTTCCTCCACTGCCTTCTTCCTTCGCTTATAAAGGAGTCTTGTGATTGCTCTGGGTCCACCTGAATAATCCAGGATAATCTCTACGTTTCAAGGTCAGCTGATTAGGAATCTTAATTCTTCTTCTTCTTTTTTTAAAATTTTTATCTATTTATTTATTTGACAGAGAGAGAGCCAGCAGGAGAGGGAACACAAGCAGGGGGAGTGGGAGAGGAAGAAGCAGGCTCCCAGCGGAGCAGGGAGCCCGATGTGGGGCTGGATCCCAGGACCCTGGAATCACGCCCTGAGCTGAAGGCAGACGCTTAACAACTGAGCCACCCAGGCACCCAGGGATCTTAATTTTATCTATAACCTTTATTCCCCTTTGCCATGTAACATAATATATTCATGGTTTCTGAGTAGATGTGGACATCTTTGGGGAGGGGAGGGGCATTATTCTGCCTACTATACCTAGCAATAAATTTAACAATAAAAGTGCAATGTTTATTGTAAGACAACTTCGAAATGATTTGGTAAGCCACAAAAGAATACTTGAACAACTTGAGAGGCATACTATATTCTTGGATAAGGAGAAACAGCATGTACTTGGATGGTAAGAGACAGCATCACAAAGATATCAACTATCCCTAAATTAATCTATACATGTAATAAAAACAATCACAAAAAACCCCAATAATTTTGGAAAGAGGTGGTTCTAAACTACAGATGGAAACTGAAAACAAGCAAGAATAAATGGGAGAATTCTGAAAAGTAAGAGTAAGGTGTGTTACCAGATATTAAAGAATACGACTAAGCCTTAATAATTCAAACAGTGTGATATGGCTCACGAATAAACCAATACATCAATGGAACCACATAAAAAGTCCCCAGATAGGCACAAATCATATAGGAATTTACTAAATGATAAAGATTGCATCAGACAGTGGTGGAAAGATTGTTTATTAAACCAAATGGTGGTGGGGTGTCTTGGTAGCCATCTGGACTAAAAAATGTTCTTCCATGTCTCATATTTTATAGCAGGGTACATTTCAAATGAAAAAAAATTGAAGATAGAACTAAAACCACAAGACTACTACAATAATCCATGGGTAAAAATGTCATAATATCAGAACCAAGAAGGCCTTTCTGTGACAGAAAACTTAGAAGCCATAAGGAAAATGGTTGGAACGTCCAACTACTTAAACAGAATAAAAACAGCAATGAAAAAGAAAAGAATGGTGACATTCATCGTAAGTATGTTCACAATTCAAGCTTGGTAAAACTATTTGTAACTCCTAGACAGAAGTCTAATTTCCCATAAAAATAAAGCATTCCTACAAATTGAAGCAATAAAGACCAACAAATAAATACAAAAGAAATGGCAAGGGTATGAAAAGATAGCAAAAGAAGGAAGGAGTTTGGATTTTAGATCCGTGGAAAGATCTCCAGCCAAATTCACTCATGAGGAGGGAAATAAAGAGTAAAGTCGCAGTGAGTACCATTTGTTACCTCTCAGGGCCTCCACAATCCAAAAGGTTAATATCCTATTCTGCATGTGAAGGTGAGGAGAATAGCCACACCTGTTCACTGCTGGTGAGAATGTAAATTGGTACAATCCCATTGCAAGGAGGTATTGTCTACCAAAATTACACATTGCATTAACACCCAGCAATTCCATCCCTACTATATGTTTTGCTTATGTACAAAGTAAAAAAAAAAAAAAATTATTCACTGGAGTAATCTTTTTAGCAGTTAAATACCACAAAACCCCCCAAAAATCTATCAATAGGGGTCAAGTTAAATTATGGCATATTAGACAATGGATATTATGTAGGTGTAAAATAAAATGACAAAAGCCTTTGTGCAGAGTTATGGAAAGACCTCCATGATATATTTTAAATTTTTAAATAAAAAAAGCAAGGACTAGACCAATGTGTATAACGTTGAGTTACTACCTGTATAAAACAGAAGGAAAAAGAATGTATGTGTGATTGCTAACACTTAGAAAGCGCTTCCCATCTATTCTAGTAAAAAATCATTTCAAGGCAGGTACTGTCATTCTTTTCCCTACACCATAACCAACACATTTGTATTATTTACTGCTTTCTCATCATTACCTACCACAGAGCCTAACACATAGGTGTTCACTAGATAGTTGATGATTAAACGAAGAAAGGATTTCCTATTTCAAGACAACAAAACTAAAGCTCAAGTTGCTTGAGTAACTTGACCCACATCAGACAACCAGTAAGTGGAAGGCTGTCATCTCTGGATATCATGTCTTCAGAAATATACACACTGACAAATCCATCCCATTAGTTATCTGGGAAGACACAATCTGCCTGGAGGGACACTGGGGACATAGGCAAAGGTCAGACTTTTTCTATAGGCCCCTTTATATTTTTTGAATTGTGAAATATGTGACTATATTACATAATCAAAAAAAATATATAACTCATGAATAGGAATGCTGATATATAAAACACCAGAGACAAGCACAATTTTATAAAAACATAAGTAATATAAATGAATTATGTAAATATGGCTAATAACTGTTATGAAAGGGGCAATTCTTGGAATACATCTTAAGTGACTTATGATTTGAAAATAACAGACTGGGATGAAACCTCAAATACAGCCAAAAGTGTTGGGATGGAAAGTCAGGGTGAAGAGAAGAGATGGTGTGCTCACTTTAGCTTCTAGATCTTTCACAGAGGGTAGCCTCTCTGGACAGAGTTTCTGATAATGATACATTGATACACAGGCACCCATCTTATTTAAATGTATAAAGATAGTCTCTAATAGTATTAAAACAGTTCCTACTCCTGTGGGCATTGAGAACAGTATAACAAAAAAAGGCTACTGAAAGCAATTCATACATTAAATGGGCTCATAACTAAATTCCAACCCATGTTAATAAAATGTCTGAAATAACTCAGAAAAGTTGAAATAATGGGCAAGGATCTAATCAGCAAAAAGAAAAAAGAAAAAGAATGTTTAATATCAAAATACAATTTTGGAAAATACTAATTAAATGAGAACACGATCCTTTTAAAATTATGAGCTAACCAAGTTCTTAATGAGCCTTTATGTACCAACTGACTTAACGTCAGAATACCTGAAGAAAATATTGCAGCAACTGAAATGAGAAACAGATGTGAGAGCAACAGGAGAGAGAACTTAAGAGAGAGTTTTTCTGTCCTTGAAATATCATGTATATAAAAGTTGTTCCTACATAAAAAGCTAAACATTATTGTAAAATGTTGATATGTTCTAGTCCAATAAATAAATGTATGTACTAAAAGCTATAATCTGCAAAGGCAGAATCTTCTTTTTAAATGGCCCCTGGAATATTTTAGAAAAAAAAAAAAACACATAATCACATACTAGCCAAAAAGAAATTCCAAAGGGGAAAAATACTTCAGATCATATTCTGAAACCACAGTCTAATAAAGTAAAAAATAAATGTCAAATTTAGAAACAAAAACCCCAAAACATTTGACATTTTAATACCATTCTTTTCTAAGGAACTCTTGGGGCAAGAAGAACTAAAAAGCCACAATTGCAGAGTATTTATAAAATAACAATAACATGGCCTCAAATATTTTTGGTGCAAACAAAAATAATGAAAATAATAAATAAAATCCAAAAATTATAAAAAACAGCACAGTGGACCCAAGGAACATAGAAGGAAAAATTAATGAAAATGAAAGCATAAATAAATGAATTAGGGAACACAAAAATGATAGAGTTGCCAACAGCTTATTCTTAGGGAAAAAAAAAATTGAACCACTCATCTGCCCATTCAAGAAAACAAAATAAAATGCAGCACAAACATAAGAACATTTAGATAGGTGAAAAGAAAAATACATATTGATTAAAACATTAAAGAATTTTAAGATAATGTTTCACTGTTTCACCCAACTCCATGTTAATAAATTGACAACCTAGATATATAAATTACATTGTTTTAAAATTAAACTATCTAAAATGAACCTAAGAAGGGAAGGAAATACAAAGCACAAGAATACAAATAACAAGAGGTAAAAACTCACAATGTTTTGTGGGAGTAAAAGATTTGTACTTAAAAAATCACAAGGTTCAGATGATTGCATAATTGAACTTTATCAATCCAATCATGGAACGTCTAATTTTCATGTCAAGTGAATTATTCCAGGAAAAAAAAAAAAAAGGTCGACTTTCTATTTCTTGTTATAAAGCCATATGGCCAAGATACCAACATTGAAGAAATACAGCACAACACTAAAGACCAATATTTAAAAATACACAGAATAAAGCCATATGTTAAAAATAGCTCAATATAACTCTAGTAGGGTTTATTCCAAGGACTGCAAATATGGTTTACATGATAAAATTTAGTAGTATAATTCACTACATTTAAATTAAAGGATAAAAGCCATATAATTATTTTGATAGGTAAGAATAGTCTTTGACAAAATTCCATCTTTGTCCTGGATAAAATTTTATGTATACATTATAATAAGCAAACACTCCAAACAATCTAAACTGTTTTGGAGAAACTTGAAGAACCTCAAACAAAACTTTGAAATCTTTGTTGGAATCCCCTAAATCCACTTTCCTGTTTATGAGAAAGAGAAGTGGTAGTGGATTGGGGCACCTGGGTGGCTTAGTTGGTTAAGCCTCCGACTCTTGATTTTGGCTCAGGTCATGATCTCAGGGTGGTGAGATTGAGCTCTGTGCTGGGCGTGAAGCCTGCTTAAGATTGTCTCACTCCCTCCCCCTCTGTTCTTTCCACCCCCCTCCTCCACCCTTTGTCTCTGTCTCTGTCATTCTCTCTCTCTCTCTCTCTCTCTCTCTCTCTCCCTCTCTCGAAGAGGAGGTGGTAATGGTGAAGTTAAATAACACCAAGATAAAACAATCAGATAAATTCAAATTTTGTGAAAATATACAAGATGATTCATAAATACGTACATATATGCATATACAGAGATACCAACTATATTCATACATGTGGTTCTTAAGTGTTCGGTGATGAAACATTGTTAGAAAAAATGATTGTCCTACCAACATTATTTTTCACATTTTCTTTCAGATACTAGCCCGTGCAATTAAGCAAAAACAATAAGAGACAAAAATGTTTAAAAGGAGAGAGCACCAACTTTTATTTTATAAGATTATGGGAGAGGTGAGAATTAAACTAAAACTCATTCCTTGAAAGTCTGCATTTTGAGAGAATTCTATGGATCTGAGGTGGTAGCCACAGGGTCTGTGTTTCATTGTCAACTACAATGAAAATGCTTGAACTCCAGTGTTATCCCACCCTTAGAGAACCTGATGGTTTTTTAAACCATGCAGGCTTACAGCTTAAGGTCTGGGTTCTCTTTCTCAGAATCTCAGGTCAGGCCCTGCCAAATCTCTGCGTTCTGGTCCAGAATACAAAAGGCAGCAGGAGACCAGCCCACTGGATACTCACCTCAATAAAAGCTATACCACCCATCTAAGGGAAAGCCAAGATAAACAACTAAAAATAAAACTGTTATACATAATAATAGAGTTTAATTAGATTTTACATCAGTATTAAAACAACACCATTACCATTTCTATATTCAAACCAGCATCAGTTAAAAATAAAACAGAAGTCACCATCTACAAAATAATACAAATAAATATGTAACTTCTGAAAACTAAGAGAAACGGAGATACTGAGATGCTGAAATTGATACTAATGATCTCTGAGAACCATCCATGTTCTAGGAATTGATTATAATCTCACCAGCCACAGATGTTAGCCACAAATGCGAACAGAGGAAGCAGCATTCGACTGGACAAGGAACGTTGGACATGACAGGAAGCCAGAGGAGATAGAAACCGGATAGAAACCGGATTAATTCTTAATTCTTCTCTACACTAGGAAGCTATAAAAGTCATACCTTTCTACTTCCCCACCCTCGTAACCAAGTACTATCCTGGATATAAACCGGGTTTGGAGAACCTAAGACTGAGAAATATGACCAACTGAATGAGCATTATTCTTCCCTAGCAGAGTCTGAGCACAGAACAACGTACAGAGAGATGCTTGAAATCACCAAACCCAAAGGCAAACCTATTTAAATTATGGGATGAGACTAAGCTGTACAACGTACAGAGAGATGCTTGAAATCACCAAACCCAAAGGCAAACCTATTTAAATTATGGGATGAGACTAAGCTGTACATCAGATTGGACACCAGTTGTTTTATTCCTGCAAGTGAGTTGTTGGAGGTACAAGAGGAAGACCATGTTCCCCATATAAAATAAATAAGTTTACATTTCCCCTGCACATCTGGACTGTAGGGTGAGTTACGCTTTGTTATCAAAGATACTTAGATTTCTTTTTCAAAGGCGCAGACAAAATGCAAAAGAAAATGATAAATGCCAAAATTGTAACCTGATTTTCTCAAGATTGGTTAAAATTTCAGAGACCTTTCTTTTCTAATTTTTCACATCTTTTAAGAAATTTTTGCAATATGGATTATGTTGGCAATTATAAAAAGTAAGCCAGTTAAATTAGAACAAGAAGGAAAGAAAATATAAAAAATAATAAGTATGAATTTTTAAGACAAATTATATGCCTGGCAGTATGCTAAGCCCTTAAAACATTTAATTTTCTCATCAACTTGTTTAATTTCCCATCATCTCCATGAGTTATGTTATTACTCTACTTTACAGAATTGAGGCTTGGAAAAACTAGATAACTTGACCAGGGTCATAAAGCTAGGTAATATTGAATTATAGATTCAAAACCAGCCAGTCCAACTTCAGAGCACTTAAATTTAACTAACTTGCTCTATTGCTTCCCATGAGGAAATATAGATCTCCTATTCAATGGACTCAGTCTGGCTCTTGTACCTTTTTTTCCTCACATCATTTCCAGGAACAAAACTAGTGTAAGGAGCAACCTGGAATTCTTATCATAGTCTGGGTAGATTTTTCTGGTTGGTTCATTTAAGACCTAGAAATTAACTTTCTGTCCTTGTGAATTGTCCACAAAATGCACTTAATGGGAATTATCTGTTGACCAATATGAAAGGAAGGGAGAACCTAATATTGTGTGCATTTTTCCCTTTTAATTACCAAATGATACTGCTAACATTTTACAGAATAATAAAATATCAGACCCACAAGAAAGATAGGACACCATCTAGTCTACTATAGTCAGTCATTTCAAATTATGTTAAAATGTGTTTAACAGTGCCAACAACATATTAGACAGATAATAGGATGTATTGTTATTCTATAAGTAATTTTTGTCATTTGTATTGATTGCGAATTTTCACAGGTATTTCTGGCCTCCCCTCCCCTTCGTGCTTTATCTAAAGAGTTTATTTATTGACCATCTATATTGTAACCATAATTATAGGGGATGCACAGATAAGACCCAGTATCCCCCTTCAAAAGTTTATAAGTTCATAGTAAAGATAAGGTACATAAATACTCCAGGAAGAAGGCACTGACATATATGTGAAAAATGTATTGTTTATATTGACAGAGATCCCTTTGGTTAGAGAATAAAGGAAAGTTCATGAAGAAAGTCACATTTAAAGAGAATCCTCAGATATGAGTACGATTTCAACTAGAGGAAAGGGGAGACATTATTCTGGATTTAAAAAATCCATACTTGCAATGCAATGGGGGATTGGAAAATAGAACATATGCACAAAGATTCGCTAGTAAGCCAGGCTGGTTTTAAGGAAGGTGGGGGAATAGAGAGAGGAGGTAACAACATAGATTAGAACCCATCTGAATATCCCCAAATGTCCCATAAGAATTTGTACTTTATTCATTAAAAAGGGAAGTCATTTAATTTTTTGATAAGGTAAATATCACAAGGAGAGATTTAATCTTGTGATCATGTACTGTTTTTATTAAAGTGGAGAGAGAAGCTGAATGTGGAAAAATAAACCAGAGTTAATATCATAGCTTAGGTAAGAACCTAAAAGAGAAAGATAATACTAGAAATAGCGGTGCAATGTCAACAAGATATTTGTGGGACTTAGGGACAGATTGGGAGGAAAAAAGAAAAGGATGTGATTCTGAGTGTGGATATTGGCAAAAATTTTGGTATTATTGAAGAAAAGAGAAAGTTAGGACCAGGGCCTGGCATGAGAAAGAGAAATTACTAACTGACTTTTTTCGCATGAAGAATCTGAAATACCTGTGGTACTTGGGGATAGATACTAATGTCCTACGGGTAGTTGGGAGTATCCCAATATAATTGGAAAGAGTAGATATGTTGGGAACTATAAGTTTTTTAGCCATTCATATTATATCATGGTCACAATGTCAAGATGGTCAGGCTAGATGAGACAGATGATTGAGAGAGGGGAAGAAAACTGTGAAAAAGCCTTGAGCAATGCCTGATTTTCAGCAGCAAAGGGATTAGGAAACAGGAGAGGAGACAAAAGATATGTTTAGAGACTGAGCAAGAACTATGGAAATACTGAATGTTCTAGGAGGAGGTGCTTTTATAAAAGAAGAGTTGGACTACAGTTTTAAATGATGTGGACTTTTTACGCTAGAGAAGGGAACATTTTGAAAAGAGCATGGAGATAAATGTTGATAAGTATTATTACTGAGAAATAGATTGATAGACTAATTCAGAAAGAAGCCAAAATGCAAAAATTTGGGTCATGAGTTTATTACTCCCAAACTCCCTCATTCTATAGCTTGTTTTACACACTGTATACCTATACAATTTTATTTTGAGAACACATTTCAAAGGTGACTTCAATTTTCCATGAAACGCAACGGTAAATGATTATTTGTTAAGAACGGCAGTATTGACAATATAGTGAAAATTTTTAGAATGGAGATATTTTAATCCATGGAGAACAGAAAACTTAGGAGTCCTCAAATCATAAGAGATGCCTTTTTCACCTACTTGGTAATCTACTTAGATCTCATCTACTCAGAATATTCACACAGCAATCACAAACCACACATCCCTCTGTGGTAATGCTTTCCCTCTACCTTTAGCCTCTGACTACTGATCTCTACTCTCTGTCACTAGTTTTACCCTTTCTATTGTTTTGTACAATAGAATCAAATAATTATCAGCTGCTTTTATACCCAAACATTGAAAATATGGGGCCACTGTATCTTGAGAGCAATTAATTACTTCGAAATGGAAAAATGTTTCTTGCACTCTTTTGACTGGGTGGAGGTGAAATGCCTGGAACAATAAGTTTTCAGTTGAGAAAAGATCATAGGTTATTTATTAAGTTGTTAATTAACAGAAAAACACGTTTTATCTTGCAGGGTATTCAGCTGAGATTTTTCTTGAAACCTTAACAGCTCTATTTTAAAATCGTTTCAAACTTCCAGGTAATTATTCAAGCTTCAAAATCAATGGTTAAAACCTATGAAATTTCCTCCTGAAGATAAATATAGACTTTTAATTGAGTGTGTATGTGGTGTGTGTATGTGCATACTTGGAGATGATAAGGTATTTATAAAAATGAAGAAAGTTGAAAAGGGAATAATGCTTAAAGAGACCAATTCCTTTATGAAGGGAATTTCAATATACTTTTATAAAGGACAAGTAAAAGTAAGAATATATTAAGACATTCACAAAGGAAATATTAGAGTTCACAATGAATTTGAGATTTCTAATTTTTTATATCTTCTACTGATTTCTAGGAATGAAGAGCAAATAAACACTGGTCTCAATTTCTTTTTAAATTCTTACTACTTTATTTTGTGGAGAAGGGAAGGGGTGCATGTATTATTTGATGATACATTGGGGAACTAATCAAATAATTATAATTTGAAAAATAAATACAAAATTATTTGGTAATTAATCAGACATGGACATTATAGTCTGGTAGAAATAAATTTTATACATCACCCATTACTATGATTATTCCACACCAAGACTTTAATATAATTTCTAGCCTTGAATTAATATTTTTCTTTGATTTATACCTAAAACAATATGCTTATTTTCATTTAACAAAGCATCTTTATTGAAGTATAATTTAGTAAAATTAAATTCATCCATTTTAAGGTACAGTTTATTATCAGAAATATATACATTTGTATAATTACCACTGAAATCATGATACAGAACATTTTTATTTTCCCCGTATTTCCCACATATCCCTCTGTGGTAATGCTTTCCCTCTACCTTTAGCCTCTGACTACTGATTTCTACTCTCTGTCACTATAGTTTTACCCTTTCTCTTGTTTCGTACAAATAGAATCAAATAATAGGTAATTTTTTAAAACCTGGCTTCTTCCATTTGGCATAATAGATTTGGAGCTTAATCCATGTTGTTTGTTCTTTGAATTGCTGAATAATATTCCATTGATAGATGTGCCACAATTTGTTTATGCATTAGCCAGATAATAGAAAACTAGGCTATCATGTCAACATATGTTTTTATTTTTGCTTAGATCAATATCTAGGATGGGGATTGCTGGAATGTATAGTAATTATGTATGGTAATTACATGTTCAAATTTATAATAAATGGTCAAATTGTTTTCTAAAATCTTTGTACCATTTGTTTCCCCATGAGCAATGTATGTGAGTTTAAGTTGCTCCATGTCCTAGCCAACACTTGGCATTGCAGTCATTTAAATTTTAGCTATTTTATAAAACAAGACAAAATCAGAGAGGAAGACAAACCATAAAAGACTCTTTTTTTCTTTTTCTGTATAATTTTCATCTCCAAAGTTGTGTATCTCCATTTATTTTTTCCTTTTTTTAAATTATGTTCAGTTAGCTAACATATAGTACATCATTAGTTTTTGATGTAGTGTTCAACGATTCATTAGTTGCATATAACACCCGGTGTTCATCACAACACATGCCCTCCTTAATACCCATTACCTGGTGACCCCACATAAGAGATTCTTAACCATAGGAAATAAATAGAGGGTTGTTGGAGCAGAGGGGATTGGAGGGATAGGGTAACTGGGTGATGGACATTAAGAAGGACACATGATGTAATGAGTACTGGGTGTTGTATAAGACTAATAAATCACCGAACTCTACCTCTGAAACTAATAATACACTATATGTTAATTAACTGAATTTAAATTTAAAAAATAAAGGCCATTTGGGCAATGAAAAAAATAAAAAAATAAATTTTAACTATTTTAGTGTGTATCTAGTGGTTTTCCATTGTGGTTTTAAAACTGCACTAGCCTAATGTTTAGTGATGTTTCCTTAAAGACAGATTTGCCATTTGTACGCTTCCTTTGGTGAAGGGTTTGTTCAAATCAATTATCCATTTTTTTTTTTAAATGTCAGGTGGTTATTCCTAGTATTGACTTGTAAATGCTCTTTATATTTTCTGGATAGAAGTGCTAAATCTGAAGTTTATGTTTTGCAAATACTTTCTTCCTGAATATTTTATTCTTTTTGGTGGTATTGAAACTGAAATTGTTTTTGTAATTTCGGTTTTAAATTGTTAATTGCTAGAAGCTATAGAAATACAATTGATTTTTGTGCATTGATTTTGTATGCTGAAAACTTACTAAACCTGTTTATTCTAATAGTTTTTTGGTGGATTTCTTGGGTTTTTAAAATATATAACACCATATATCTATGAACAGATATAAATTTATGTCTTTCTAATCTGTCTTCCTTTCTGTTCTATCTAACTTTTATTTCCTTTTCTTGCCTAATTTCCCTGCTTAGAATCCCCAGTACAATGTTAAATATAAGTGATGAGAGTAGACATTTTTGTTTTGTCCTGGGCTTGGGGAAAAGCATTTAATCTTTCATCATTAAGTATTATGTTAGCTGTACTTTGTTCATAGATGCTCTTTATTTGATTGAGGAAGCCTTGTATTTCCTGTTTCTTAAGTGTTTTTTATCATGAAAGAGTGGTGGATTTTGTAAGATGCTTTTTCTGTGCTTAGTGAGGTGATGTAGCTTTTCCCCTTTATATGAATTTTGTGTATTATATTAACTGATTTTTAGGTGTTAAACCAACTTTGTATTTCTTGAATAAATTCCACTTCATTATGTTTTATAATCTTTTTTATATGCTGGTGGATATAGTGTGTTAATGTTTTGTTGAGGACTTTTCATCTGTATTAATACATAGTATTGGTTTATAGTTTAATTCTCTTATAATGTCTTTGGTTTTGGTGACAGAGTAATATTAGTCTTATAGAAAGAGTTGGGAGGTGTCACCTTTTCTTCCATTATTTGAGAAGAGATTGTGAAAAATGGGTACTAAATCTTTAAATGTTTGGTAGAATGCACCAGTGAAACCATCCAGATCTGGGGTTTTCTTTGTGTTTATTATTAGTATTACTATTTGTATTTCTTTACTTATCATAGGTCTATTCAGATTTTCTGTTATTTTTGAGTTGGTTTTGGTAGTTTGTGTTTTTCTATAATTTGTTCACTTTAAGTTATCTAAGTTTCTGGAATGGCTTTTTAAATAGTATTCCCTTACAACTTTTTTTAAAAAAAGATTTATTTGTTTGAGAGAGAGAAGCAGACTCCCTTCGAGTGAGGAGCCCCTCTTGGGGCTCAATCTCATGACCCTGAGATTGTGACCTGAGCAGAAATCAAGAGTTGGATACCTAATCAACTGAGCCAACTTTTGGTTTTGTTGATTTTCTCTATCATTTAAAAAAATATTCTGTTTTATTTATTCTTACTATAATTTTTATCTTCCTTCTGCTTACTTTGGGTTTCATTTGCTTTTTTTTCATTTCTTGAGGTATAATCTTAAGTTACCTACTTCAGATCTTTCTTCTTTTCTAATATGGGCATTTACCATCATAAATTTTCCTCCAAGTACTGTTTTAGCTTCACCCCATGAATTTTGGTATGTTATGTTCTAATTTTTATTCACCTAAAAGCGTTTTCTAATCTCCTTGTGATTTCTTCTTTGCCCCATTGGTTATTTAGGAGTTAGTTGTTTAATTTACACATATTTATGAATTTTCCAAATTGGATTTTATTTTGATTTCTGGTTTACATTTTTAAAAATTTTTAATCCTTCTTAATTTATTATTTTTTTGTCAATATCTAACTACTGTTTTTTAGAGGTGGGCAGGGGCAGAGGAAGAGGGAGAGAGAGAATCTTAAGCAGGCTCCATGCCTAGCATGGAGCCCAATATGGGGCTCAGTCTTACAGCCCTGACATCATGACCTGAGCTAAAATCAAGAGTCAGATGCTTACCCAACTAAGCCACCTAGGCACCCCTCTAACTACTATTTTCGAAAGGTCTACTTCTTTCTTAAATTCTGCCAGGGTTGATTTCGTGTATTTTGGTGATCTGTTGTTAGATACATATGTGACTTCTCTGATCAATTATTTTTTCCTTAATTTTAAGTCTGGCCTCCTAGAGGTTGTCCTGGTCAGCAGTTATTTAATGGTAAATCACTGAATGGTTATTGATTGTGTCTTCTGAGACCGAGATTTTCAACTTCTATTGTTGGATGTATTCATGGCTCAGAGATTGCTTTCCCTGTACAGAAAGTCTATGAGTTTATCCCACTTTTAACCATGACTTGTAGTTCAGAATTTCTCTTCCTGTTTATTTTTATCCTATCATCTCTTTAGGGATCTATTTCTGTTTATTTTACCTTTTGGTTATGGGTAATGTTTTTCTCCTTTTGTGCATACTTGATCATTTTGTACTGATGCTGAACATTATGCATTTTACCTGGTTGGATGCTCGATTTTGTTGTGTTCCTTTTAAGAGTGTTTAATTTGTTCTGGCGCTTAGTTATGTCAAGCATATGGATTTTTTCAAACTGTCTTATGGCATTTAGAGAAGCATTTAATCTAGGATTAATTTAACTCCACTGCAAAGGCATGACTCTCCTGAGGATTGTATCCAATAAGCCATGTGTTGAATTTGAGACGTTAAAGAAAAGCATTGTCAAGTGGAGATATTTTAGTGAAGAGCACAACAGCGAGAAGTATGAGCGTTGTTTTCCATACTGCTTTCCAGTAATTCTTTCCTGGCCTCAGGTTTTTCTTGCTCATGTAATGAGTAAATACTCAGCCAAACACTCAAGGAGAGCTGTGTATAGATTTCTAGAAAACCCCTTCTATCTTCTTCTCTTCTAAACTCTGCCAAACAAGTTCTAAACATGTCAGCCTCCCAACCTCCAATCTTGTTCTTTTCAACTAAGTCTGCCAACCTCTGTTTAGATTGCCTCTCCATTTACTGAAGCCTCAAACTGCCTCTAGGCGGTAAACTGGAGAAAGCATAGAGCTTACTTTTCCTTCCCTCAGGGATTACTGTCTGAAAGGATTTATTTTTCCATATATTTTGTCCCATTTTCTCGTTGTAAATGGTGGGAAGGTGTAGCAGTTAATCTTTCATGAGCATAAGCCATGTGACTGCTTTTTTAACACAAATTTTCTATCTAAATGAGTGATAATCTTTCAAAGTAGTAATAGCGTTCCAAGACTAATATTTCATATTTAAAAATAAATAAAAAGAGCTAACATTAATCAATTGCTTACAACTGTGCAATAAAAAATAGAGGCATTTTATAAACAAATTTTTGAATTTCTAGTAGAATCTTCTTCAAAGGCTGATATATCATTTTAGAATTTCTTCTGTGATCATAAAAATTCAATCCTGAGTGTTGATTAAATCATATGAATTTAAGAAGTTAATAAAATATATAGTCATTATAAATATTTTTTGGAAGTAAATAAGATACAATTATTGAAAATTATCAGAATCCCTATGATTTTACCCATTTCCCCCTTTTTTTGTTCTGGTTAGCTCTTGCATGTGCCTCAAGGCTCAATTTAGATAACATCTTCACAAGTTTAGACTCTTTTCTAGCTCCCCCAACTATGTTTGGAGTTAAGTGTTTTCATAGATCTCTGTGTGTACTACACATGTGGCAACTACCAGTTCAGACAACATGGTTGCTTTCCTTTTGTGCTTCCTGTTTTTGTTATATATTTCTCTTTCTCTCCCCCCCCCCCCCCGTGGAATCTCTGGGATATACACCTTTCACCAAGTGTGATAGATAGTATTTTCTTGATAATTGTTATACGTCTCCCTTTTCTTCATTTCCATGCTCTCTGCTTTCTTTAGGACACTCCATTAGCTTTCTTTTATATTTTGGCAGCAAATTTCTGAGTGCATTTCCCATCTCCATATAGGCCCATCTCTTAATACTGCCTGACTAAATGCTCGTTGAACGGCTCCTCACTGTTTCACCACTGAGTCCTGTTTCTTCAGCATAATAAAACACACTTACTCTGATTATTACGTTTCTTATCTATTTCCAGTAATACTGTGACCTCCTCAATAACAGAGGTTCTCTGTCTTTGTTTGATTATATCCTTTCTAGCATCAGCACCTGGCCTAGTGACTGTGGAGAAGGTATTTCAAGCAGCTGACTTGTGATCCATTCTCCCCTGATCAAGGAATGCTCCCAAAATAAGAATGCCTGGCATTGGTTTAAATTACTTGTAAACATCCTGATAATATTGAGACTCATGGTAAATAGACTACAATATGGGCTAGGAAAGGGGTACTTACCAGTACAAAAGATATTTCTCTTTTAGGATTATTTATAATAACCGTAATACATGAATTTAGGAAGCAAGTTTCCCTGGAGAATATCATGTAAGCCATTAAGTGATCTGAGTGCAAAATGGAGAGGATTAACAAAGAAAAGGCTTGCTTACTGATAAAAATAACTTGTATATCTTATTTAGAGAGGATCTCTGGATGGGCCAGAGAGTGCATATTTTGAATGGGAAACACTTGGGGAACCACATGGACGGCCCAGATCTGTCTTGTTGACCTGTGCCTCTTAATTGCTTGTATTCTTTAAGTCATTAGTCAACCTTGATCCTAGCTGTGGTAGGCAGAATACTGGCTCACCAAAGATGTGCATGTCCTAAGCCCCACCACCAGGTATATATTTGGCTATATGGCAAAGAACTAAGTCTGCAGATGTAATTAAGATTGTGAATCAGCTGACTTTGATATGGGAAGATTATCCTGGAACACCTGGCTCTGTCTGACGTAAGCACATGGGTCTTTATAAGTAGAAGAGGCGGGCGGAAGAGTGAGAACTGAAAGCGGCAGTATGACCAGGACTTAGATCAACTTTACTCCCTTTGAAGATGGGAGAATGAAGCTTGAGCGAAAAAATGCAAGCAACCCTCTAGGTGCTAGAAAAGTCAAGAATATGGATTTTCTCCTATACCCTCCAAAGCGAAAGCAACCCCGTGGACATCTTGATTTTAGCCCAGTGAAACCTATCTCAGACTTCAGAACGGTAAGATAAAAAAATACGGTTATTTTTAAGTCACTAAGTTTGTTGTAATTTGTTACAGCAGCGGAAGAAAATCAACAGCAGGTAAGATCTTTGATTCATGTGATTTTAATTTGATAATCTGATTGCTTGTGTTCAGAAATTTAAACAAAATAAGATCCCGATAATTGTTTTTTTGCTTAAATAAATGGTAGGCTGAGTGTATTCTAAGTTTGACTTAATTAATGTTAGGTTTTTAAGCATTTGGCATTAGAAAATAATTTATAAGGTGGGAGACAGGTTTGCAATTTTGAAAATTAATCTCTGACTACGTAAAATGGTAAATTTGAATAAGTGTGTTAGTGGTCAATATTCAAACACAACTTAATAAGAATTAAACATTGTTTATGTTCAAAGCACTTTAGCAAATTCTATCCATGGTTTTAAAAAAAGACCATTAAACGATAAAATTTTGCTTTCTGTGAAACTACCATCTAGTAGTAAATACAGTTGTATGGTAACATAAGCATTAAAATATAGCTACAAAATCACTGTGAATGTGTTGAGAAGAAAAATTGCATGTGCTGTTGGGGGGGGGGGAAGCCAGGCCTTAGAAAGGAGTATATTTTGATTTAATAAATAACTAGTTTAATTTGGAAAGCCAGAGGTGGGCTTTCATGTAGAGTGGTGTAGGGAAATTGTGGAATAAAGCCTCACTATGGGCATTGAAGTGACCAGCACAGGGCATATTTAATAAGAGTCAAATACTGTGTGTTGCTTGTATCCTGAAAAGCCAAACAATATACTGTGCTCATTAGAAAGTCTGGGTCAGAGGGTGTTGTGCCTTGGATTGAGCAGGTGAAGTTAATTTCCCATAGCACGTGGGGAGGCATTGAAGATGTTTGAATAGGATCCTGCTATGATTGTAACTGTACCTGAAGGGATTCTGTGGGCAGGTGTATGTAAGAGCAACTGGAAGTCGATAGACCTTTTAAGAGGCAATTACAATTTTCAAACAGGAATTCATCAGTGATACTGTAAGTGTACTGGCCACTTCCATTAATGCCCTCAGAGTTATGCCATTTGGCCTGCTGATTTTGTACGTGATCAGTTCTTCTGTGCATTCTCTTACCTGCCCTTTGTAAATATTTTCTTTGCAAGATACACATTACTTTAAAGCTGTGCAATTAGATCCTGAAAATTAACAAGCAATAAGAAGCAAAAGCAATTTCAAATATTCTTAAGTCAGGGTCTAATGGATCATCATGTTATTATTGTAAACTCATGTTTACTAACATCCAGGGAAGGTGTATGAACTTTAGTGACTTTAAAATATGAATTAAGAAAAGCTAAATATCTGCAATCATAAGGAACCAGGATCTTCATACTATAAAAATAAACAACTTAGGCTTTCCTGCACTGGTAATATTTCTCTTCCACAACAAAGAGCTTCATTAATAATGGGAAGATGCTATTTTAATGTATTAATGGAGTTTGTACTTTCTCATAAAACTAGCTGTTTTTCTTTGTTCCCAGCCATATAATGACCAAATGCTTATTCACTGAGGTCAATAATAATAAAATTAACATCAGTATGTGGAGCTATGCTCCAGACACTCTTCTAAGAATTTAAATACACAAGTCATGTTATGCTCAGAGCAATTTTAGGCGGTAGTATTATTAATCCCAATTTAAAGATTTAGAAATAGGAGCTCAGAGAGAAGTTAAGCAACTTTGTCCAACATCACAGAGCTAGTCGTGGTGGAGCTAAGATTTGAACTCTTGCAATTGAGTTCAAATTCTTAACTACTACACCACATTCCTTCCAATGGAGTATTTCTTGGTGACTTACTTGGATACACAGTATATTGGTACCATTTTCCAGTTCAGTATTGATACTGAATGGTATCCGTGAATGGTCTGCTCCCATTCCACCTGACTCAAATGGTAGGAGTGACACTGAGGCATAACAACGTGAATAAAGAAGGCTAGGGCAAAGGGATAGGAGAGGAACAGGGGAAGGAAAAGGCATAAATAATTTTCCTCTTAGAAATGAAACAGAATTGAAAGATTGGATATACATACTCAGTGTTATGATAGAACAATTTATGTTCTAGAAGGAATCTTAAGACCTCAATCTATGACTATATCATCTTTAGGTAGGTGGAAAATGGGGGCACATGGGTGGCTTAGTCAGTTAAGTGTCTGACTCTTGGTTTCGGCTCAGGTCGTGATCTCATGAGTCCTTAGACTGAGCTCTGTGACAGGCTGGTGCTCAGTAGGGACTCTGCCTGAAGATTCTCTTCCTCTGCCCCTCTCCCCCCTCAGAAGTGCATGAGCAAGTTCTCTCTCTCTTTCTCAAATAAATCTTTAGATAGGTGGAAAACGGATTATTAAGTGGTTGTTACTAGTCTAAGGTCATGCATTGTTAATGGTAAAGAAAGTATTTAGTTAGCATAATTTTTATGAAACTATTCAGTTTATTGCAATATTTTTTAAAGATTTTTTATTTATTGAGAGACAGAGCATGCGTGAACGTGAGCAGTGGGGAGGGGCAGAAGGAGAAGCAGACTGCCCCCTGAGCAGGGAGCCCGCTGAGCCGAAGGCAGACGTTTAATCGACTGAGCCACCTAGGCACCCCTACTGTAATATTTTGATAAATGGAATAAGAAAAAATAGCTCTTTAGAAAACTACATGTCCATGTGGGCCTTGGAATAATTTTGTCATTATTATCATTATTTGTTACAACGAAAGAAATGATCATTATTTCTTTGAGTTTAGTTTGTTTTTATCTGTTATAGATGCACATAGGTAGATGTTTCCTATAAGACTTAATGTGAAAATCAGTGTCACCCTGTGCTCCCTCCAATTTTTCTGTTCTTCAGAGCAAGCAATGTTTTCAACTATGTAAAAACCTGTTAGCTTTGTTATTATTTCTAGATCTTTAAGTAATATGCTTTTATCTTTCCTCTTTGCCTTTCCAACTTGAAGCATCAGCTGTTGACCACCTACTATGGAAGATAATTGAGCTCCACCACACCCCCATTCCCCGCCTCCTCTCCTTCTAACTCTATTGCACTGTAGTTTTGGTTAGATCAATATTCTGTGTGCATTGCAAATTAAGTTCCTTTTTGGTTCTTTCCAGTTGTTGCCTGAGTTTTAACTTATTTGGGTCTGCTGATTCATCATTATTTTTTCTTCTGCTTTTCAACTCGCAAAATTGTGGGGCTGTATCAGCTTTTCATCTGGCCATATATGGTTATGTTTTTAAATGTATCTTCTTGTTGGTGTGCATGTATGGGGGGGGTATTTTTCAATACATTGTCTTTTCCCGGATGTCCTTTTAGTTCCTCAGTATCCATTAAAAATCTGGGGCAAAGCTGTAATATAGTTTTCACTTGGACAGGAGGAGCAATGCCTTGAGGATAATCAGAACTCTGAGTCAGGTAAACATGGACAGTAGAAAATAAGCTGTGTTTTTGTAGAATAGATTTGGAACATAGAGAACTCAGCTATGCTGCCAAAATTGTTGAGTGGTAATACCTCTTTTTTAAAAAAGTTGCTTGGTTTATAACACCTAATATTGAAATGGCTCACACTGATACTTGGCAATATTTTTTACAAAAGTGGATTAAAATTAGTTTTGCTTACAGGATGTTATCATTTCCATTTGTACAAATAGTGACAACCCCTTAAGGATTATAAAAGTTTGGGTAATCTCCCTTGTAAACCAAGTCAAAATAAATGTCTCATTCAAGATAGGAAAGATGGAGATATTAAAGTAGAAAAACTGGACTTTTTAATGTTTATTAACAAATTACTTATACTTGTTGAAGTGTCAATAGTTCATGTAGAGAGATAAATTTAAGTTAAATGTTCAGTCACTTTGAGGATTTCCTAAGAGAGCAGTGCTTTCTGGATACCAGCAAATTGTGACATAGTTACAAATCACTTGAATTTATCAAGATTGTGTTTATTTTATTTTATTTTAATTACAGCTGTGAATTCCGGTATGTTAAGTTTGAACATTCATATCTATTACATTAAAACTATGCCTTTTAAATGCTAGAATGTACAAGTCTTGGAATTTTTTGTGGGCTGGGGAGAGGGAGAGCCTAAGCAGGCTTGGTGCCCAGTACAGAGCCTGAGACAGGGCTCAATCTCACAACCTCCAGATCATTACCTGATTCGAAATCAAGAGTCCAATGCTTAACTGACTGAGCCATCCAGGCACCCCAGAATTATTTTTAAATGTTCTAAATTCCTGGAATGAGATAAATTTTGAAAAACGTTATAATCAATAATAACAAAGAATTGTATCTTTTTCAGGGATAAATATGTCTGAACTCACAATTTTTTCAGTCACTCATTTATCATTTATGAGGCAACATATTTATTCAACTGATACGGAAAATATTCAGTGTGTGAGACACCATCACTGTCCCTGTTGATACAATATTGCCTTCAAGGAGCTGGGAATGGAAGAGAAATGCTCTTGTTGACCTTCTCCTCTATCTTAAAGTGAAAATGTGAAGACACTATTTCCTGTGTTTTCACATTTTCAAGAGAAAGTAAACCAATAGAGGGAGCAAAGTTAAAGAAAACATGTGGACCTTGGTGCTATTCAAGCTTAAATTTAATTCCTGATTTTGGCACTTACTGGCTTGGCTGAATTTAGATATTTTTGAGTCCTAATTTCTATTGGAATAAGTATCTTCCGGGGTTGTTGTTAGTATGAAATGCTGTATATGAAAACATAAGACACATAGTAAAGCTGAACAGTTTTCTTTTTCTCTCTTTGCATAGATTTTGGCATATGCAGTATCTTTGATACAGCATGAGCTCCCTGGGTAGAAAATCACCGCTGAGGTACCAACAACTGTGATGAGAACATTATAGATATATTTTTAAGTTTAGAACCAGAAGGGACGTCAGAAAGGCTCTAATCCAACCCTTTGTGAGTCCCCATCTTACTGGCACATAGCAAACTAAAGGCAAAGCAGGGCAGGACTCGGAGTCCTAAGTTTAATGCTCTTCTACCTTTATAATAGAAAAGACATAAAGAATCATCTTTAAATGATGGTAAATTATAAATAAATCAAAATTACTTGTGCATTTCAATAGCATCCTAGATAATAGTTTTAATTCGATGCCCGTGATGTCTTACATGAGTTGAAATGTCTATGACCTTGAGCTTTGGAGATTTAAGTGACTAAAAAGCTCTCTTCTAAATTGTTATGGTAAATATTGGATGTTCGGTGCCAATGTTGTGCATTCAGTCAGAAACCATAAGCAACGCCAGAGAACAGCTTCTCATATCATTTCAAACATCTCACTCAGTTGGTGTTTGGCTGCTTTCAGAGTTGTCCTCTTCGATGCCCTTTCTCTAACCTATTCTTCTGAGAAGAAAAATCGTCTGGCTCCTTCTGTTCTGGTCACCTTCAGATACCTGGGTGAAACTGCAATGAACTCTGGGAGCGGGTGCTTGTGATGGATTACACCCATTTGGAGAGTCATGGAACACTACCTAATTGAGCTTTCCCATGGCAGTTTTTAGACACGGATAAACAATGAACTGTAGTTTTAAAAACTTTCGATAATACACAGATATGGGACCTGTCCGTTCTCAGGTCACTCCCTGACTTATGCTGGGTCTTATTAAAACCATCACAAATCAGATGCAATCTTTTTAAAGATGGCGATTTTATTTTTACCTCTTTCCCTGGAAAGTGTTTGGGTGAACATAACACCTAAGAGGCCGGGCAGCTTCTTGTTCAGTCACCAAGCCTTTAAAGTGCTTATGACTTCAAGGTAGACCCCGAATTAAACTGACAGGCCCTTACACTTGGCGACCCCCTTCCACCTTTTTTGGTTTTGTTTTTGTTTTTCAGTTGGATCAAGGGAAAGTGACTTCCGTTGTGTTCGTTTCTAAATCACAGTGAAAGAAATGCATGCTGGAGCGGCTTAAACGCTTGGCCTTTAGCACTGAATTCAATTCTCAGACTGCCGGCTGTAGAGCAGCCAGAAAATGTTGATTTATGATGAGAATAAAAGAAAGGTGGTCTCCATGGTCCTGTTTCATCCTACAAAGCCATGATATTTCAGATACCTTAAAGATGAATTCCCATTTTAAAGATGAATTCGCACCTCTTCCATTGGAATGCTCTCATACTTTAGATAGATTTGCGGACAGGGGAGGGTTTATTCTAGCTTTATTTCCTCCAGATCCATACCTTATCAGGAGTGAATTCTCCGTTTTTTTTGATGCATATGCATTATATTATCTGTCATGCACTTCCTCTCTGCAATGAGTCAAAATCAAAGCAATTATCCTATGGCTTCCCCTTTCATTCCTCTCCTCGACTCTCTGAGTACAACTAATAATCAGAGTGAGGCAGACATTAGCATTTTCTGCAGCAGACAGTGACCCAGCACAGAGACTCCTTTGAAAGAAGGAGCGTGATTGCAGCTCTCATGTTGCTGTCATCCTCTTGCCTGAGTCAGAAATAAATGAGAAACCACCAATTCTCATAGGGAAGGTACTTTCAGACTTTTATGTTGATGGTTAAAGTGCTCTAGATTATTGGTCTCTCAAAACGCACACACTACTAATCTCACTTTGACTGCTGACATGTAAAATATATTGTGCAACTAACATGGGAAACCATTTTGAACGAAACAGAATACTAGTGAAGATTCGATGATTATGAAAACTAAATGTTTCTGGAGTTCTTTCCTCTTCATTGCTCAGATTTATTTGGACTTGTGCTGTGCCATGTGCCTTGTACGGCAAGGGTGGGTCCTCATAAGCCGGCTGTTGGGAAAATTATTACAAGATCATTGACTCTTATTCTCTCTGCAAAAAAGGGGAAGTAAGCTGATATAAGTACTTTTATGTTTGTCAAAACAGAATGAATTGCATCTGAAATGAAGCCTCACTTACCTCCTTTCTATCCTGATAGCTAAGTTTCCCTAATTTCAGCAGCTTGCACAATGCACGCAGGAGACCCTCAATGCCAGTATATTTATGGAGAGTTATTTGGAGGAGAAGTACACAACACATGTGCTCATCTTTGCATTCTCACACACACACACACACACACACACACTTTATTGAAATCTACGTGCCAGGCCCTACATATCAATGCATTCATGACACCTCTGTCTCTTCCAATTCTTAAAAGGTTCTATTCCTTCCATTAGTATGTTGAGGGTACCTCTTCTGAGGAAGGTATCTGTACTCATTTAATGTGAGAAGACTGAGATCCAAGATGATCAACATTTTTGCCTGAGTGATTGCAGAATCCAAAATCCATGTCACCCACTCTTAATTGCTCCATCACAACACAAGCCCTCCCACGCTGGCTGGACACTGGAGCTTCTCCGGCTGATCAAGACAAAGACTGGTATGTGACCTTGAGCAAATCTTGTTTCACTGCTCACAGTTCCAATTTACTCGGTAAAATCCAGAACCTTACCAAATGTGGGATTTAAAAAAAATATTTGTGCATCACCCAATGCATAAGACAAATTCTTTGCAAAGCTGTTTTAGCCAAAGTAGAAGTTAGCGTCCAGGGCCCAGACCTTGGCTTCTCTGGGCAAAGGGTATTTCCTCCTCCAATCACAACCAGCTGCTGCTCTACTTGGGTCCATTCTGCTGTTTTTTCCTTTTTAAAAAATAAGTATAAAGTGAAATTAGTAAAAATGAATATACAACATAGAATTCATAGGGCAATGAGATCTGCTGTAATGAGGTGGAGGTCTTCCTAAAAATCACTGTGCTAAGAAAAGCCATGTGGTTTTCTTATATTATTTATTGAATAGAACAGCGTAGAACAAGCAGTTACCCTGTCAGTGATGCTGGTGAAGTTGACCAACCACCCAGACTTCTGAAGGGGGGAATCTGCTCTGATAATCTTTTCCTGACCCTATACATGGCCGTTGGCCCAACTGTCCATAGTGATTGAGTCGATGTCACCGAGGAAGTTATATTAGGTAGCTTTCTTGCCATTTTCTTTCCTCCTCTTCATCTAGTGAGGACATAATCCTCTGAGACCTTGAAAACTAATCACTTGCCTTGCTCCCCAAATTTCACTTCTAGACAACCTGAATTCCCAGGATTAGTTAATAGAAGGTATGAGGTAATCCAGCCAGTAGTAGTGGGAATGATGGCCATGTATCAGGAACCATGTGAAGTTCTTTATAACCATTACTTCACTTTGTCCTTACAATAACCTATGAGGTGTGGATTCTTCTTCTTTTAACAAATGCATCACAGGAGGGTTAGTAATTCACCCCAAGTGTGTAGAGGAGATGAATGGTTAACTTGGAGATGTGCATGCTGATTTGCTAACTACCTGACTGAGGCACTCTGAATCCTGAATAAAGCAACCTTGAACTATGACTAAAGCCATGCGCTCTGAAGTTATGATGCCTTCTTGAAGAGGGTCCTGAATAACTGGACTTGCAATCCAGGACCTCTTCAGTTACATGTGGACTGAGCAAAGACCATTCTCCCCACTTCTGGCTCCCCTTGCCACATGGAAGGTCGTCTTTTCCCCTCTGCCTCCTCCTTCTCCCGTCCACTTCTGCTACTACATGTCAATGAGTTTCAGATTAATGGCATCCACTGGTCACTGCAGAGCTTGTCTGACTTGATTTCAGAGACCTTTTCGCCACTAGTTTGGCCACCTTGGTGCCTACCTGACCTGGGTTTGGTTGTCCCATCTCGGAGTTGGGACCGACCTGACTTCTCTTCGGCCCTTGCCTTGCACCTGATCCTAAATGGACCCTTAATGAAGCCTCTCATTTTGAACATGAAGCAAAGTTCTTCACCTTCTCTGCAACATCAGTATTTTACTACCTATGCTGCCCCGAACCTTGCAAAAGGAACAAGAATGTTCATGTTTCAAGTAATCTAGAACAAAGACAAAGTCCTTTTCTCAGGAATCTCTAACTTTCCAACCAGCATTCAGTTCTAGCATCAAAGCTTATTCCCTTCTGTAGTTCAAGGAACCAGCTACCCTTCCTGTGGGTATGTAAACTGTGTGTGTCTTCCAGTGGGTTCAGCCTTTGTTTCCTTACGATGGAGAATACTGAGCTTTGAACGCACTTGCACTGAATCGTTCGTTTCGACAGGGAATTCATTATCTTTGCCATTTCTGTTTTCAAAACCAGGACACCTACTGCCCTTTCACACTCAAAATGACAGCTGTCACAACTAGATTAATGAGCAGCATCAGGCTGATTTGGAAAAGACCGGAGCAGTGACAAATAATTGTATCATTGCCAGTAGGAATGGTACATCGAAGAGAATGAGTTAATTGATCTGTACACCAAACCAATCTTTTGGAAATCAAATACTTTTCAGGATTTAGCAAAGTAAGGCCGATTTTTCTTGGTAGTAGATCCTGTTTTCTGCTGTAGAAAGTAATGGTGTGATAACCTGTTTGTCCTCTTTGAGAAGAAGGATTTTGCTGGCTTCAAATTGTGCTCTTACGTACAAGTTAGTTTTTTGCATTGCTCTTCTATTAGGACCTGAGTGTTAAAGTCTTATTCTCCCGGTGGTTGTTTCGGTCACATTGTTCTAGTGTAGAACACGACTCCTTTGAGGAAGTCAAAAATGAATGCAGGCGAACTGTTCAAGCAAAACCAAACAGCAACTGAATTGCTGAGAAAAGGGGGCAGGGCTGAAATGTACAGTCTGCGCAAAGCATCCCTTGTCTCCATTTTGCACCTTCAAAATAGTTATTTGCTGGAAGTGTGGGACAGAGACACTTATTGTGCTTCTATATACCCTGAAGAAGAAAAAAAGACTGTGTGTCAGAATCTAATTGACAGAGTGAAATTGTTTTTACATGCCTTTGTGCTTTGACAGCCAACTCTTATGTTATTTAAAAGGAAATAGGGGTACGCGTCTTATGCTAAGAAAATGCTATTTCTTTCCTTATTGTAAAGTGAGTGATTTTTGGACAAAAAAAAGTAGTGCCTTGTTTCACAGGCTTCTCAAAACAGAGTTGCAGTTAGATCGCCACAGTAACAGGTTTCTGCCATATAAAGCAAGCCATATTGGATATCCAAATATTCTACTTTTATTTAAAGTAACCTTGGAGGTCATAGTTCAACCCCTTTACTTTACAGATGAATAAACAAATTGAAACTTTTAGAAGATCAGTGACTTACCAGGGCCCTCACAGCTCTCTGGAGGCTGACTGAAGTATAGGATTGTTCCATTGTTCCCTACATATGATTAATTATACTTCCTCCACAAACCTCCATACATTTATGGGATTATGACTGTTAAGAAATAAATTTTGCCCCCCTGGAACTATGCACATCTGGCAGAAAAGGAAGGATAAAGTAGTTATACTCCCACCAGTAGAGAGGGCCTGATCTCCCTTCAATTTGGGACTAAGGGGCGGGGGGGCCTATGGAGGGTCCAGAGTTTCCTTAGAAAAGCAACCAGGGCTTGGCTGAAAGCAGGATTATAAAGAAAATTAAGTCAATCCTTTACATCTTTCCTGTCCTCCTACTTGTAACTTCAGTTCACTTATCCCACTTCCTGGACCAGGATTCCTATGGAAATTTATGACTGCCTGGCCCTTTTGGTGGGGGGAAATGTCCTGGTATTTCCATTTGATTTTTAACATATCAGAGATTTACTCAACTTCGTTGATTTTTATTCTTGAATATATTTTGTCTTACACTGAAACTGGTTTTAAAATTAAAATTATGACTTTATTAAATATAGGATTATACAAGATATATATACATACACATATGTTTTAAACTATAGGTTTTGAACTAGTACACATGCATACACATACACAAACACACATACACTAGTTTAAAGCAGCAATACCAGGGCGCCTGGCTGGCTCTTGATCTCAGGGTTGTAAGTTCAAACCCCACATTGGGTATGAAGCGCATTTAAACAAAAACCAAAAACCCAACCCCAGCCCCCAACCTTACCCAACAAAAACCCAATAGTAATATTATTACAAATGCCAATTGCTGAATAAAGGTTAAGATACCCTTTTAGTTCTTTATTACCTTAGAATATATCTTAAGAATGGACAATTAATTATGGTCAATAAAAATTTTTTTTTCCCCTCTGAAATGATTTGTTATCAATTTGTCCTGTTAGGTTGGCTAGTTTTCTTTTCAATTTTTGGGTTCTTTTGTTCATTTTGAATGGATTTTAAATTTTAATATGTAAAACATTGACATAGGCCTCAAACCAGAGTTATATAAAAAGGCACAGTCTTGGGCATTACCTCCGCACTCCCCGCCTTCCTCTGTGTGCTAAATGTAAGCATTTTAATTTTCTGGATTCTCTTTGAGTGCTTTAGTTCTGCTTGCTGTTGTTCTAAGTATGCGTATATCATGTGTATATCTTCTTTTTCCTCTCTTACTAAGCATAGTGTTCTGTACTTCTTTTCACTTGACACTATGTCCTGGAAATTATTCCGTATGAGAATAGAGCTTCCACATCCTTCTTCGGGGGAGAAGACTGTATATTACTCCATTCTTTTGACTTTCCAAAATTTATTTCACCAGCTCCTTACCGATCGACACTTGAGAGGTTTCCATTTTTTTTTTTAACATTACAGAAAATGCTGCAATGAATGTACTTGTTCCAGTGTCATGTTGTGTTTATAGGATGCACCTTCGGGACAGATTCCTGAATGTGGGGTTGCGGGATCAAAGGAAACATTCATCAGTAGTATTGCTAGAAGTTGCCTTTTCTTCTCAATAAGGGAATTATATTATGTTTCCATTATTAATATGTGAGCATACATGTTCTCTAAGTTTTATCAATCCAGTTTGTTGTCCTTTAAATTTGCCAGTCTGATATGTGAAAAATGGTCCTTAATGGTTTTGTTTTCCTTTTGTAAACTTATGAGTGAAATCAGCATCCTTTCATACATTTAAATGATTATTTAAGGCTTTTTTTTATTAAAGATTTTATTTATTTATTCGACAGAGATAGAGACAGCCAGCGAGAGAGGGAACACAGGCAGGGGGAGTGGGAGAGGAAGAAGCAGGCTCCCAGCAGAAGAGCCTGATGTGGGGCTCAATCCCAGATCGCCGGGATCACTCCCTGAGCCGAAGGCAGACGTTTAACCGCTGTGCCACCCAGGCGCCCCTATTTAAGGCTTTTTTTTGAAGGCAAGATTTTTTTTTTTTTTAATGGAATAGAGTTATAACTCTCATAATAAAATTTTACAAGAATACAATCTTTTGTTAATAACAATTGCACTTGATATTGTAAAAAATTTTTGGAACAGTACATGAAAAATAAAGCTGTTTGCTATATTACTGAAAGTTTCTGAATTAATCTGATTCACAGTGTTCGTAATTAAGATTTTTTCTCTTATAAAAATAGCATATGCTTTTTTTATTTGGGAAGTCTATAAAAGTAAAACCAGTTATATCACCTAAGGCAGGACATTTTGGAATATTTCCTTTCAGTCTTTTTAAGTCCTTTTCAAGTATTATTGTCCATAATATTTTTTTTCACATTGGTGGACTTTTTTTTTTTTTACAGTAATTTTAAGATTACAGAAAAGTTGGTCAGAAAATACATAGAATTCCCGTGAACATGGAATATCTCTCTATATATTTAGATTTCCTTTCATTTCTTTTATCAGAGTTTTGTGGTTTTCCTCATACAGAGCTTGTATATATTTTGTTAGATTTATACCTATGTATTTCATCCTTTTTGGCATGAATGTAAATTGTTTTTAAATGTCATTTCTAATCTTTCATTGCTGGTAATTATAAAGCAATTGACTTTTGTACCTTTAGTTTGTATCTTGAAAACTTGCCATTATTACTTATTGACAGGAGTTTTTTATTGATTCTTTGTGGCTTTCTGTATAGATAATCAAGTAATCTGCAAACAGTTTTATTTCTTCCTTCCCAATCTGTATGCCTTTTCATTTTCTTTTGTCTTACTGTATTAGTGAGAACTTCTATTACAAATATTGAATAGGGATGCTGAGATTGTTTTTCTTGTTTCTGTTCATAGGGAAGAGCATTAATTTCTCACCGTTGTTATCTGTAAATTTTGTGTAGCTCTTCTTTGTCCAGTTGAAAAAGTTTCCCTTTACTCCTACTTTGTGGAGAAGTTTTATCTTGAATGAGTGTTGAATCTTGTCAAATGCTTTTTCTGCATCTGTTAATATGATCACATGATCTTTCTTCATTAGCTTGCTGATGGGATGGATTCTATTAGTTGATCTTTGATTGTTAACCAGACTGGTAGACCTAGAATTAATCTCACTTGATCACAATACATAATTCTTCCCGTACATTATTGAATTTGGCTTTGCTGTTACTTTAAGGATTGCATCTATGATCATGAGAGAGAGTTGTCTGTAGTTTTCCTTTCTTGATCATGTTTTTGTCTGATTTTGAGATTATGCTGGCTTCATAGGATTGGAAGTATTCCCTGTGCTTCTATGTTGTGGAACAGATTGCCGAGATTGGTACCATGTCTTCCTTAAATATTTGGTAGAATAAACCACTGAAACCATCTGGGATGAGTGCTTTCTGTTTTGGAAGAAAATAATTTTGATTCAATTTCTCTACTAAATGCACTCTGACAGTGTATTTTAATTGGTATATTTAGACCATTAATATTTAAAGAGATTATTGACATAGTTGGACTAATATCTTCTATATTTGTAACTGTTTTCTATTTATGGTTCTTCATTTTATTTTATTTTTTGATTTCCTTTCCTTTTGTGCCTTCTCTGGTTTTAACTGAGAATTTTAAATGACTCCCTTTTCTCTGTTCATAATGTATGAATTATGTTTTTTTAAGTTTCTCATGGTTGCCCTAGACTTTGTAATGTACATGGACAACTAAGTTAATATACTTATAAATTAACACTGTAGCACTTCACAGGTAGTACAGGTAATTTATAACAGAGTATTCCCAATTCCTTCCCTCCCCTTTTTTGTTATGTTGTTGTCATTCGTTTCACTAATCCACAAGCTTATTATTATTTTGAGCAAAATTTTAATTAAGATCAATTTAAAAAAGAAAAAAAACATTTTACTTTCATTTATTCCATCACCAATGTTTTTCTCTTCTTCATATAGATTCTAGCTTCTGAACAACATCATTCCCTTTTCCCTTAAGAACTTCTTAATATTTCTTACAAGGCAGATCTCCTGGCAAAATCCTCCCAATTTTTGCATATCTGATAAAGTTTTTGTCTTTTACTTTTGAAGAATAATTTTGCTAGATGCAGATTTCTAGGTTAGTTGCCTTTCTTTCTTTGAACACTTTTTCTTTTTTCCTTTTTTTCAATACTTTAAATATGTCCTTTCGTTCTCTTGTTTGCATAGTATCTGAAGAGAAATCTGATGTAATTTTCATCCTTATTCCTCTATAGATAAATCAGTGAGCTTCTACCCCCCCCTCCCCCTCTGGCTTCTTTCAAGATTTTCTCTTTTTGATTTTTCTGTAGTTTGAATATGATGTGACTATGTGTAGGTTTTCTGGTATTTTACAGGTTTGGCATTTGAGAATCTGGGATTTGTCATCTGGTATCTGTAATTATTTATGGAAAATTCTCCGTTATTACAAATATCCTTTCTCTTTTGTTCTTCTCTTTCCAGTGTTTCAAATACATGTATGTAAGACCTTTTGTTCTTTGACACTTCTTGAGTATCCTGTTAATTCTGTTTTTCTCTTTGCTTTTCACTTTTGGCAGTTTTTATTGACCTGTCTTCAAGCTCACTGAGTCTTTCCTTCATTTGTGTCTAGTCTACTGATGAGCCCATGAGAGGGCATTCTTTACTTCTTTTAGGGTGTTTCTGATTTCTACCCTTTCCTTTATATTTTTTTCTTAGTGTTCCCATCATTCTGCTTACATTACCCATCTGTTATTGCATGTTGTCCACTTTTACCATTAACGGCTTTAATGTAATAATTAGTTATTTTAAATTTTTGGTCTGATAATTCCAAAATTTCTGCCATATCTAGTCTTGTTCTGAGGCGTGGTTTTTCTCTTCACCCTGCATTTTGGCCCTTTAGTGTGCTTTGTAATTTTGTCGTTGTTGAGAGCTGGACATGATGTATTGGGTAAAAGGAAGTAAGGTAAATAGGCTTTTGATGTGAGGCTTTGGGTTATCTGGCTAGGAGTCAGGGTGGTTTTCCTCTTTGCTATGATAAAATTTCTTCTAGTGTCCCTATTTTTGTCTCCCCTGATCTTATCTTTGACTTTCCCTAGAGACTCATTGTCAAAAGTAATTTGAAGCTTAGAGTTCTTTCAGCTGTAATCCCCTGTAATGCAAGAGCCCAATCAGTACCATTGATATGGTAGTAAGTTGTGGGGAGAGGGGAAGTGTTTTATACTCTTTTGATTAGATCTCATTCTTTTAGTGAACTTTCGAAGTGCTTCTCAGCTTTCATTCCCACCACCTCAGAGGAGGAAAGAAGGCAGGTTACAGGGGGCTGAAGTTGGGTATTTCCTTTCTCCCACCTCAAAGGTGAGAGGTGGCTAGAGTGTGCATGTTTTCCTTCTGTGGTCAGTTAGGTCCAGAAGAACTGAAGTGGGTTTGGTTTTAGTAAATAGTTTCTCTAGAGGGTAGGCCTTTTATAAGGAGAACAAAAAACTCTGGGTGTATTTCAAAATGGTTACCTTTCCCCTTCCCTTGACAGAAGGCTGAGGGGATTTTTTTTTTTTTTTTCTAATTTTGAACCTGAGATTCTGGTAGGGGTCTGGAAGGTAAGTCATGGAAATGGGGTTACCCCTCTAAGGCTGAGCCCCCAACCAATTTTTCTCTCTCAAGATAGTCCATGCTCTGTCTTTGTCAATTAGCCAATTACAGTTTAAGAGTTCCTGTCTGTTGGTGGTTCCAGAAGCAATGATTTTGTTTTGCAATTCTATCTGCCTATCTCTCCAGTTTGGGGGCAGCAGTTAATTCTATGACCTCAGTTTTCAGATCTAAAAAGAATTGTTGATTTTTCAGTTCAGTTGTGTTTTGCTTGTTTGTTTTTGTTTTTTCCTTTTTGCAAAGATAGGCATGAGGACTTCCAAACTCTTTGTCACAAGTCTGGCCAGAAACCAATGTATCCTACTGATTTTTTTTTTTTTTAAAACAAACATTTTAAGAAGGAAAATCTGGCGTATTTGCTTCTAGTTCTTTGTTAATTTTTGTTTTTTATATAAATGGATTTTTTATGAGGATTTAACAAAAATTCTTGGTAATGGAAATTTAAGCATTGCCTTTTAAAAATATTTTTAAAAACATAAAAATCCCTTTTTAAAATTTCTTTCTAAATTAAATACAGATCAGAAGAATTTATTTTGAATGTAAATTTTATTTTTTCTTGGTACCTTTTATATGTATATTGGCCTACATGTAAAAAATTCCTTCTTGAAATACCAATTGAATCTTTTTTCCTACCAAGTAATTTATGGATATTTCCACACACATAGATATATACTTGTTCTGAAAAATAAATCCCTTGGGAAAAAAATATTCAATTTTTATGACTAACGTTTCTCAATGAACAACACCTTTGTCTGTTATAATCTGTCTTATATTGTGTGATTTCTCCTTTTAAGGAAGCTAACATTTGTAGTGTTACAACCAGAACTTTCCCCAAAATGGTTGGTGTTGATACTCTGGGGAAATCAAATTAGACTTCCATTTTAATCCTTACTTACATGTAAAGTAATAATAAATTAGTATGACTTCTTTAAAATCCACAGATACCGAAGTCATACCTGTTGAACCATTTTTGTTTCATAAAACAATGAATGTTTCTAAACTGTTTAAGAAATTCTATTATAGAACACCAGAAAATCTTAGTTATAAATGAGGTACATGGAGCCAACATCATCATCACTCTTTAGGGACAAAAGCACATATGGAAACACTTCATGGATTCATTAAATATCAATCTGAAATAACATAACATCAATATTGGTAGCTCAAAAATGATAACAGCTGACAGATGGCAACCAATTAGAGCAATTAGCAATTAAGTTGCGTGTCCCTGTCCCACCTTCATCCTCCTTCACTTGCTCCATAAATTCCTACAATCTCTGGAAATGTGTCTGCGATTCAGTCTCTGCTACAAACCATTGGGATAATGTATTTGGGGCCATTAGTGAATATGGACTTGGAAAGAAAGTGCATACACCCTAAACAAAGAACTTCACCCCAGGACATTTTTTCTGGAGTAGAAGAGAGTGCCGAAATTGTTACAAAATTTTTTGAAATATTTATATATTAACATATAAATAGGCTACTCTATATTGGTGGTTCTATAAAATAGTTCAATTCAAAAAACCATTTTTCTATACATTGGGAAATATACAATGGAGAAAACAGTTTCTTCAATAAATAGTGTTTAGAAAATTGGACAGACACATAAAAAAGAATGAAACTGGACCACTGTGTTTTATCATACACAAAAATTAACTCAAATGGATTGAAGACTTCAATGTAAGACCTGACCATAAGACTTTTCCTAGAAGAAAATGTGGGTGGTAAGGAACTTGACGTAGGTCTTGGTAGTGATTTTTTTTTTTAATCTGACACCAAAAGCAAAAGAAACAAAAGCAAAAATAAACAAGTGAAATTACATCAAACTAAAAATAATTTCATATTATCACTACATAACAAGTTGTTTTTAAAAAATATTTAACATTTGAACTGATTTTATCATAACATTCACAGTGGTAGATGTTTCACCTTTGACAAAATAAGCTTTCAAAATCTTTACTTTGATTCCATGAGTTGAATGGAAGAAATTGAACCATTATTGGAATTAACCAGTTTTCTGGCTTCAAGCTTTCAATGTGACTGATAGAACACTGGCATCATTTAACTCTTCATAAAGTTCTTCTCTAAAGAAATTAACACAGGTAAATTTACATTCTATGTTCCTTACCTTTTAAAAATCATTTTATTTTTGCCATTTCAATTGCCTTCAATCAGTAGATGAAGGAACAAAAAGATTAGAGCACAGCCATACATTTGGAGAAAAATGTTCTCTCCACTTGTTGGAGCACTGTACAAAATTATTCCTTAAAAAAGATAATCCAGTGACAGAATACAACCCTCGCTCCACTCTCCAAGCCATGGTACCCTATGGGATTATATCATCCTGGAAAAGTGGGTGAATTTTTAAATTAGCATGAATCATTGCTTCCAAACCCTATGTCCACAGAGCTGTTGCTGCCCAGATAGGGTATTTTTGCTAATTCATATAAACGTTTCCTGGGAACTAGGTGTTTCTCTGAGTACAGCGGTAATAAAAAATCCTTTGAAGGATCAGAAAAAATCATGTTCCCTAAATCCTTGCCATCTAGTTCCCAACACATTACATTTCCAGGAACTTTTTTTTTTTTTTTAAAGATTTTATTTATTTATTTGACAGAGATAGAGACAGCCAGTGAGAGAGGGAACACAAGCAGGGGGAGTGGGAGAGGAAGAAGCAGGCTCATAGCGGAGGAGCCTGATATGGGGCTCGATCCCACAACGTTGGGATCACGCCCTGAGCCGAAGGCAGACGCTTAACCGCTGTGCCACCCAGGCGCCCCTCCAGGAACTTTTAAATTTCCTTTGACCAGAGAGATCATTCTAGAGCTTCAACCTCTTAGAGGTCAACCATAGATGTTCCATGTGAAGCATTTTAAGGTATATTCCTTCATGTTTTGGAGAGTTTGGTCAGCCTCTTCACAGAATGTGCTTCTGTATGACTAGCTGTCAAGGGATGCCAGAGCAAAACTTTTCCTGTAACTTCATGGTAGGCCAAAGAGGCACTGGCTTGATGAAATAGGTGCAATTTTTCCAGATATAACTCAGTTGTTGTTTTTGTTAATTATGAACCCTGTAAAGTTGTAGGGAATTATCATTTCAATGATGAAATATGAAATCATCATCCGCTACAAAACATTCCAATTAGGTAGTTTCTAGAACTACGCTGTTCCCCAAAGTCTCCTGTAACTTGACATTTGACATAAGCTATATTCTGCAGATGGAAGGCACACTTGAAATTTTGGAAAGGTGGAGGCGGAGAAAGAGTTTCTCTTTTGTTTTTTGGACAAAATACCACCTTTTTTTTAGAGAGAGACTGCGTCGCAGCTAAAGCTAATTCATTAATATGAATTCAGCTCTCACAAGAATGCCTTTTATGATAAAACTGCTTTTATCTATAGAAGTCCAAAGACTTAAAACATACATACAGGCTTCTCTAAAATGGTGTGAACAGCTTGACAGAACTGTATATCATTAACCTGATAACAGCAGAATTATGCCAAATCAACGATAATGTAGCCTTCTTACACAAAACTTGCAAGATTAAGGCATGATAGCTTTCATTTTCTTCATGTTATTTTATTCCCTTTTGCTCATACGAGATAAAAAAAATATTGAGTTATTTATCACTTCTTTATTTGTGGTAGAGTCCTCTTCATTCTGCAAAATAATAATAAAGCCCTTATGAATTGAAATGGGATACAAGAGCTCACCAGATGTAGCTGTATCTCTCACATGAAAATAAACAGAATGTATTCCTTAATCAATCAGAATGAGTCATGTTGATGGGTTTGGCACTGACTAAATCAGGGCCTCCCGTTCCAGCCACCCCGTGTGATTTCATCTTTCCAACCAGACTGGAAACCGCTTTCCCTCCTTCACACTGGACAACTTTATTTTCACATGTTCAATTTAACAAAGCTCAAAAGGAATTCTAAAAGCTTTGCCTGTCTCATAAAGTGTTTATCATACATCTCTGCAGGATGGCAGCTGTGCTACCATGTTTCATATTAAGAAATAAAGTGGCCAAGTAAACTCTACTGAGGAACATAAACAATCATATTGGTGGGAGGTTGTTTATTGTCAGTCATGCGCCAAGGTCACATTTTTCAGCAATTTTGTTTAAAACTTCATTTAAACAACTGCCTGCTATAGAAATCCCGGACAGCTATAGGGCTGCCTTTGTCTCCATCCATTTTGGAAGCACGATTGAGTTAGTGACATCCCTTAACGTTCTGTTTTTAGTAGGGGTCCAAATGCTTGGTGAAGCAGTCCATTTTTGAGTTTCAATGTATATTTCCATAATTATTACCATAATGATCCAGTATAAGCACATTTTTTAAAGGGATTTTATTTTATTTTTTTTTCAAGCCAGTCCTCTTGTTTATAAGATAGTCAACACAGAGCTTTAGGGAACTAGAAGTAACTAGAAAGAGTATCTAATATGTTAAGACTTTTATTTGTGTGTTTGTTTTTATAGCATAGAAATATATTGTAACTTGAAATGATTTACATATATTAGATTATTTCTTCCTCACAACAGTTCCATTTTATGGGTGAGGATACTGAGGTATGGAAATTTCAGCTCTTTAACGAAGGTGACACTACTTACAAATGGTGGAGACAGAGTCCATCCTTAGCCAAATCTGACTATAGAACCCACGTACCTGACTTCTACCCTATGCAGCTTCATGGGAATCAGGTTTTTTTGATCTTTTTGAAATATTTCTTCCTGCCTTTTCTGAACGTTTCTGGGTCTCAGTGATTCCCAAAGTGATGCTGAGATCCATAATTCTGGATTCTTGAGTGTGCAGGGCTGTAGGGGATTGAGAGAGCTACAGAGCATTTCCAGTAATTGCCTTCCCGGAATACTTGCAGTGAAGAGGAAGGAAGTAAGGCATATTCTTCCTTCTTGAATCCTGCCATTAAGTCATACTTTGGCATTGCTACACTGCCCCACAAGTAAACAGTGGTTTTCATCATCATAGTCCAGTACATAGCCATGGTAGTTATTTCTAAACAGAGCAGCACTCATTCTGTGATGACAAATTAGCGACTGAGATGTCACTGCGGGGCAAAGGGTCTTCACTGAAGGCAATGCAGAATGTGGCCTTGTAAAAAACAAAAAAACCAAAACTATACATCCTAGAAGGTGGTGAGTCATTGCCATCTGGTGGTTAAAGCGATTTAACCTACTATGAGGGTAGACAAATCAGCAATGCCATCATCTGTTAGTTCACACGATTTTTACTCGACTTTTGGAATGGAGATGATTAGTGACCTATGGTCTGAAATGGTAAATTCCTACCCAAAATTCATTTCCATCTCCCCAATTTTTTATACTTACTCTATCTCAACTCTTCCTTCTCTACTTTCATGGAATCAGAAAAATATCTTCCCCAAACTCCAGATTCAGGACTTTGCACAATGCAGTTCATCCTGAGACAGGCTTTCTTTCTTTCTTTCTTTCTTTCTTTAATAATTTTTTATTATGTTAGTCACCATACAGTACATCCCTACTTCTTGATGTAAAGTTCCATGATTCATTATTTGCATATAATACCCCGTGCACCATGCAATACGTGCCCTCCTTATTACCCATCACCAGCCTATCCCAATCCCCTACCTCCCTCCCCCCTGAAGCTGTCAGTTTGTTTCCCAGAGTCCACAGTCTCTCATGGTTCATTTCCTCTTCTGTTTACCCCCCCTTCATTCTTTCTTATCTCAGATATCAAGAATATATCTTGATTGCCCTGAAGACATAGCTACGCATTTTTCTAGGCCATTATTCAAAGATATGTAGTTTCTTTTCTCTTTTTTTAAAGATTTTATTTGAGAGAGAGAGAGAAAGAACAAGCCAAGGAGAGAGGCAAGAGGCAGAGGGAGAGGGAGACGCAGAATCCCCATTGATCAAGAAGCCCGATGTGGGGCTCGATCCCAGGACCCTGAGATCACAACCTGGGCCAAAGGCAGACGCTTAACCAACTGAGCCACCCAGGTGCCCCAAGATATGTAGTTTCTGAAAAGCTTTGGAATCTAATATAGGGAATAAATATGTATATCTTTATATATATAAAAATACAAAGAAATATTTGATATATAAATGATATTTATACATATATAAAAATGTGATATGTATGTATGAAATATATCGTCATGATATGTTAGAGGCCAGATGTGTGATTTGGGGTTCAGAAATAAAAACTAACTATGTAGTAAATAGCTAAATCTAAAATGAAGCCAGTAATTACTGGCTCATGACATTAAATAGGATAAAAAGGGAGATGAGCATCAAGAGAAAAATGTATTCAACATGTATATATCAATTGTAGTCCTGATTTCATTTAATATCAAGAAGATAGTGTGTAGAAAAAAGAGCACAGTGCTTAAAAGAAATAAATACTTTACTTACAAATGCAATGATAGACATATAATGAATATCCTAGTTACTTCTCAAAGCTTTTGCCCTAAGGCAACAAGAGAGCTCACTAAAACCAGGCCAATATAATCAGCAATCCATGTCCTTCTTTCCTTGGCAATTTTCTGTCCCCATAGCTGTAGAAACATCATGGAAACTTTTGTGTGTCAGATGAAAGCTTTTCTTCTCAGTTATGGCGATAACTTTGTTCATATTCTATTCTTTTTTTGTGACAAAATGCCATCTTAGGAAAGGCTCAGTACTTTGTATCCTGCCCAGTGTGGGGTGTCTAATATTAACCCTTGTTCCATTCCCCTTCTAGCAGTGACAGAAGTGTTCTGGGGAAGGATTTAAAATAAATACATATTTTCTAAAGCCATATGAAAATATACTATGTGACTGGCTGATGTTATTAGACAACCACAGAAATAAGTTTTATGCCTTTGAGCTAAGTAGATACTATTTTGATGACCATTTTAGTGACCATTCTTCCTCTTATCTTGAGCTCCAGTTTATTTTATATATATATGTATATATATATATGTATGTGTATATATATGTATATATGTGTGTGTATATATATGTATATATGTGTGTGTATATATGTATATATATATGTGTGTATATATATGTGTATATATGTGTGTGTATATATGTGTATATATGTGTGTATATATGTGTATATATGTGTGTGTATATATGTGTATATATGTGTGTATATATGTATATGTGTGTGTATATATGTATATGTGTGTGTATATATGTATGTATGTGTGTGTATATATGTGTATATATCTGTATGTGTATATATATGTGTGTGTGTGTGTATATATATATATATTTCTGGTTGTATAATCATGCATAAAAATACAATAAAAAGGGGTTAAGCACCCCTCTCCCTTTTGTCAGCACCGCGTCTCATTGTACATTTTATTTCTACAGGATCCCATAAAGACAGCTATGCATCAGCAGGAAAATACACTTCCTAACATTCAAAGTCAATGATGCAGAAAATAGGGAACCAGCATCCTCGGTGTGGGATACATACTGTCCTCAGTCCCTGGCCCAGATGTTGGTAACAACCAATAAATTATATTATACACATATATAAAAAAAGCAGCTTGAAGGAATGGCCTGCTTAGCTAGATTTATTAGGAGAGATCTTTAATATGCCATATGGCAGCTTGGCTCTTCCAAGCGGGGCAGCCCTGTGAAGGAACGGATGGAAGTGCGATGACTGGCCGCGTCACCGGTGTTGATGGCCCCACAGGGAAACAAGTGCTCACTGCAGGATCCCTCCCCAGGGTCCTCGTGTCATGGGCCCTCGGTCCATTATGCCTCAGTATGCTTTCCATCAGAGCCGGGATCTCCATTACCCCTACTGTTTAGAGAAATCTCGAGACCTCTCTGGGATGGGGGATGTGAGAAGGGGCAGGGCTGAGATCCATCATGTTGTTTAACATAGCTTTTGCCCTTTATTGAGACGCTTTGTACAGGAAATACAAACTAGGGAGTTTGCGATCGTTTTAAAGGCGATCTTTCAAGTAAACGGCATCATGTATGTCGTTTGGAATACCAGGGAGCACCAAACCGATTTTCCTTCTACTTGAAGGTGGCTGTGTGAAAACTACTTTTCTTTATCAAACATCACGCCTTCACACATAAAGGCCTTTGTTTAATGATTTGTATCAACATTTGTACTTCCTTTTCATTAATGTGTAAGATAATTTTATCAATTTCTAGAGCTGAGAGGGAACAGTCACTGTGATACATGTATATTAATTGCATCTTTGCAAGTTAAGAGTGCAAACACATTTTCTAGGCAAATGACAGGACAACTTTTATGGTCTGAACACTATCTTCATTATTTAACTTTTAACAAATCAAGTTTTTGCCGGGTCCGGGGACCGGAGTTATGAAAAAGGAATGCCAAAATAGGTTTTGTAAATGCAAACTCTGTGAATAGAGGAGTATCTGAAATCGAGCCATGAAAAGAACATACATCCCTTATGTAATTCTGCTAAAATGAAAAATCTGAGCCTAATCATGAGGAAATAGCAAGTGAACACAAATTTGAGAAACATTCTAAAAAATAGCCAGCCTGTAATCTTCAGAAATGCCAGGTCATGAAAATCAAAGACAGACTAAAGAAATTTCTAGTGTGGAGGAAACAAAAGTGGCACGAAAACTCGGACATGATTCTGAACTGGATCTTTGGGCTCTGAAGGACATTACTGGAGCAATGATAAAACTTGAACGGGGTCTGTGGAAGAGAGTAAAACATATTAATGCAAAATTTTTGATGTTGATGGTTATATTGTAGTTATGTAGGAAATATCCTTTTTTGTAGGATACACAAAATATCCAGAAGTGATCAAGCATCATGTAAAAATTTACTCTGATGATTCTGTAAAAAAAAAAAAAAAAGAAAAGAAAAGTTCTTTATACTGCTCTTCAAATTGTCTCTGAATTGAAATGATTTCAAAATAACTAATTTAAACTAACTTTTGTGTCTAACTTTTCATTGTCTTTTCTTTTCTTTTTCTTTTTCATTTATTTTTTTTGGTGGCCCCACAGGGATGGAAGCACTTATTAAATCAATTGGTAAAAGCAATTGAGTCTGGTTAATTACATTAAAGAGATAACTAGCTAATTACTTATTATTTCTGGACTGTATCAGTACCATAAAATTTAAATAATTATGAAATAATCGCATGGGTAAAATGGCATTTAATATTTTAATTTGTTGCTAAATCATTTGATTAATTTCTAGGTAATAAACTGACTAAATGCCACGGAAACAGTCATGAACAGAATTATGCCATTAAGATACAGTGCATGCTGTTCAGTCAATGCAAAGTTTCTCATTAACTTTTTGAAGTACAATTTTCTCTTTGTAGCAAGGCCAATTTCACCTATAAATACGGCGTCTTTGACAGAAAACTTGTAGTACTGTAGGCACTGTCTTGTTTAGCCTTTGAGCATTAACTGATATTTGAGTAGTGATATTTGCAGAAGAGCTGCTATGGTTTCAAGTTGACAAGCCATTAACTCTTCTTTCCCTAAAGCAACTACTAAACAATTCACTTGGAAATTTTACAATTAGATTTTCCACTTAACTGTTTAGTGCTTATTACTTCATCCTTCCTCTGGAAACTTTGAATTCTTTATCTTTAATATGTGTGTGTGTGTGTGTGTGTGTGTGTGTGTGTGTGTGTGT